>NC_141672.1:82386189-82856189 GCF_028749965.1 Puma concolor
TCTGCTACATCCATGGTCCCTTTCTCCTTTTGCTGCTGTCCAAGATCTAAGTACCTGAGTCCTATAGTAAATCTCTCCAGTGAAATATTTACATGGCTTCTATTTTTTTTATTAGATACTGACAGATACACATCCTTAGTGAGTTTTTTTAAGTTTATTTATTTATTCTGAGAGAGAAGAGACAGTGTGAGCAGGGGAGGGGCAAAGGGGGGGGAGAGAGAGAGAGAGAGAGAGAGAGAGAGAGAGAGAGAGAGAGAATGAATCCCAAGCAGGCTCCGGGCCCAAGAACTGCCAAGATCATTACCTGAGCCAAAACCAAGAGTTTGCCGCTTAACCAACTGAGCTACCAGGCACCTCAATCCTTAGTGAGTTTTAAAGAAAATCTCCTCTATATAAATTCAATGCATTAAAGAAAACTATCCAAAAATCCCATACTAGATTTGGTCTATCTCAAAAATAATCATAGCTTTTGGATGACTGGTGTTAACCTATATTATACAGTATATATAGAGAGAAGGATATATATATATACTTAAATTAACCAAAGCCTAGAGCCTTACATTAATATCTGTTGTACTTGAAGTATTATAATCAAGGCCTTTCATATTTAGAATCTGCTATCATTATTATTTTATAATTTGGAGTCAAAGTTCACCTTCCTAAGGACAACTTAATTTATTTGTGACCAAGGAAGGTTTCTTCTATATTTATAAATGAAGAGTCCTGTGAGTTTCTGGACATGAACTGATGTTTACAAAATACTATATGGATGAATTAATCATAAATAAGAACAAAATACATGGACAGTGCTCTCTTTAAATTTCAGTTGGGTTGCGAGACAAAGGCCTAAAAAGTGCCACTGCCAAAATGTGTTTTACTACAAAAATCAAAAGGGTTGGGGGAAATAGGAGTGATGAGTTGGATTCACTGAAGTTTTTATGTGAAAAATCACACTGGAGCCCAAATTTGTCTAATGGCTACTTTAGACCTCATCTTCCCACCACCCTTCAAAAGAATCAAATAAATAATGAGTAGTATAGATCATCTGTCTGATATGGTTTATTGGCAAGGATTCCATGGCAGAAGTAGGGAACAGATGTTTACCTCTAATGTACCTCACTAGCAGGGCAAGCTTTCTACAGGCAGGTTTTATCATCGCCTTGGTCCTCCGCGTGTCCATGTACTGTGAGATGAATTAACGTGCCCCAATAGCGTTTTGCAAGGTGAGCTAAAGAAAACTGCATATTGCCTCCTTGTCATTCAATAAAAAAGGGTATAATATCTTTATTTAATAGTTTAAGAAGAGTTGTTTTTTCTTCAAATATGGCTAAGTGCTCACTAGATTCTTAAATACAACAAAAAAAGATTTTTATTCCAGTAGTAAAATTTAAGCAGGAAGTATTGTCAGTAAATCCATGGAGGGCAGTAAAAATTTGCATTTTTCAAAATGAATAATATATTTCTTTAACCTGTTTATAATCCATTAATCATTTGCTTTTTGACACATACTGCTTTTTCAAATAAAATCTTAGAGTATTTCCATTAAGATTTGATGGCAGTAATATCAATAAACATTTAGATGAATAAATACTGAAAAATTTTACTGTGGGGACGATCATAGTAATGAGGCCAGAAAAATAAACAATATAGAAATGGTTACACATGAATATTAAATTGAAAACATGTTAAAGTAAAATAACCAATAAAAGGAAAAAATGTAAATCAGTAAATATTTGAAATGCGTGCCAACATTATATACCATATTAAAATTTTCTACTTGAGTTTCAGTTTCCAAGTTTAAGTGACCTAACAGGAATTAGTAGATATTAGGTTGAAAAGGGACTTACAGGACTTTGATTCTGAGCTTTCCACATGGTCCTGGCTACCCTCCATCCAACTCTACGGGACCTTAATCCTAAGAGCAAATCTGCAACTCGTGTGCTTCTAACAGAAGATAATACACAAACGGTAAAAAGAAATACTGTCCTAGAAAATATGTTTTTCTAGACAAGTCTCATTTTTCTCATAGCGAAATATGATCAAGAAGATGAAGAAGAGGATACCAGATTCCCTAAATCTGTGGTAATAAGTAAACTGTTACTTACTACTCAAATGTAATCTTTAATCATGTCACTCCCTAAAGCAATGGAATAGATTGCTTCATATCCCCATCAGTTAACAGCTAGCAATAAGAGAAAGACTGCTTTGACATAATTAGTTCCAAATTTCCCTCAACTTCTCTCACATTTACTTACGGTCTAAACAAGGGTAGGTAAACAAACGCGATCATTTATTCAATCCATTCATTTATCTGTTTATTCTACAAACTGTTAGTGAACATCTTCCATGGAATGCAAATGACTCTCTTTTTGTAAGCATTATTTATTAAGCACCTTCTAAGGCACCCTGCTACAAAATGGCACATGAGAAAGCTAATGAGCCCTGCTTACAAGGTCACAGTCTGGTGAACTTTTCCTTCTATTGGCTCTTACTTTTTGCCCTTCGTCATACCTCCTACCAAGAGGCACCATTACATTAAAACAAGCCATCCATCCCATGATCTCATTATGTACAATCTCTGAAGGAAGACAGTTTAGATTCAATAGCCATGAATAAAATGCCATAACTGGGGAGCACTGATCTCCTAATAGATAGTCAATGAATGCTTGTAGGTTGTTTAAGAATAGAAAGAAATGGAGTACTTATACGGGAATACTCCTTAGTCCAAGGGGAAGAGACTATAAGGGAAAAAAACAAACAAACAAACAAACAAAAACCATGAAAAGGCAAAAAATGGAAAAAGAGTTTAAAAATAAAAGAAAGATGATAGGGGGAGACAAAGTGAAAACTCGTAAAGGGAAGGATAATGCAGATGAATTTTATGTACTCAGACTGGAATGATATTAAAGCCCCCACAAAAGAACCGGAAGACCTTTCTACCTCACTCCATCATGTCTCAAGTTTAACTTCTACGCAAGCGTAAAATAGTAAGTCTTATTTCATTTCCATCATGAAAAACCTAGGATAGCTGCTGCATTATACAATCCTCATCAGTCACTGACATGGCCCTCGAGTAAATAATGATCTCTTGCTCAGTGTGATGCTGCTGCCAGTAATGAGCATATAATAGTGATATATTAGCATGTTAAATAATGACATGCAAAGTTACAGTATACGTGTTGATACCATGTCACTGCTAACCTGCAACTTGCACTAAATTTGTCATTCTCAACCTAATTTGTTGTTCCAGATGGAAAATTTAATTTTGTCTTGCTTCCTCTACTTGCTTTCGGCTCTATCCAAAGCACTTTCTCCCTACCTTTGCCACCACCTTTAATCATTCTATTGTTAAGAAAACCAGACCTATAGCTGGCCATGGGTATACAGATGGACAAAGACAAAGTCTTCTCCTGGAGACCTCACACATGCTTTGAAGTCTGCTCATCTGGGAGAAATCCAGGTCCAGAACCATATTTATATTTGTTATGCAGGCAAGGCAGCAACAGAACTGGATGGAGAAACATATGGGAAGGCTCATGATTCTGGGTCCCTTGTGGGGTGGTGAGCATCTCGGATGGAATGAGCTTTCAAAATCTTCAGTAACTACAGCACAAGCAGTGTGCCACATGACAGCATCTGGAAAAAGGCCTTCAAAGTTCAAAAGAAAGGAAAACAACTTAGCATTCAATCCACAATCCACAACTAAAGTTTAGATGATCGTGAAAAGTTACGTGCTTAAGATTAACTATTGGGTGGTCAAAACTGCTGCATGGAATCTTTCGCTGAAAGACAGTTCTAGGGTTATATGCCTATGAGCACAACACAAGCTGTGAGAGTACATGACTGCTGATTCTTATTAGTAAATAATATTATTATTCAGCGTATCATTTTATTTCATCCTTGCAACAATGACATGAGTTGGAGTTTCTCTGTTCGTTTTAGTGATGAGAAAAATGAAAGCAAATGATGTGCCCAATGTCACAGTGATACTTATTAAAAGGGGGGACTCAAGTGTCCTGTTTCTTGGCTTCTTTCTTTTTTTTTTTTTTTTTTTTTCACTATCTGATCTTTCTCCTTTAGAAATTGCTGCATGGACGATTGTAAACAAAAAGCAGTTATAAGATGGTGTATATTAGAAACCAAGTTTTTTTTTTTTTTAATTTTTTTTTTCAACGTTTATTTATTTTTGGGACAGAGAGAGACAGAGCATGAACGGGGGAGGGGCAGAGAGAGAGGGAGACACAGAATCGGAAACAGGCTCCAGGCTCTGAACCATCAGCCCAGAGCCTGACGCGGGGCTCGAACTCACGGACCGCGAGATCGTACCTGGCTGAAGTCGGACGCTTAACCGACTGTGCCACCCAGGCGCCCCAGAAACCAAGTTTTATGTAAATCCCCATGCAGCATACAAGGTCCTTCTCTCAAGGGGCAAAATAACTGTGTTAAACAGTTAATGAAATGGATTAGAGCAACTCATGATTTCAAGTCATTAGAGGCACCCTGTTTTCAATAAGGCAACTGTTACGAATCACCAAAGACAAATGTTTTTCCTGGATATTTCAGACAAAAAGAGCCAGTCAGATGTTCAGAATGTTCAGGCTGGTGTTTCTCAAAATGAAAGAAGTGTATACAATTATGATAAAGTAGGTAGCAAGTGCGATTGTGTTAGGTAGCAGGCAGACTTGGTATTAAAGAGCGGTGACCATAGCAATACATTTATTTCATTTTTGCTTATTTTTCAGTCTTTCAAGTTATAGCAAGTACAAAACCTCAGTTTGGTTATAGTTTTTACATCTCTCTACGAGTTCAAGGCTCCCTTTAAAACAAAGAGAGACTGGGCTTCAGCCTCTGAACCTTCCATAGGCAAAGTCATCCAGCTAAAATTTATTATATTATCTATTTTATTTTATTTTATCCCAGATTTTATTTTATTTTATTTTTACCTATTTTGAGTAATATTAATGTCCATTTGCAGTAATGATATGAAGTTTCATTATAGAATATATTCATTTAATTTAGAATGGAAATGGTTAAAAATATTAAGTTAACTATATAATGGGGCACTGAATGAAGTTTGGGAAATTTTGATGCTGGTACAACTTTTGTCAGGTGTTCAACTTGAAATAGCTGGTTGGGAATGCCTCCTTGACCTGTAAGTGTTATTCTTGGAGAATGAGAAACTGAGAGAGGAAAGCAGCCCCTGGCAGCAGGGAACTGGCCTGGCAAAATCAGTTAGGTCTTTTTTTTTTTTTTTTTTAAGTATTTTTGTAAATGTTTATTTATTTTTGAGAGAGAGCGCGCGCGAGTGAGTGAGCATGAGTGGGGAAGGGGCAGAAAGAGATGGGGACACAGGATCCAAAGTGGGCTCTGAACTGATAGTGGCAAGCCTGATGCCGGGCACCAACTCATAAACCTTGAGATTATGACGTGAGCCAAAGCTGGACGCCCAACCTACAGAGCCACCCAAGCACCCCTTATCAGGTTTTAATGTTGCCAGGACCTGTCCTAGCACTCACAGACAGGCTGTGGCGTTCTCCTGTTGAACATAAACAATTTCACAGCACAGGATCATCGGACAGGGCCACTCTATGACCACAATGAATCAAGACAAAAAGAAAACTTCTCACTAAAGACTCAACCACAAAACCACCAAGAATATTCTGGCCGATAGGACTGCCTGTCCTTTTGACTTGCGATAGGCCTTCTATCTTCTGTACAGGATTTCTTAAAATACCCAGTCATACCCACCTCCTAACAGCATCTAATCCAACACAAGGCCCCACTTCCTCGAAATTGCCCCCAAAATCACCTACTGCAAGCTCAAAGCCCAGGAGTCCTTCCTAATGCCATCATTCTTAGAGGTCCATAGT
Source organism: Puma concolor (assembly GCF_028749965.1). Lineage (NCBI taxonomy): Eukaryota > Metazoa > Chordata > Mammalia > Carnivora > Felidae > Puma > Puma concolor. The sequence goes on from NC_141672.1 coordinate 82,392,060, forward strand.
GTGTTCTCCCTCATTGCAATGGGCCAATAAATCAAACTTTATTTCTCTAGAGGTGTGTTCCTGGTGTTCTTTGGCTAGAGGACATTGACATAGTGCAGTATTCATATTCAGTGATCCGTGTTGAAGTTAGTCCCTCTCAAAAATAAATTAAAATTTGAAATTCTCTCTAAGCAGAAAATAATACTTAGCATTTATAATTATTCACAATTGCCATCTCTTTTTAGTCCCTCTAGTGAACTGATTACTACTTCAGACCACGATTTTAGAGTGGACCTCACACTTGGGGTAACCCATGGGGGTTCCTTCCCCCCCCAAAACATTCCTGTTGAGTGTGAATGATGACCATAGCTAGCAAAATAACAAGATAATAATGACTACCATTTTTGCCAGTCAACACATCAACCTCTGTAAAACATGCATCTTCCATGTCTCATCTCATCCAATATTTATTACAATGCTCTTAAACAGATACTGTTATCGCCATTTAACAGACAAGGAAACAGAGGTAAGATTAAGGAACTTGAACCAAATTACTCACCTAATAAGGTGATAGCATGATTTGATCCAAGATCTGGATGATCTCAAAGTTTAGGCTTTCTCCATTCCCCTTTTAAGTCTCGTAACTAGAAAGGTCAAGCTCAAACTCCAAAACTGACTTAAAGGAGGAAAAACCATTACAGTTTGACCTAAATTTTTAGTGTTGTTTATACCCTATTCTTCTTCTGAATTGTTTAATAAAAAGAGATTAAGGGCATCTAGGTGGCTCAGTCGGTTAAGTATCTGGCTTCAGCTCAGGTCATGAGCTCACGGCTTGTGGGTTTGAACCCTGCGACGGGCTCTGTGCTGACAGCTCAGGGCCTGGAGCCTGCTTCAGATTCTGTGTCTCCCTCTCCCTCTTCCCCTCCCCTGTGCGCGCACACGTGCGCTCGCGCGCTCTTTCTCTCTCAAATAAACATTAAAAAATTATTTTAAAAAGAGATTAAAATTGCTTACAAGTCACAAAGCTAGATATCTGTAAATAAAATAGCAGGTAAATTGTTTTTACAGAGAAAATTTATTGCTTATATTTAGTAGAAGCCTTACTGAAAACATTACCTGGGCTAAATGATTTTAACTGATGGTGGAAGACTGGATCTATTGACGAATGGAAAAGTGTGCTTCTTTGATCCCGCTCCATACTCACTTTGTGATCCCTCCCCAGTGGGTCTTATTAGTTTCAAGGAACTGTCAATTAACCTAAATTAATTGTCTGCTACTCCCAGCTCATAGTACTGCTCCTCCCAAGAATAGTTTTATCTTAACAAAGAAATCATCAACACCCAACAAAATACTCCTTTATGACTCTAAACAATCAGTCTTAAAACATGAGATGTTATTTTTTCTCCACAAACATGCATAGAACAATTCTTACGTTTCAGGTCTATACCAGTTTACCTACACAATTTGTTTTATTTTCTTCCAGTCCCTCTGATAGTAACAATATTGTATCTGTCATAGAGCTTGAAAACATTAAGTAATCTATCCCAGTTCATGCAGACGGTAGACAGCCAAGCCAGGATTTGAAACTGAAATTTCAGATAAACTGGAGGGTGAAGTGGGGAAGATCCCCAAAGGCAATCCTCTACTGACCTATATTTTAGGTTGATCCTGACCAGATGATGTGCAGAGAACCCACGAGAGGAGACCCAAACATGTCCTAGTACATCTTATTTACCGTGTGACCTCACCATACTTCGGGTGGTATGGTTGACATGTAGCAGAGGAAATGTTGAGGGAAGGACGATGTGAAAGTACGCAGTACAAAGTTCAGTGGAAAGGCTCCACAAGTCCTAGCTCCCTTAACCCTGACATATGGGAACTATATGTCTTAGTGCTGACTTCGCTTGTCTGTCTCAATGCCAGGAAACCTGAATGTGCTTGCATTCCAGAATGTATTTGGATACATTGCAAACAAATGTCAGAGCAGGCATTATACCCCCCACTAATGTACATTTGCAGGTCAAGAGGGTGACGCTGGAAAAGATTAATCCCTTGCTGAGCATTATCCATCAGAATGCTTTTAAATGTTGGCATATAGGCAGGTAATAGATTATATACCATAAACACAGCTGTTGGAAGAAAAACGGCATTTCACAAGTCATACAATTAAAATCTCTAATCTCCAAAAGTACCCAAATAAAGAGAAGAGGAGGGGCAAGGAAGGATGAAAATAGAGCTTCTTTTCTCGGAAATGGCTATCTGTCTCCTGGATGGTACACTTCTTTGATTCCTGTTGAGTACATTGCACTCTTACAGAGCTCTGAGTAAAAGAGCTGCAGAAAGGACTACCTCCAGATGAGCAACATGTGGGAAAAGGAAGACGGATCTGGGAAGGGAGGGAAAAAGAAACTTTTATCTCAAACTTGTGGTTTTTCATAATATATATAGATTGTGTGTGTGTGTGTGTGTGTGTGTGTGTGTGTGTGTGTTTGAGTATACACTTGGAACAACAAAAGCCTGTCCATGCAATGTATTTTTATTATTTTATGTAATAATTAGAAAGAATTACAGAGAAATATTACCAATGTAATTCTATTCTTCAGAAGGAAAAATACAAGGTATGGTTATGTATCTTTCAATTTCTGTAGGTATTTGTACATATATATGTATTTCCCCACAAATGTGACCATACACTATCTTATACAATATTGTATTTTATAGCTGCATAGTTTTTTGTCAGTTGGATATAGCATAATTTATATAACAAATTCTGTTACCTACTCTGGTGTTTGCTAATTTTCAAAATTATAAGCAAATATCCTTGGATGCAAATCTGTGTGATCATCTCTATTATTTAACACATACTTCTGGAATAGAATTATTAGGGAAAACAGAATGGATATTATAAACTATTCTTAATTAAGTTCCTAACGAATATAGCTTTAAATTATTACTAATGAACACTCACGTTGGAATTTCAAATAATATAGAAAAGTATAGAATTACAAGTCACCCTAAATTCCATTGCTACTATAATTGTATTCAATACTATAATTCTTTCCAATTTATTTTTCTAGACTTCAGATGACTAAACTTTTTGAGGGGCTTGTGTGTGTATAGGGTGGTTGCACATGTGAGATCATATTCACATGCCCTTTTTAACCTGTGTTTTTCACTTTACAATTTGTCATGGAGATCTTTCCATAATGTTAAATAGAAATATATCACATGTTTAGTGGATGAAGACAATTCCATTTTACAAATGGAGAATAATTTATTTAACCAATCTCAACTGATGAACTTTTACTTTACTTCTGGTTATCCTCACATAAATAATGCTACACAAACACCTGTACATATGTCTGTGTGTGTGTATGTGTGTGTGTGTAACTTTGGATATTTGATCTGTTTTTGGAATAAATTATAGCTTTACTGAGCTAAAGCATATGTACATACATGTGCGTGTGTGTGTGTGTTTCCTGAACTAGAGGATACATGTAATTATATAATGTATATTTATATATGTATTTAAATTATATATATATAGTGTATATGGAATTTATATTCTGTCAGATAGAAAATATCTCCAGTGTATTAAAGTACCATTTGCTAAAACTTTAGCCAATGCTTTATATTATCAATATTTAAAATTTTTACTACTTTGATAGCTGTTAGTCTTTTACAGTTATTAAAGTTTTTATAATGCTAAAAAAAATCTGCCCTCTAAGGTTATAAAGTATATTCATCAATATTTTCTTCCAATACTTTTTAAACATTAAAACCTGATCACAGCTGTAATTGAATTCAGTGTAAGGAATGAGGCAAATATCCAATTTATTTCTCCAACTGGCTAGTTAGTTATCTCATCATTTATTGATAGTCCATTCTTTTTCAACTCTATTAGTGTTGTAGAGTCGCCATAACAAAGGTCCACAAACTGGCTGTCTGAAGCAACAGAAATGTATGGTCTCACAGTTCTGGAAGTTGGAAGTCTGAGCTCAAGGTGTCAACCAGGTTTCTTCCTTCTGAGGGCTGCGAGGAAGTTTGTTCCATGCTTCTTCCCTACCTTCTGCTGGCTTTATGGCATTCCTTGGCTTGAAGAAGCATCACATCCATCTCTGCCCTCATCTTTTTCTCTGTGTGGCTGTGTCCAAATTTCCCCTTGTCAAAAGGATTCCACTCATCTTCACGACTTACCCTACCCCAGTATGGCCTCATCCTAACTTAACTGCTTATATGTGCAAAGACCCTATTTCCAAATAAGTTCACATCCTGAGGTATTGGGCATAAGTATTTCAGCATATGAGTTTTGGGAGTGGGGAGGAGATGCAGTTCATCCAATAACACCAATCTAAAATATCATAAGTCTTGTTCCTTTGATCAGTGTATCTTTCCCTAGCGACAATACATTTTTTTCAATGACAATAATTTCTTAAAATACATTGATATTTGATAGGGTTAGTCCTTCCATTACTCTTTCTTCTGAAGAGTTTTGCTATACAGAATGTGCTGTATGTCAGGATGATTTAGTAAAGTTTCTAAAATATTAGGTCATTGGGATTTTTTTTGGGGGGGTGACTACTGTTGAATTTATTAGTTAATTTAGGAGGCAGGTGTACATTGATACTGTTGATTCTTCTTATACAAGGAAATGGTACCTATTATGGTATCAATTTATTCATGATTTTGTTCATGTTCCTTGATTTAGCTTTCTTCATATAGACTCTGTACATGTCTTAAATTTATTTCTATTTAGTTTTTGTCATTATAATTGTAAAAAGGGTGTTTCTTCATTTTGTTGTCTAGGTGGTTATTGCTGGTATATAACAAAGTCACTGGAAATATATATATTTTTTGATAATGATATTGCTATTAGTCTTATACTGAACTCTGTTATGGACTTTCTTTGATTTTCCAGATATACAATTATACCACCTGCATTAACAAGTATTTCACATTAATTCTAGGTTATACTTTGCTTTTTCCTACATTTTTCAGTAACTTATATTTACATCTTGGCTCTGCATGTGTGTGTGTGTGTGTGTGTGTGTGTGTGTGTGTGTGTGTACCCTGCTTTTCTTAATGTGTTTGCTTTATTGTGTGGAAAACCATCCTGAATAATCCTTTTAAAATTAGTCTGTGGGTGGCAATTGTCTAAATCCTTGGATATCTAAAAGTGTGATTATTCTTTATACATACTCAAATGGTAGTTTATCTAAGTAAAGAATTCTAGGTTTACTATCATCTAACATTGCCAATGTGATGCCTGATGTCAATCTTTCATTCCTTTCAGATATGAAAGCTCTTTGGGAACTTTTAAAGAATTTTATATTTGTCCTTGCAATTTTGAACTTTGGACAAAATATGTGTATATGTGTGGGTTAGTTTAATTCATTCTGTTTTATATTTGGTAGGTTCTTTCAACCTAAAGGTAAGGAAGTTCTTCAGTTCTAAATTTTCTTTCTGTTTATTCCTGGACTATATCTTATATGCATATATATTCACATAAATACAAAGTTGAACATATATATATATAAAATTTTGAATGTATATGTACATAATTATGAATGTATATATATGGATATTGAATATGCATATAATTTTGTTACATCAAAGTTTAATTTATATATGGTTAAATGCAAAGATTTAAGTGTATGTATGCTTTGATGAGTTTTAAAAAATACATTCTAGCAAGATATGATATTTCTGCTATGGACTGAATTATGTCCCCTCAAAATTCATATATTGAAGCCCTAACTCCCAATGTGATGGTGTTTAGAGATAATTAGGAGGTAATTAGGTTTAGATGAGGTCAGGAGGGTGGGCCCTCATGATGGGATCAGTGCTTTTATAAGAGAAACCAGATATCCTGCTTCCTCCCAGCCCCTCCACCCAAACACATCAAGCAAATACAGTGTGGGGTCCACACCTACATTGTCCTCCAGTCATTTCTAAAGCCAAACTCTAAGCCTCATTCTTACCATATTCCCAACCATTCAATCACTAATGATAACTTATTTTCTTAAGTCTATAATGCATTAAAATAAGTGCTACAGAGACAAGGAAAGAAAAACGTATATGATCTTAAGCAACTGATCATCTGATAGAAGAGAAAAACATACGCAGGGGAATCGCACCAAAACTGTGTGACCGTTAGAGTCGCCTGGGATGGCTGTTTAAAATACAGTTTTCCAGGTTCTATCCTTAGAAGTTCTAATTCATTTGGGGTAGGGGAAAGAAAGGGATAAAAAGCTTAGTGTTTCTCAACAACATCTATACATACATAGAATCATCAGATTTTTTTTTTAACCAGGAGAATTTTTAATATGTATCAATGCTTTGACCCTACCCCAGACAAATAAAATTGGGAGTCTGGAGGCACAACTTAGGTCACTGAAAGCATACATTTGGGCTTGAATCCTGGTTCCACCATTTAATATAAAGTCATCGAACAAGTTATTTAACTTGTGTAAATTACAGTTTTGCTTTGATTTAATCTTCAAATGGGAATAGTAATGCCTACTTCACTGGGTTATTACGAAATTAAATGACATAAGGTATACAAAGCTTGATGTATAGTAAATATCTGATAATAGTAGCTAACACTTTGTAAATATTTACTATGTTCCTGACACTGTGCTAAGCATCTTACATGAACTAAAACAACTGATATATTTTTACCCTCATTTTGTCAGTGAAAAAACAGATGCATGGAATAGAAAAGATACACTTAAATAATTACATACTTCAGTAAGTAGTAGATATTCTATACTCTACTATTGAAGAATAACTCATCTCCAAACAATCCACAGTAAATGTCAAATGAATAGAGTTGATACTAATTATGTTTTGAATTTTAGGAGTTGAGTTGGGTCCTTTTCTTCTAGATTTGATCATATGAAACCTTTCAAAATCAAATCCTTGATAAAGATGGCTATTTTTTCCCCCAATACTTTTCAGGCAAATTAACAAGCTTAGAAAAATAAGGAAACTGCCTAGGTTACCTAGCTGGGAAGTAAGAGAAGGTGGGATGTGAACCCATGTCTGTCTGATTTAACATCTCCCTTCAGATGAAAAGTAGTTACTCCAAAATGGTGATGCAAATCTGACTCATATGTTTGGTATTTTCCAGGACATGGTGGGGAGCCACTGAAGCATTTTGAATAGGAAAGTAGCACAAATGATATTCACAGATCATTTCACCGTATTTACTCTGTTTGTAATGGCAGGTGTCTGACAATAATCATGGCCTGATGGAGGGGATAAATTTCTTTTTCACTTACAGTAAAAACACGGAATAAAGCTTCAGTTCAGAATTTGTTTTCTATGTTGCATGCCTTTATCCCATAAACAATCAGAGAGACTCTTACGTTTTCATCAACATAGTTAAGACCATTGCAGAAGAGTTCCATATCAAAATTCATTTAAGTCAGGGACTGCATCTGATCATTCACATATTCACTCCACAAATTTAAATCAAGATGCTATACTAGGTTCAGTGATTGATTGAAAGATGTGGCCCTTGCTCTCAGAAGTTCATGTTCTAGAGTAACTTAAGTACACTTATGCACACCTTAGTGGACGCCCATCCCTTTATAATTTTAGTGACTCTGTGAAGTCCAATCAATTTTTGTTTCAAAAGAGATTGCACAACTCTGTGGAATGCTGTTTACTCTTGGTTGACAGCAAAATCAAGGCTGAGCTGCCAGATGGAGCTCGGTGCCATGTAAAGGTACCAAGTAGGCCAAAGGTTCTCCGCCACAGGACCTGGTCTTTGCACTTCCTTTCACATTTTTTTTTCAACATCTACTGTAGTCTCAAAAACAGAAACACATGCCTCTGCCAGTCCCCCCATGGAATCGCAGATGAGAAAGCTCTCAAGGAGAAGAACAAAATGCAATTTGAATCAAAGTGTGTGAAGCTTCCCAGACACACCCAGCCAGAGCTAGGAAGCAGCTGGGAAGATGCTGACAGCCCACCAGCACTGAGACCACAGGATCTGTCGCTGGGAGGGCTTCTGCTGTCATCCTCTACTTACCAGACTTCTCCCTCCTCTTTGTTTTCCACACACCGCTTCCCCATGTTAGGGTTTGCCCTAAATGAAAAGAGGCTTTGGAGATGGTTTCAACAAAACAGAGCAGCAACTCCTTACTCAAAACTCAGCCCCATTGATCCCTGTGGCTTTGGCTCTGGAGTCACCACTTTGAATAGAGCAAGAGTGGGCTGATCCATCCGATTGAAAGGAAAAATACAACAAAACATTGTGAAGCTTTCTCACTTGTGATGTTAAGTTGCCCTCACTCTCTACCTTTCTGTCCCCCTCTTCTTTAAAGCTGCTCCCATGTGAGAAGCTAAAAATCGCTATGACATTTATGGTCTGCCTCTTTCAGAGCTTAACAGTGGGGCAGAGGGGAAACTTCAAGTGTGGTATCTCAAAAGTTGGTAAAATGGTAAAGGTGATTTTTCAGCACTCCTGAAACGATAGTATATAGGCAGCCTTGATGGAAGTCAACACAGTTTCTTCTATGATTTGCCTTTACTATATTTACACATACAAGAGGTTCTGCTGATGCAACTTAGTCATTAGTTGTGATATTGTTTATTAATATGTATTAACATAAAATGTCACTTACTTCATGACATTTAAACCCTCCATAACCTGATCCTGGACTATTTTTAATACTCTATCACTACTTCCTGAGATTCAGTCAATCCCTTAATTATTTATTCCCCATGCTTATACCTGTATTGTTGTAACACTATGCCTTCTCTCAAAATGAAAGTCAGTCTGAAATCATGGAAGGAGACTTTAACTTAGATGGGCCTGAGTAGGAAATGTGGCTTAAACAAGTTAAGTGACTTATGCAATAAAATATTTATTTAATTTGGGGACTTTAGCTTCATCATCTGTAAAATTAAGCTTCCCACTGTGCAATGTTCTTAAAAGGGTAATGTAAGATATGGAGAGCCATTCACACATCAGGCACTCAATAATATCATTCCATCTTTCCTGAATGTGCAAATCTTATTCATCCTTCAAGATGTCGTTCAGATAGCACGTATGGCATAAAGTGTCCCCGATTGGCTTCACTGGGATGTAATCTTTCCTTCTTATAAACTCCCATCTCTATTTGCCCTTATCTACCATACAGTGAAAATACCTTTCTATTTGTGTAGTTTAGGTCATCAGACTGAGGTTCATATTGTGGCATATGTAGAAATAAAGGGCAGAGGATGCCCCTGGGAGGTCTATATGCATGGGTTGCTTTGCATGGGGGCTCCTGTTTTGGACACGAGGAAGAGTAACCTTGGGCCCTTTCCAATTCCCCGTACTTAAATTCATACTCTTGTTTTCCTTCTCTTGAAGAGAGTCCCAGATTGTATAGGTATATGTCCCCACAAAGCCTGATTAGCATCTGGGGAGAAGGGGCATGAGGACAGGAGTGGGACCCAGAGCTGAAGGGGTTATGCTGCCGAAAGACAGCATGAAATTGGGAACAAGTGTGCTTTTCAGGGTTTGGATAACAAAGTATGGCAAAAGTTGGGAGTGTGTCCATAATCCATAACAATTTTAGCAATATGAGGATTAGCGGTGGGAAACATGTACCCATGGTACCCTGGACAGTGATGGACACTAACATTATTAGCAGCTTCTCATGAGAGAGACCTGCCTGCTCTTACCACCTTTTCTAATACCCTCCACCAGCCTTAGGCTCATTTATCCTTATTTGGAGCTTCTGTCACTATCTGCAATCATCTTATTTGCCTTTCCTTACCACCACCCTCCACTCCACCCCTGCCACGTGCGCGCGCGCGCGCGCACACACACACACACACACACACACACACACACGTGCTAAGTTAGGAGATTTTTTCTGTTGTATTCATCTCTTATCCTCAGAAGAAGCAGATGACACTCTTGAACAAGGAAATGAGTGATTGTGAAGATTTCTCAAGGAGCTTCATAAAAAGAAGACAATGATAAGGGAAACCAAAGATAAAAGGAAAGGTTGGGTAGATGCCTCATAATAACTGAAGCTGACAGTCCAGTTTGTGAACACATGGGAAGCATGCTTTTGGCTTTCCTAGAAATGTTTGAAGGGATGCTGGTCTGGAGTCCTTGTGGGAGCAGGTAGATTTCAATCCACATTGGCTAGAGAGGACTGGGAGCAATTAGGTTATATGTGTACTTGAGTTATTTTTATAGATCTTATTTTCCTTCTTAGGCTCTTAGAAGTTTAGACACCTCCTCAAATTGCCCGGACAAACTTAAGATAGGGTCTTGCAAAAATTAAAGAATTAAATTTAAATTAATTAATGAAAGAATAAGCGATGATCTCATCTTATTCCATAGAAACAGTCTATTACAAAATAGCAACATAATAAACAGAAATGCTCAGTCACTAAAAGCATTGGAAGTTTTCAGCATACTATATGGTATAAAAGATTTCCATTGGAAACTTCTAAGAAGGCATCCATCCATCAGAAGGTAGGAAGTCCCTTGCTATGAAGTCTAAAACATCTCTTTTTGCCACAAAATGACATGGGACACAAACTCAAATAAGTATAGCTGGTAACTTAGCAACCACAAATATTTACAAATATGCAAGTCAGGGCCCGTCAAAATATCAAGGCAATTATTTGCAAATTGTACACCATGAGAATGCTTTGCAACCATGCAAAATGAACCCTGTTGTGGGTGGTTGCCACAATTACTCTTAACTGCTGCCTAGAAGTGTCTCTCAGTCTCTTGGGTTTTGTGGGGTTGGATTGATGTGACATAAAATTACATCGCAGGCCAAGCAAATGTGTACTTTGCCCTATCATGCTCTATCACCAGTCTTCCATTTGGGTGTCATGCTGGGTTGGCCTAGTTAACAAGCTGCAGACATCGGAATTATTTAGTAGATGGTCTCCCTCAAAAGACAGCCAATAACTTAAAAAAAAAAAAAACTCAGGGAATCTAGAAATTGGTGGTCGTCTAGAAAATGTTTAAAAATTCACTTTTCTGAACACTTTCTATAAAGGGGTTTTTATATTATACACCTTTCACGGTTTTCAGAATTATTCTCCAGGACTCTCTTAAAGTCTATCTGAAAGTGAATGCATGTGGTTTTTGAAAAGAAAGAGAAGAGGGAGAGAGAGAGGAAAGGAAAAGGAGAGTGAGAGAGGGAAAGAAACAGAAAGGCAGAAAGATTAAACATATGGGCACAATGAGTAAGACTTGGTGGAAAAAGTAATACAAAATGACTTGTCCTTTATTTTGTGAATCTGAATGATGCCAAAATGGGCAAGCCAAATAATTGCATGATGTTCCAATTAATACTTGCACTAGAGACAAAGGGATCGACTAAGTTTCCTACTGGCCTGATTGAGAGAGAAAAAAAAAATCTTCAGATTGCGTTACAATTAAATTTGAATGCAATTTTATACAGCCTACCCCTTACAAAAATTTTAAATTTACTCTCTAGAAGATCTCAAAAATAAAATGTATTCTAATTCTCCTTCTGCTATCTTGCCTCTCCTGTACAATAGAGCTTACAGTTGGAGCCAATTTATTTTGCCTTTCACAGTATTTCAAATTCTTGGAGAGAAGAGTTTTTTTCTGCCAAGATTCACACCAAAGCAACTTGATAGTCTTGCCCAAGAAGGATTGAATGTGAAACTAGACGGCAGTAAAAATTGTGCAATGTGCCCTTCTCTGCAGCCAGTCAAGTGCAAAGAAATCTGCGTGGTTGCACTTGCGAGGCTTTTCAAATATTCAGAGAAAACAGTCAAGCACAGGGCTTCTGGCCTGCAGCGTCGCCCCACTAACCGTTTGTTTTTTCATCTAAAACTCTAGGGGGAGAAAGAAAAGGCAAACATAGCCATCCCGCCCTTCCTTTTTAAATGGGGTAACCATGCCAGATAGTCTGAGTAATTTATTCAGCCCAAGGCTAATAAGCTGAACAACTTGTTTTGGCTAGACATTCCTCATCTCCATATGGAATTGCTTGTGTGAGTTTTTGGACTATTATGTGGTCAAAGGGAGGATGTTAGACGAAAAAAATTCTCAGCACTTTCCTTTTCTCTCATATAAATCCACTTTCAAGGCTAAAGTAAACTGCATGCATTGCCCAAATCCGTAGGCGGAAGACATCACAGAATATCGCATACGTACCATCTTTAATAGATTTGAAGGCATGCCTCTTAAATTGAGCTAAATATGCTAATAAATCCACCATATCTAACCTGGCCTACTCTGAACCTAGCCTGGGGCCTTCTATATAAAGAAGGCATATTTTCACTGAACCACAGTAAATCTTAATTACATATTTGCTTACCATGGAGAGCCATTTGGCTTCTGAATAGGAGTCTGTCACTGACAAAAGGTAGAAAGTGGGTTGATTTTAGAGAAATCTAAAAGTGGTATATTTTAGAGAAATCTATCAGAAGATAAACATGAAAAGGAACAAAAAATTCCCAATTTTTCAGGTAAGTTTAGATAATTTTGAGGTTAACAAGCTTGGTTAATTTTTGTTCTTTAGGCCACATATCTTACCAGAGAAATGTATTAAACTAACCTCTGACCCTTCTTAACACTACAGCTAAGGTCCTACCTCAACAAACAAATTCAGTTGTTGTTGGGTGAGGCTCAGTTTTCTCCCATTTCTTAAAGGCCCATACACCATTCTGAAAGTTATTTCCAACTCCAAAGAATTGGAGGTTATTATTCCTTAAAATTTATTTATAGTTTTCTAATAAGGGATTAATCTGCAAGAAGGCTCTGGAATGAGTCAGCAGGTGTCAGTAAGGGGCACTGTTCCCTCATTCACTCATTCATTTATTCAATCATCCATTCAGAACACAACAGTAAGCAGTTTTACGTGCTAGTTACTGAGCTAGGTGCTGGGGATATAAATTTACATACTAACTACAATCACGGCATCGGAAAGTCCATTCCTGGTGCGTGACTGCTTTAACAACTCAGGCTGAGTAAGTGCTCAAGACGCCAACTTCCCAGAAGGATTTCATGGCCAAAAGGCTACCGCTATGCATTTCATCTTCTATTAAAGCTCAGAAAAAGTACAAGTGAACACAAAAGTCCTGAATAAGTGCCCAAACATTTCTTTTTGTGTGTGTGCTTTGCTTTTCAAATTGTTTGTGTGCAATATAACCTACACAGAGAAAAAGTACAGAAAATATTTATACAAGTTAACAAATAATTTTAGAGCAAATACACATAAATTCCACACAGGTTGAGGTAGAACGTTACAGACCCCACAGGAACATCTTCTCCCCATGTGTCCCTTCAGAATTAAAACTTCTCTCTTCCTCCAGAAATAGTCACAGCCCTGACTTTTGAAGTTAATGCAAATGGAATCATACTGTATATTTTCTTTTTTATTTGCTACTTTGGCTTAATATCATATTTTTAAATTTAACTCATGATGTTGCATATCATTCTAGTTTATTTCCACTGCTGTATAATATTCCATGGTATAAACTTACAACAGTTTTTTGGGTTTTTTTTAACCACTCTACTAGTGATGGACATTTGGGTTTGTTTCTGATTGTCTGCCTAGTGCTGCTGCTAAGAGTGGAACTGTTGGGTTATCGAGCATGCTTACAGCCAACTTTAATATGTATTCCCAAAGTGCATTCCAAACTGAATGAATCAAATTTACACTTGGACAAGCAGCCTGAGAATTCCTATTGTTTCATATGCTCACCAACATTGGTATTGTCGGACTTAAAAAAATTTTTTAACCAATCTGAATGGTGCAATTTGTTCTCTTGCAGCAACTTCCAAGGTCATGTAGTTTTATCATTCATATTTAGCTCTCTGATGCATTGCAAGTTTATTTTTGTTTCTGATATGAGAAAGGGTCCAATTTTATTTTCTATGTGGGTACTCCATTCCCAAAGTTCCATTTATAGAAAGGTCTTCATTTCCCCAGTGAGCTACTAAGCTATGTCTGTCACATTTCAATCATCCATATACACAGGAATCCCGTTCTGCCTCTTCTTTCTATGCCAGTTCACAGTTAGTGTAGATTTATTTTCAATCTTGGTATCTAGAATACCAAGTACTACTACCTTGTGTTCCTTCTTCAACATCTTAGCTACTCTTAGCCTTTTATATTTCCATATGTATTTTAGGATTGGCTGTCCAAAACTATAACAATCCTACTGGGATTTAATTGAGATTACATTTGATATAACTGAGGTGTATTTGTTGGGGCTATATAAAAGCCTCAGCCTCAGTGCCCCAATTCAGGACGAACCTAGGAGACCACTTCCACTCCAGAACTCCCTATAGGGATGAGCCAAGGACTTTGTTATATCTGTCCCACTGTTCAACCTGTCCCTTCCAATCTCATTCCTTCAATCTCCCATAGGTGACGATCCCAAAAGCACTCCTCGGTAAACATGCTGCGTACAAATCTCTCTCAGAATCTGCTTCCCATGGAATCCAATCCATGACATAGATTAGACACTTAATCTGGATTTGAGTTCTTTTCTCTACCTGCCATGCTATATCTAACTTTAGAATCTGTGGACCTTCTAAACACGTATACCCCCTCTGGAAATGCTACACGATATTGCTCCTAAATAAGAACAAACTCCACAGCAAAATAAAATGTGCAATGGGCTACATTCCATGGGCTTCACTAACTTTATAATCTATCTCAATGCATAGAGACTACTTACATGGAAAGGAAAGGTATGCTCCAAACCAGAAATAATATACGAGGCTGTCTCTTTTATAGCCATATCCAAGCACCTGGAAACCAAGCAATGGACACAGAAGTTGTGGCTGTTGCCTGTCCAAGTGATGACTCATTAATAACCTTTTACCTCATCCTTCTAACTCTTGGTTCTGCTGGTTTAGAGGTTTAGTAACTCTGAGATGTATGCTTCCACCATGAAGCATCGACAACTTAATGATACGCTGAGACTGCAGTCTAGCAATTTTGGAGACTTCGTGCCAAAAGGCAAACAGCAACAATAAAGGATTACAATACTGGCTACAGTGATAATCCTACATGTCAAGGGAAATGTTCTATAACTGCCATACAATGGAAAATGTTTAAATGGAACCAGCAGATTTCTGAAATGCCTCTCAGATGACAACATTTAGTGATAAGAAGTCAGTGAAAGTTACTACAAATCTAAACAAGCAGGGCTATTATGCTACAATATCCTTTAAATACATACTTTTTCTTTTTTTGTATTTATTTTTTTTTTACATTTATTTATTTATTTTTGAGAGAGAGAGAGAGACAGAGCACACATGGGGGAGGGACAGAGAGAGGGGGACACAGAATCCGAAGCAGGCTCTAGGCTCTGAGCTGTCATCACAGAGCCCAATGCGGGGCTGGAACTCACAAACCATGAGATCATGACTGGAGCGGAAGTCAGACCCCCACCCGATGGAGCCACCCAGGTGCCCCTAAATACATAGTTTTTCTGCACAAGGATTCCAGAGTCACTGTTGCCTGGAACAAAACTTTTGACCGATACAGAAATGTGTTTACTAGCAGGATAATGTAATGATTTTCTGGGCTCAATATATGACAATGATATAAACTTTTTCTACTGAATTAATATAATAAAAATTTTTAGGTTAACTATATTAGATGTACCAGGAAGATTAAAGTTAAGATCACCATTTTGACCCTCTGTCATGTAACTTGCCCACTATAAAGCTACAGTCCCCAGAGCTTTACAATTTGTCCAAATTTACTTTTATCCTGAAATATCCTCTAACATGTCTAAGTGAATTCTACAATAATATCTTCTTTTTTAAAAATCTTTTTCATAAATTTACCACCACCTGACCTTTCTAACTTCTTCTATACCTTTATCTGGTAATTAGAGTGTACATTAGTACGTTAGAGTGTATTTAAATGGAAAATATGTCAGCAACCAAATGTGAGCAACCAAAACCTTCATCTTTTTTCTTAGTGGCAATGGTTTGCTTAGTATTTACTGAAACATGTAGATCTCAGATAACTGTCTCATGTCCAATAACCATCAGCAACAGAGTAGATTATCCCTGTGCTAATCATTCTATTCCCGGCCAAATGGCTTGTTAATTTACCTGATGGCCAGTGTTCTGATTATGATCTCTTGACATATGCTTGAATTCAATGAAATTCTAATCACTGTTATACATTAGATAGTTAATTTACTAAACATGCTGTTATAAAATTTCCCACTCTACAGCTCTATTTTCAAGTCGGTAGGTCATAGGTTTAAGGTCTGATATTGGTAGTAGATATTCTAAATTTAAACCAAATTGACAGACTGGATGTTGATAAATCACCAGGATCAAGTGACCTTCGTCTAACAACTTTGGGGCAAAATTCACAGTGAAATTATTCAACTCGCGGCTAGATCTATTAGCTGTCATTCTAAAGTCTGGGCCAGAGGTCAGTCAGATTGCTAATGTAACTCCCACCTTTCAGTGCATTCTGTAACATTAGAACTAATAAGTGATTTCATTAATGGGAGGGTTTATAAAATAAATACATAAAAATCAAGCAGTCCCCTACTATATCACTAACAACCAGCTACTCTATTCAATAGGGGTAATATCACCAACAATAGCAACCACCTAAAAATAAAACCTGGTGGTCCAAGGAATTAATAGGAAAATTGTAGATTTGTTGGGAAAAAGTTACAAATATTTCCTCAGAGATAAATACCATCATTTAGAAAAGAAAATCTTTTCAGATGTCAGTTCTGAAGCTAATACATGAATGTAATCCAATTTCAAGCAACACATCATAATAATTTTTTATGAACTTTCCAGGATGATTCTTTTTTCATAACAACCTTACTGAGGTATATTCTGTTTACTCATTTCAAGTATACAATCCAGTGATCTTTAGTAATTTCACCGCAGGGTGAAGCCATCTATCTAAATGAGTTTGAAAATACTTTCATCACCCCAGTAAGTTCTCTCATGCCCATTTGCAGCTCATTCCCCTTCCCAATTCAGCCTCCAGGGAACCACTAATCTACCTTCTGTCTCTATAAGTTTGCCTTATCTAGACATTTCATATAACTGGAATCATACATGATGAGATCTCTTGTGTCTGGCTCTTTTACTTAACATAATGCTTTTGAGGTTCATCCTTGGTGTAGAATGTGCCAGTACTTTGTTCCTTTTTTATTGCTAAATAGTATTCCACAATATGGCCATAGCTGCCAAAATGATTGTGAGGTAACTGGTGGAATAAATGTGTTACAAGAGCCAAAATTTTTTGAAAGTGTAAAAGATGAGGGAGTCTTAACCAAATGACATTCTAAATCTACAATATAAAAATGTGATATGATTACAAGAAATGACAGACATATCAATGGAGAAAATTAAAATATCTAGACCTAAAATGCAGTATTTATAAGAACTTAATATATGGTAGGAATGACATCTCAGATAAGTGAGGAAGAGAATTGATTATTCAATGAGCAGTGTTTAGACAACTGGCCAAACATAAAAATAATCTTAAATTCTAACTGCACATCTGATACCATACAATGAAATTAATCCCAAATGGTTTAAAGATTCAAATGTAAAAAGTGAAACCATAAACATACGAGGTGAATATTTATAGCCTTTAGCCTCACAGGAAAAGTAGAAACCATAAAGAAAAAGGCTTAATATATCAAATATTTGAAACTTACGCATGACCTAAATCATATAAAGTAAATTGCAAATGACAAAAAGGGGAAATATTTACAGAATATAAATGCCTACTAAATGGTTCATATTTCAATATATAACATTTAAAAAGTACTTGCAACACGCTGAGAAATTCAACCCTAATGCAAAATGTATCAAATAACCATTTAAGTGAGCAAGGAATGACAGAGAAAAAGCCACTGGAAATAAGTTAAACCTGATTACAGTAAAAGTGCAAAGTAGGACAATAATGAAGTTTGCATTAAAAAAAGCGATATTGGAAAGAATTTTTTTAAGTTTATTTATTTTGAGAGAGCGAGAGTGAGAAAGAGCGTGCGTGCACAGGGCAGAGGCAGAGAGAGAGCGCGAGACAGAATCCCAAGCAGGTCCACACCGGTAGCACTGAGCTGGCGTGGGGCTCGAACCCATGAACCATGAAATCATGACCTGAGCCAAAACCAAGAGCTGGAAGCTTAACCGACTGAGCCACCCAGTGCCCTTGGAAAAGGTTTTTTAATGCTAATTCTGAGAATTGGCCAAGGTGTGGGCAGCAACTATTCCCATACTCTCTTGGCGATAGTGTGCTCTGATATAACCCCTATGGTGAACGATCAGGAAAAACTTACAAAAGTCATAAAATGATGCATATTCTGACTCAGCAATTAATTCCTAGGATTCTAAGGATAGTCATGGATGGTTGGTTACGATATAAAATTCTAAAAGCCCTGAAACATCTAACAGTGAGAGATTACTCAATAAATTATAATAAATACAATGTAATTCTCCTCAGCAAGTAGAATGATGAGACATTATAGGGAATGGCGTGAAAATTTACTAAAAAATATCGTTTAAGAAACAGATTTTAGAATAGATTTAGAATAGTTTGATGTAGGACTCCATTTTGTTTCAGAAAAAAAGAATAAAGCTTTTCAAAATATAAATGATAGAGAGAGACTGGTTCAGTGGTGATTATGATATATGATACTCATAATTCCTATGCAGGAAGAATAATGAATATATTTAGAATGAATACAAAATACAAAATTATTGGGCTCACCTATATTTTCCAAATTTTCTACAACAAACCTGTATTACTTTTATCAACAATTATTATTATTATTACTATCATTATTTTCATCCACTCTTATAGTCCTGTCTTGTTTTTTTTTTTTTTTAATCCTGTACCGCAACTCCATGTCCTGCTGTTGGCCAATACCTGACCCACCTCATTTTCACTCAGGAGCTTTGGCGACAAGTCAGTGAAGTCTCTACCTTTCCTCCCTGTCGTCCTTGCACACAGAGGCCAGAGTTTTTCTACAGTACATTTGTGATAGGTGGGATGGGCTGAAAGCAAGGGATAGTGGATTTGAATGCTCCCTGTGGTCCAGACTCAGGTAGGACTCCCCCACTTGAGGCCGAAGCTTCATCAGATTTGCTGTCCTCTGTCCTGCAGTTGGAGCTCTCAGGGAACATCTCCAGGGCCGTCCTAAATTAGAGGGCAGAAAGCAAGGCCCTAATGCCACATTCCCCTCTCGGGTATCCAGCACGTTCCCATCATTGCAATCAGGAAAGTTGACTACACCTAGTTTTTCTTAACACATAAGGCTACATGTGACCTAGAAGGGGCTACCATCATTCATTCAATGTGTTTTCCCATTCACGGTCCAGTGTCCAAATCCTCCTCGATAGGCAGGAAGGAACCCAACACACCAGAGAGTAGGGCCCTCTTCAGACTGTGCATATTACCCTCTTAGCAATGAATGTCTGAATGATAGGACAAGGGGGTATGGTTGATGCTCTCCTACTTGCCCCATAAGGAATGCAAGAAATAAAATCAGAGTGTTGTTCCTTGTCTCCACAAGAAGTAATCTCTGACAGACAAGCACATGGTGTTTAGGCAATATTTATAAAATGACCTCAAATCAGCTGGGCGATGGCCCCTACCCCATGTGTGAGCCAGTGAAAGCCAAGAAGTTCATGATTCCCAGTGTCACCCAGTTATTTGGTGACAGAGGTGGGACTATATTCAGTCTCAACTCCCAATACACTGCACCATGTTTGTCCCATGTTAGACCAGCCTCATCAAAATATTGTAGTCTATTTAAGTCTATAATCCACATGCACTTTGGGGGCATTAGGTTTTGGGAAAATGGGCTTCTTCACCTTACTTAACACTGAATTTTGCTGCTTACACTGACCTGGCTCATTCCCCCAGCACATGAAGAAACTTTATGCTAATGTTACTCTGAGAATCTTTATTAAAACATTTTATTAAGGTTTTTATTTTAATTCCAGTACAGTTAACATATTAAGTTTCAGATATGCCATATATACAATAACAATTCTATACACTACTCAGTGTTCATCCAAAGAAATGTACCTTTGAATCCCCATCACCCATTTTACCCATCTCTTTCCCTACCTCCCCTCTGGTAACCATCCATTGTTTCTCCACAGGTAAGTGTCTGTTTTTTGCTTTCTCTCTCTCACCTTTGTTTTTTGTTGTTTCTTAAATTTCACACATGAGTGAAATCATATGGTACTTATCTTTCTCTGACTTAGTTCACTTAGCGTTATATTCTCTAGATCTATGTTGCTGCAAATGGCAACATTTTGTTCATCTATCACCACTGTCTAATTCCAGAATATTTCCATCGTGCAAAAAGAAACCCATACCCATTAGCAGCCATCCCCAACCCTCCCTTCTCCCAGCCCGTGGCAACCACTAATCTGCTTTCTGTGGATCTGCCTATTCTGGACATTTCATGTCAATGGAATCCTACAACATGAGGCTGCGATGGTTAACCTTATAAATTAACTTGGCTAGGCTGTAGTACCAGTTATTCAGTAAAACACTGATCTAGGTGTGGCTAACATATATAATTAGTTCACTTAAATGAAAGAAGATTACCCTTGATAATCTAGGTGGTCTCATCCCAACAGCTGAGGATGATGAGCAAAAACCAAGGTTTCGTGGACAAGAAAGAATTCTGCCTTAAGACCGCAGATAAAACTCCTGCCTGAGTTGCTGGCTTGCCCTCTGTATTCCAGACTTCAATGGAACCCAGTTATGTGAGCCAATTCATTAAAATAAGTCTCATGTAGATATATATGCAAGAGATTCTGTTTCTCAGGAGAATCCTGACTGATACCGTGGCATGTGTATCTGGATTATTTCACTTGGAAGGTTTGCAAAGTTGATCTGTGTTACAGCATGTAAGGAGTTTGGTGTGTGTGTGTGTGTGTGTGTGTGTGTGTGTGTGTGTGTATGTATGTATGTGCATGTATGTATGTGTGTGTGTGTATATATATATCTCCCCACATACATACATACACATACTACATCTTCTTTATCCATTCATCTATCGATGGACACTTGGGCTGCTTCCATAATTTGGCTATTGTAAGTAATGCTACAATAAACATAGGGGTACATGCATCCCTTTGAATTAGTGTTTTATGTTTTTTGGGTAAATACTCATTGGTGCAATTACTAAATCATAGGGTAGCTCTATTTTTAACTTTTTGAGGAGCCTCCATACTGTTTTCCACAGCGGCTGCACCAGTTTGCATTCCTACCGACAGTGTAAGAGGGTTCCCCTTTCTCCACATCCTCTCTGACACCTGTTGTTTCTTGTGTTTTCAATTTCAGACAGGTGTGAGGTGATATCTCATTGTGGTTTTGATTTACATTTCCTGGATGATGAGCGATGAGCATGCATTCATGTATCTGTTGGCCATGTGTATGTCTTCTTTGGGGAAATGTCAGTTCATGTCTTCTGCTCATCTTTTAATTGTGTCATTTGTTTTTCTCGAACCATTATTATTTTTAATAAAATATTCTTTAGAAGCATGTTAACCATCTTGCAGAATTCATTGGAAGCATCATAAATAATAAGCTTAATAAGAGTTGAATCAGGAGTCTAAGCAGAGCCTTCCCCTTAGATATCTCATAGGGTATAAATAAGCATATAAAAATAAGATTTATTTAAATTTTCAAAAATGTTTGAATAGAATTGTACACCAGTGTTCTTGTTCTCATCTCTTTTTGCTTCTTCCTGTAATGGGCTTCTACCCCCACCTTGTTATTTTTACTATATTCTCTTCATCATTTCTTTGCCTTCAGTTTACCAATGATGAATTCGATTTCCTCACTGAGAAAATGGATAAGAAAATCTTTCAACCCTGATTCCTCTCAGATCCCTCCCCTCTCTCTTGTTCTTTTCACCAAACTTCTTGAAAGAATGTGCAATACATTCTGCTGACTTCTGCAGCTTGAATTCATTCTCAGCCCATTGCAGTCTGGCTTTAATCCCAAATATTCTGATGCAACTTTTGTCACCACACTTATAAATGCTCTCTTAAATGCCAAATATGTTCAGAAAGCTCTACGCAGGCCTCCAGAGTAGATACTGTCTCTTACACATTTCAATTCCCCTCCAGCCCCAAGCACAGTCCCTTCCTTTGTGGTAAATCTACCTCTGGGGCCAGGCACTGTTCTATTTATCAGAGATACAGTGTAAGAAACAGTATAAGGAAGTATGCTCACTTCCATGGATAGTTCCTATTTGGCTGTCACACAGCTCTTTTGTTTTACTGTAATTGCCTTCACCGATTCCTCCTGTTGTTGAGAGAATTAAATGAGATAATATATATAAAGCACTTGGCATGCAGACTACAATTCAAACTAAGAGCTCAATAAAGGGTAGCAGACATTCAAATTCCGTATGTTCAGTAGATGCTATTCCCCAGGCTGACTTTGCTTCTCAGGCACTGAAAGTGTGTTTGCATTTCAAAAATATGATTTACATTGAGAATTACACCTTGTTGCCACCTTCAAAATTGACCCTTCTGTGCTTTGATTTCAGATATTATTATTTCAAGGTTTTCCTATGTTTCAGAATTAGATATTGGAGCTGTAGAAATGAAAGATAGACAATCCGTGTGCTCAATGGACTCACTGTCAGATTGACGGTAAGAGTAGAGCTATAATGCAGTATAAGACATGTGATTACAAAGATATTCATCGTGCAGACATGAGTTGATGCTTAAGCCGTTAAAATCAAATGACTCCATGGGCACCTGGTTGAGTGTCCAACTTCAGCACAGGTCAAGATCTCACGTGGGGTTTGAGCCCCACATCAGGTTCTGTGCTGAGAGCTCAGATCCTGGAGCCTGCTTTGGATTCTTTGTCTCCCTATCTCTCTGCCCCTCCCTGCTCACGCTCTGTCTCTATCTCAAAAAATAAAATAAAACGTTACAAAAAAATCTTTTAATCAAATGACTCCACATACACACATACAGAGAAGCCATTATATCTATGTAAATAGGCATAGACATAATGTGAGCTAAAGACTGTATTTTGTTCCAGCATCTTCAAATGATATTTGGAAGAATCCAAGCTATAAACAAATGCACTCCTCAAACATTTCAGCATAAATACACTTCCCTCCCAAATGAACAAAAGTAATTTTTATCCAGGATATTAGGTCACTAATACCTAAAACAGCTAGGTTTTTTATTCAGAACTGCAATTCAGAAGGCATAGATATAGATACAGATATAGATATAGATATAGATACACACACACACACACACACACATATATATATATATATATATATATATATATATATATATATATACACACACACACACACACACAGAGAGGGAGAGAGGGAGAGGGAGAGAGAATATCACAAATACCAATGTACATAGTTGTGGGATTTGAGATATCTTGGATCCTTCAGTTTTCTAAGGTTTTAGAGAAGTAGAATTGGGAAGGATTCTGTCTGATATGTCTGTATTCAAAGTGAGACATTATAACCTATTTAACACCTACAACAAAAGTGTATTTTGAGACCTGAATAATTGAAGACACATAAAACTAAGATTTTTCCCCCCACTCGATTGGTTCAATACTGTCCGTTCTAAAGGGAAAAGGGAATTCTTTCTTGAATCCTCATGACTATTTTATATCTGGTCAGACAAATCTGTTACTTTCTGGGCCTAAGGCTGAAAATAAGTTTCTCTTCACACCCTGACCACCACGACCAGATAACAAGGAGGCAAACAAGGCCACAGTTTGGCAGATAAAACACTTTGGTAATATATATGTGTGTGTGCAAGTGACGGGGCGGTGCATACATCTTAGCAAGAAGGTCCCTGAGGGCAGAGCCTGGGTCTTATTTTTTTCTTATACCCTAAGTACTTCTCTCATAGTAGGTGCTTACAAAAAGTGAATCAATGCATTAGCAGATGGACAGATGAAAGGAGAATATACAACTGGGGTGTATGGTAAGATATCGTAAGCCATGACTTTGATATTCAAATAAACATGAAGTAATTAAACCACATGTGGGTTTCTTAATCAAAGACACAGGCCAAAGAATTTAAAAAGAAATAGAAACAAATCTGAAATGTTTGCGTTGCCTCCAAGAGTTTCTTCAAGTTTACAACACTGATTAAATCAAGCCATTGCCTTTCACACAGGCATAGAAATCTTGGATGACTCTTAACCTAGTTTTAATACGGGTACTGTCACTGGGTTCCAGGAGTGTGGCTTGAAAACAAGCAAGCATTTTTGTTAAATAGATTTTAATTTTTCACCATGGTTTCCCTTTCCTACATATCTGAACCTTCCTCACTCTTCTAGAGATGGGCAGAAATTTTAAAAATAAATTTGTAAAAACAAAACTATTTCTGCCATCACCAGTGTAACTTAAATTTTTTTTAAAACACTAAGTCATTGACCATTTAGCTGAATAACACCTGCTAAAGTCAGTCTCCACTTGATGGTCATCACTGACTTAGCAGAGAACTTTCCAGAAACAATGGCCAGAAATGAGGGATATGAAGGACTGTGGACAAGAAAAAAGACATGAAGGGCTGTGGACAACAAGAAAAAAGTGGGAAATGCCTTGAGCACTGCTCAGTGCCCGTTTGTATAGCACGGCTCCGTGACATGCATGAAAACATGAGTAGCTCAGGAACGTTAGCAAGAAAACAGTGGTTCTTTAAGATCCCAGCCGTGAACAGTATGGAAGAGCCTGCCTCACCGTAAATCTTCCAATGATCAGTTATCACAAACTATGCTGCTTTTAAAAAAACTCAGATACGAGTGGGGATTTTCAAGATTGACTTGAGAAGTACAAGCAGTGAGGTTGTCCATTCGCAATTACTCCCAAGTCTAGTGAGTTTGAGTTCACGGCGTTCCACACGCTGTATCTACGAAGGGTGCTTGCCACGCCATTATCTGCCCGAGTAGGCTACGGCTGTCACAAAGCTCCCGTGACATGTCATTGTCTTCCGTTATCATCCTTGCCCTACAGCCTGCGTCGCTGCATCACAAACCACCTTCTCGGTTTGCCAACATGGTCATCAGAATAGGCAACGTTGCTTTAGTATCGCTTTTGAACCAAAGGGAGAGGGAAAAACAAGCCATTACACATAAATGTTTTGGCTTGGATACAGAATACTAGCTCAAATAAAATGTCACTGCAAATAGCACAAACCACTGTAAACAAATACTGTCTCTACGCCTGGTGTAAAACATCCACAGATAAGACTAAGACTATCAAACGCTGCTTTGGGACATGCTTTTGCTTCCTTCATCTTTAAAGCTGGGAGCTCAATCCAATTATCCACGAATTTAGGTTCTGTTCCTGATTTATGTGTACTAGGGTTGGAGGGTTGTTGTTTTAAAAATATTTTTGGTTATGACAAGTTGAAAATTTTAGCTCATAAGCTAAGATTACCTCAAAATAAATATGTTAAATTAAATCCACAAGATATGAATGCAAGGACTCTTGGCATACGAGTTAAAATATGATTTTTCATAAGGAATTGACATTATTCATAAGACTCTTTACATTCTCTCTCACCATTTATTTTGAGAATGTCCAATTTGTGCATTTTTCATCAACTTCTACTGTTAAGTGTAGAGTGTTTCCCCAGAAAAAAGGATTCCTGAAAGAGTCTTGAAATTGCCTTCTGTAGTTTCCTTCCTCACTGTAGCTAACTATAAAACCCTTACACTGTGTAACTAAAATGCTAGATTCTTTCCATAATTCATATTGATTTTTGCATAAAATGCCTATTCTGAGCTCAGAACTACATAATCAAACACAACCATCAGTTTCTGATGCTAAACAAAATGATCCCTTTGGGGGGATTTATTCACACCTTCTCCAGAGATAAAGGGGAAAATAATCATCTAACTTCCTGAAACATTATAGTTTTACATTAGATAAAACAGACACCTCTATCTGGAGTCAATTTCCATGTCAGGTAAATCAAGTAGTCATTGCTCCACAGTGAAGAACTAAATTTCATCTGTAAGTCAAATTTCTAGACGGTTCCTGAGGCATTTAAACCTTCAAATACTCAAAGGAGGTGGTCATGAAAGAGCTTATGAAAAGTGATATTTTTTCCAGGGAATTTTTATCTAGTATTAGCCAGATGCTTCACCCTTTACATTTGTCCCTCCTCAAAACAAATCAAGACTGCCAAGTTCATTTTCAGCAGAATTCATCTTCTGAGAAGATATAACCCTAAAACCCTATCATTTCTTTCCTTTCATATCCAGAGTTGTTTGGAGAGCAATACACAGGCCCGTCTCCTCCTACACCCCTCACCCCCTCCTCCTCACTGGGCACACCCACATTGCCCTTCCTCCTCTTGGTCCTTGCTTGGATATTTGCTATTGTTTCCTCTACCTGAAAAGTCTTGTCCCCATACATTCTGATAGGGCTTTGTCCTATTGTTCAAGTCTCAGCTCAGATGTACCCCTCCCAGGGAGGCCTAACCACCCATCAAAAGTGGCTTCACCAGAGATTTCACATCTCATCCCTTTGTTTCACCAATTTTGTACTATTCACTGTGATCTGAAACAGATTTGCCTATTTCTTTATTACATGGCCTCCCCATTTCCCACTAGAATATAAGTTCTATGAGAACAGGGCTTATGCGTGCCCTCTGTTGTATTCTAAGTCACCAGCAATGCACAACACAGGTTTAAGAGACCAGAGACAAAGGCAGATTCGCTTGTGTCTGGGGGAAAAATATCCTATCCTTAGGCTAAATTTCCTTCTCCCCAACCTCTTTACTTCCTCACGCAGATCAGGAATTTTTATCTCTTTTGCTAGCTGAATTGCTCAGACATCCTCAAAACACCTGACTTTCATTTAGTCTCCACAAGATGAATACTACGTCCCAACTATGCATTCCATCACTTCCCTACCAAATTGATATTCCCCGATTCCCTGAGGAATTTTCCCTTTCTTTCAAGAAGTACACAGTGCCTGTAAGGTTACTAAATATGAATGCAAGCACTATCGCCGAGGACTTCCAAATATGGCATCACAACAGCAACAGTGACTTGTCTCAATGATATCATATCTCTCGGCGGCTGGATGTGGGTTTGTTAACTTTAAAATGAGAGGCAGGTTTAAAGATTAACAATTTGCTTGGATAAAGGAAAAAGGAAAAATATAATTAATCATTTGCCTGTCCCCCAACACTAGTTTACAAAACCATGGTGCAACTTTATTGAGCTCAAAATTGAAGGGTGGCAAGGTTAATATGTAGCTTTAGACCTCACGGTTTCATTAACAAACACATTACAGGCTGTAAAGCTGAACTGACATTAATGCTAGGCCCAAACAAAGTAAATAATTACTGGCTTGGCAAATGAGGAAGTACTTGCAGAGTTTGTTTACATTGGGTTTTTGGAAAATTCATGTTGGCAACAAGTCAAATACAGTTTGACTAGTAATTGTGACAATTGCTCACAGATGCTGTTGGAAGAACAACAAAAGAATGGATTTATGGCTTTTCTCTCCCCCTACATTTTACCCCTTTGTTGCCTTTTTTTTTTTTCTTTACCATTTTGGATCAATAAAGAACTTGCAGCCACAAAGATAAGTGGGTTACATGGCAGATGGGCCTTGGAATGTTTAAAAATCTCATGTTGCATTTTGTCTCTTGGCCCTAGATTGGAAAAGACACAGCTGCATTCAAGCTGCAGTCATAAAATCCATGCTCCTTGAAAATGCTTGTGGGTCCCCTTAATAGAGCGGAGTTGAGATGAAGCCTGCTTAGAAATTTTCCAATAGAAAGACTGGTTTGTTTTGTGCCGGAGCACGGTTAACAGGCCACCGAGTTCATAAGACTTAAGGACAGAGTTCTGGCTGAGTAGGATCCATTTCATTTTCCCTTGCTGGATTGGAAAAGCATAAACAGGAATCAAGGAATAAAACAACTCACCAAACTGGAAAATAGTTCTGCAGAGCAATTGAGGTCTGTGACATATAATTTGAAACAATTTTGGTTTCCCTCATCAAAGATCAGTATTTTGCCAACTAAAAGCTAACATTTCACACACACACAAACACACACACATACTTCCAGACCGTCTAAACACTTGAATCTAAATCTCTTTATTCTTAAAAGATAGAATTTCACTGATTTTAAGTATAAATACAAAGCTGAGATCTTTCTAATTCCATTTCTACTAACTTCAGGTGGTAAAAGCCAGAATATCCTGGGACTTTATAGTGCTTAACTGAATCATTCAACAAGAGAATCTAAAGCCTTCATTATTATTTAAGTGCTTTATCTAGATCCATGATCTTTGTGATATCAAAGCCGTATCTCTTGTCTGTTCCAACAAGTTGTTCTATCATTCTCTGAATCATGTTTCTCTTAATATTCCTCTGGGTGATCATTGCATAAACCTGAATAAAAGTACATCATTATCTTCTAAATAACTAAAGTAGAAAGGAATATATGCCCCAATAGGCCTTCTAACCACTTAAACACTGTTCATCTATCAATAACACACTCGATTCACATCATCCAAGTCTTCAGATTTGTCTTACTCCTAACCTTGAAACCATGAATATGCCTTAGAAAGAAAAACTCTTGCTGTGAAACTTACTGGATTTCAGGTGAAACACTAATAGTTAAATATTTTAAACTCTAAAATTTCCTAACTCTGACTTTCTCATTGCCTAGACTTCTCTGACTGTGGAATTTGGAGGCCAAGGGCAGGACAAAGGGAGAGGTTGGCTGGCAGCAAAATTCTTCAGATTTTACACCAAAATCTTTGACTCATGTCTGAATTATCACTGAATATTAGCTCACAGCCAGTGACAAAACTTCTCTGATGTCCCTAAATACACTTGACCTAATAATTACCAGTGAAACTTCATGGTATTTTTTAAGCAATTCTAGGCTAATTATCAATGGTAATAATTCAGAGTAACCTTCCACTAAACAACGTGTCTGTCATACATGACCACGATCGTTGCAGCAGCCTCTTAACCCTCGTTTGCCTCTAACTTTTCACTTTTCAAATCTTTCTCCCACACTGCAGTCAGCCACAGATTTAATCACACCATACCATCACCGGGAATTCTTTGAAGTCATCTTACTGCCTACAGGATGAAGACGAAACACCCACATGTCTTTGAGTGCTGACACAGCTTAACCCCAACTTAGCTTACACCACCTCCAACCGTACCTCATTGCTCTCTTGCCATATGCTCTCTTCGAGTCTTCTTGGCATTTTGTTAAGAATCCTTGAACTCTACCTAACGGAAGACTCTGAGGCAAGAGAATGACTGCTCTTCAAGGCTTATTTTTGAGGCTTTTACCCTTGACCGTCTTTTGCTACCACAAAAGAAGTATGTTCTTTTACTCAAGAACTGGTAGGCCACTTTAAAGATTTTGAACATAATTCCAGCAAAACTCCTGGAACTTTAAGTTTGTACCACATCATAAAGTCAGATCATAAGTTAAAAAAAAATAATAATAAAAAACATGTTAAAAAATCGAGATTTTTTTTTAAAAAAGAGTAGTTCTTACATTTGCAAATTTGCTGACCCAATCTTATCTGCTGCCTGATCACTCCCTTAAGCAATAATAGGACTAGAAAATAGATATATAGATATAGATAGATAGATAGATATAGATATAGATATATATCTATATATATATATATAAAACAACCATAAAATCATGGAATGTTACCTATCTCTCAGGGTAACATTTGTCGAGTCATAAAACTGACTCACTCACTGCACTGAACTTATACTGTTGAATAACATGCATGGAGGGAAACGAGAATTACAACCACACGTAAAAATGGATACATTAGAGCTGGATTTTGGAAGAAAGAAAGGAAGAAATAGAAAGCAGTTATAAGGGGAGCACTTAAAATTAGGCATGAATGTTTTGCACTTTTGATTAAAGCATTTGTGAAATCTATGAAGGAACACTTTGCCCCAAGTAGCTTTCAGAAGCCTTAGGAAAAACCACTTGATTGAGTTCAGTGGTCAGAAGCCTCTGCCCCCAACTCCACCTCCCTTTTCAAAAGAAGGAAGTAACTTCAAGTTCAGAGTCTAAAATCTAGTGTTAATGATCTGCTCTAGTCAATTTTTTTTTTGAAGATGAAGCAAGCTATGTTCGGAAAAATGCAGCATCTAAATTAATGTTAAATTTATAACATCTTTTCATTATATTTATTACATATCTCATATCTTCTATCCAATTATAAACTCCTTATGGGATCTTTGTATTACACAAATCCAGAATTTAATACTATCTCCCTGGTTCAAAGTAGGCTAACAATGCATATTGCAAGTTGGACCATATTCTTTCAAGAAGTCTTTTAGATCTTCTCAAACTTTCTGACTCTCTGTTGTCTTCATTTCCCCCCTTTCAACCAAAGAATATGTTTTAGAGGTGAGCTACCAACAGTTGTATGTATGTCTCTCAGTTGTGCTACTGGGAACCTATTTGTGACAGCTCTGCCACATGCATTTGAAATTAAATAAGTCAAGGACAAGAACTCTAATTTCTTTTTAATTTCCCATAGTGCATGTTTAACATACACTCTTCTGACTCAGATTTAGCTCACACAGGTCACTACCAGGACTGGCCTTGAAATAAGCAGAGGTCAGTGGGTTAATAAAAAGAAGTATGCAGCAAATCAAAACCACACTGAGATACCACCTCAGGCCGGTCAGAGTGGCTAAAGTGAACTATAGTTGCTGGCGAGGATGTGGAGAAACGGGAACCCTCTTGCACTGTTGGTGGGAATGCAAACTGGTGCAGCCGCTCTGGAAAACAGTGGGGAGGTTCCTCAAAAAATTAAAAATAGATCTACCCTATGACCCAGCAAATGCACTGCTAGGAATTTACCCGAGGGATACAGGAGTGTTGATGCATAGGGGCACTGGTACCCCAATGTTTAGAGCAGCACTCTCAACAATAGCCAAATTGTGGAAAGAGCCTAAATGTCCATCAAATGATGAATGGATAAACAAGTTGTGGTTTATATATATACAATGGAATACTACTTGGCAAGGAGAAAGAATGAAATCTGGCCATTTGCAGCAACGTGGATGGAGCTGGAGGGTATTATGCTAAGTGAAATAAGTCAGGCAGGGAAAGACAGATACCATATGTTTTCACTCCTGTGTGGATCCTGAAAAACTTAACAGAAGACCATGGGGGAGGGGAAGGAGGGGAAAAAAGTTACAGGGAGGGAGGGAGGCAAACCATAAGAGACTCTTAAATACTAAGAACAAACTGAGGGTTGATGGAGGGTGGGAAGGGAGGGGAAGTGGGTGATGGGCATTGAGGAGGGCACCTGTTGGGATGCTCATTGGGTGTTATATGGAAACCAATTTGACAATAAATTATATTTAATATAAAAAAAGAAGTATTCAGGAGAATATCAACAAAAGATTCCTGCCCAAAATCTATTTTAAAAACTAGCTACATAGCTATAAAGAATCTTACAATGAGAGCTTGCCTCTTATCTAAGTTTGGTTAAAACTCCAGAGTTACAAAATCTCAGTACTCTTCCATCTAAAATGGCATGCTGGGACTTCATAGGCATTCACAGATGGAGAAAGCTGACTTGGTGACTCCTAGGCCTCACCTACCCCAGGAAAAGCCTGTATCTCGTATCTGCAGTTTGATGAAGTGTGACAATGGATGATTCCTGTGGTAAGATGTGTCCTCAGAGAAGACTTGGGTTGTCCTGGATGCTGCCTGAGAGAAACATCAGCAGGACAAAGTGAATTCAAAAGATAAATTTGTGTGAGTGGACTTTCACAAGTTAGGTACCACGTCATAAGCAGCCAGCAAAGAATACAGTACCTGTGCTGGAAAAACTCAGTGAGAAGTCTAGAGATATGTGCAAAATTGTGTGCAGTGTGTGTGTGTGTGTGATGCTCCAAAAAGATCCACAAAAGACTCCTGAAAGAAAGAATGAAACTCAATGAAACTCAAAGGGTACCAATGCTAGATAACCAACTGTGCCAATCAAGCAAGACACCTTCAGTCTCTGATTTCTCTCTCCCCAATTTCAAATCCTGGAGAAGCCAATGACATCATAGGGTATTGGGAAAAAAGTGTGGAAAGGTGAGCTGAAATGTAGTTTAAAGCTAAACTGTGTCTAGCCTGACCTGAGGAAGCAGTAGGGGAAAAAAAAAAGAAAAAGAAAAAATTTTAATTTGCATGAGAGTTGAGAATTTAATTTAGCATGTTTTGTTTGTTTTATGCATTACTGTGCAAAGAAAACAGTTATTTCTAATCAGTCCGGTTCCTGATCACATCAGGATGTTTTCCTCAAGGCAGGTTTACAAGGCTTATCAGTGTGTAAAGAGATTGCACAACACAGAGTTCTACATATAATTTTTTTAAATTTTTTTAAATGTTTACATTTATTTTTGAGACAGAGCGAGACAGCATGAACAGGGGAGGCGCAGAGAGAGAGACACACAGAATCTGAAGCAGGCTCCAGGCTCTGAGTTGTCAGCAGAGAGCCCGACGCGGGGCTCGAACCCACAAGCCGTGAGATCATGACCTGAACCGAAGTCGGATGCTCAACCGACTGAGCCTCCCAGGCGCCTCATACATATAATTTTTTTTTAACTGCAGGGTTTTTATTAACTTTTCCACTTGTTTAAAATTGTGGAAAGATATTTTGATGCATAGGTATGGAGCACATATTTTATTTTTAGCCTCAGGTACCAGTATGGCTTAGCAAGGCACTGTAGATCAGTAACCTCTTTAGTCAAGGAACATCATATAATGTAGGTATTGTGTATTCCATAGGAAATGGAGTTTCTACTTTTCTCCTTAAGTTGGTGCCACATGTGATCATTAGCTTCTGTGGTCTCCTAGGCAGGATGCGACATCCTTTAGAGGCCCTGAGAGAATGGCATATAGGACCAAGTTCTGATGAAGAGGAATTATCCAGAATCACTAAAGAGATCAAGTCTAATCAGCAAGACTGTAGACACCCTGGACCATCCTGGGCAGCACAGTGTATTAAATTCCTGGGGAAGGGAAGGCAGAGGTAACTATAAAAATGGAGGGAAGAAGATGAAGCATGGAAAATAATTTTGCCGAGGTCATTCTTTAGCTTATGGTCTTCCATGCTAATTCCTTCCACTGCAGAGGTAGAGTTTCATTTGTCTACTTGTTTGTTAATAAATTGTCAATTCCCACAAAGATATTTTTAACATCATTTCAAAGCATAGTTTTTTTTTTTTCTTTTCTTCCTTTTTTTTTTTTTTTTTTTTTTGTTGTTGTTGTTGCATTTCCTTTGTGGAGGCTGGGATGCATTTCATGGAAAGAAATGAAGAATATGTTGACTTCTTATTTGTTTTTCAGATAGAAAAGAGTCCAAACTGTTATAATAGAAAAGGATCTTTTTAAAAACCACCACTCAGAGATAAATTACATCTATATGTGATCCGCATCCTATTGCTACGTAGTTGATAAAGCTGACTTCATCACGAATGGTGGTCTCTTCAGATGCTAGTTCTGTACCACCCAAAGCAGTGCAGTTTGTATGAATGTTAATATGACTTCTTTCTGGATCTGTTCCGTCAGCACTTAAAAATCTCCTCTTTGGTGAGCACTACCTGGTGAAACATAGGATTATTTGGTCCACCTTCTTTCCAAATTGAAGGGGGCTTGAGCATGGTGACAGAAAGAACTTTAATGTAATTCATGTCATAAGTGACACTATCTACACACAGTCCAGCCTCCTCTGCAGCAACTCAGCGCTGATATCTAATTTTTTTTTAGTTTTACCATATGGAACAGATCTCTTCTGAAGCAAATGTCAAATCCACAATAATTGGGTCAGTGCTGTTCATTTCTTCTCCCAACCCATACTGACCTCTTGCTGGGTGGACTGAGAACTGGCTCTAATTTTAGGTGTCTATGAAACCTTGTCTCGCCTTGTGTAATGCTTTGCTTCAACTCATCTGACCTGTTTATTATTCTAAAACTTCCATAGCAAAAATGCTCATGCAGCCTCAGGGATCGACAAAATTTTTCTTAAAAGGGCCAGATAATAAATATTTTAGGCTTTGTGGGTAATATAGCCTCTGTAGCAACTACTCAACTCAGCCATTGTAATGCAAAAGTAGCCACAGACAATATAAAATGAATGAGTGTGGCTGGGTTTCAATAAATGTTTATTTGTTAAAACAGGCACACAAGGTGGATTTGGCCCCTGGGCTGTAGTATGCTGACCCTTGCTTTGGTTTATGGCTCTGAACTTGGCTAAAATGAGCAGGCCCGTGGAACAATTCTCTTTAACTACCATCCAATTTTATTTTCCTTACCAAGAACTGATTTTAACAAGGAGATGGCCATCCAGGAGGCCCTGGACACTGAGGAAAGAATTTGGTTTTATCTTTTCTTTTTAAAAAGGCTCTGGGGGCGCCTGGGTGGCTCAGTCGGTTGAGCGTCCGACTTCAGCTCAGGTCACGATCTCACGGTTGGTGAGTTCGAGCGCTGCGTCAGACTCTGGGCTGATGGCTCAGAGCCTGGAACCTGCTTCCGATTCTGTGTCTCCCTCTCTCTCTGCCCCTCCCCCATTCATGCTCTGTCATTCTCTGTCTCAGAAATAAACATTAAAAAAAAAATAAAAATAAGTAAAAATAAAAAGGCTCTGTAATTTGCCTAACGTAAACTGCCGACAAGCGAATTTTTAGTTGTCATTTCTTTGTATGATACCTTCTAGTTTTCTGGAACAAAACAGTA
Source organism: Puma concolor (assembly GCF_028749965.1). Classification (NCBI taxonomy): domain Eukaryota; kingdom Metazoa; phylum Chordata; class Mammalia; order Carnivora; family Felidae; genus Puma; species Puma concolor. Next base: position 82,426,792 of record NC_141672.1, read on the forward strand.
CGCCAAAGGCAGAAATAATTGCAAGAACTCATTAAATTGAAAATTTTGAGATGAATTGCAGTTGACAAAATAGCTAATAAGATAGTAAATGGTACCACAACATAGTATCTAGAGACTGGGAAGAGATAGTCTCTTCAATTAGATATTTATATCAATTTAGTCTTTAATTCAGATCTAGGTGTCAGGAGTTTGAACATTACTGACAAACTAAAACAGGTTTGATGGAGAGAAAAAGTTGAGTGACTTGCAACATTGTTGTGTGAAGAACAAAGCAAATTACGTTGTTAAGTCAAAAAAAAAAGAGAAGACTCAGGGAAAATAGTATCTTTCTTCATATATTTGAAGGGCTGTGTTTAGGATAGGGAGCATATTTCTTTAGTATGATTTCAGAAGTAAAAAACAAAAAGATAAATTCTCAAGAAAATCTCAGCTAAATTCTTAAAAATAGTTTTCTAAGAAAACTGAAGATGGAAAGGAGTATGTTGGAATTTCTTTTTTCTTCTTTTTTTTTTTAGGGATGTTTAACCATGGTATGGTGGGCATATAGTTCAGGGGATTCAAGAGTCAGATGGGTCATTTGAATAGGTCAATGATGCCTGGACAAAAATTTCATGGACCAGGAATATATATTATATATAATTGTATATAATTATTTATATATAATTATATCACATATAATTATATATATAATTATATTATATATAATTGTATATAATATATTATATATATTATATGTTATATATATTTATGTTATATATATTATATATATTATATGTTATATATATATATTATATATAATATGTTATATATATTATGTTATATATATTATATATATTCACTGGAAAATGGAAAAAAAATGCTCACTAGTTTTTTGTAATACTGAGTGAAGACCTTCAAACCAAAACCAACAACCAGTATCATTTCATAAAATAAATTATATTTTAAATGAAAACATAAGGAGATGTAGTATGAAAACTCAGGGCGGTCTGCAAAAATACACAACCTTCCTAACTTCATCAGAAACAAATTTAGCTAGCTAAATCAAGAGATGGCATGAGTTTTATTTATCTCATTTTGATACAAAATGGCAAAACTCTTGTCACGGATTAACACGAACCCGTTGATCATCATTTGGGAATTACTGAAACTTTCAATTCCTCTTCAATTTTAAGACTCTGAATCTTTGAGTGAGCATTGACAGTACCTACGTATGAATTTGGTCCTTCTTCCAGGGACATAATAGCTATTTATGCTAAAGTGCTCTGCCTTGTGAATTTATTATTCTAAATGACTTCCTTTACTTCCAAGTGGCAACATACATCCCATGAGCAAAGCATAGCATTTACAGTGTTTTGTGGTAATGAAACTAAACTACAAAACACCATAACAGTTATGGGTTAACAGTAATGGGTTAAATTATACCCCTGTCCGCCCCACCACCACCACCACCACCAGAAAGGCCCAGCAAACTAATACATTAGCTTTGATAATTTCAGAACCAAAAAGACAAATCCAATGGCAATATGAAATGAACAGTAGGCTAATCCAGGAAATGTTCTCATAAAGCTTAGTCTTTCAAGATAAGTTAACCAAATTATATTCTCAGCTAAAATTCTAAGAGAAGTTAAAAATAATGTGCAGAAGATACAGATTCTCATAAAACTCTACCTCAAGTGATTTTGTCCTTTTCCTTCCATTTTCCTTCAATGGGTATACATTGTAAGATTCTTTATACGAATGATTTTGAGAATTTTTTTTTTGTGAATTCAGTACATAGCTTGATTTTGTTTTCCTAACAACTAAACGTGTGTGCACATGCACACACACACACACACACTAGCCCTGGTATGAGTGAGGCAAAGTCACTAGTGAGGGGGACAAACACTATACCAGCTTCTAACCACAGCTATGTCAATGCACATAAATTCTAATTTGTAACACCCCTGCAGTTCAATTGTATGGCTCCATTAGTCTATGCATGAATTATTCATACCAGATACATCATAATGGCATCAGAACCATTCCTGATATCAATTCATACTATTATAAAAAGGTAATCTTCAACTGTCCAACACAACATGTGTTAATTAGATCTCCAAGAAACTTTGCTAGTCAATCACCTTCTTATAGTCCAGCTCTGGCCTCACCTCCTCCAATATGCCTTCCAATCACTCCATCCTACATCTATATCTGTCATTTTTGGACAATCCATGGACCACCTGACACAGTTTAGTAGTTTAAACTACATTTCTTTGGTCTTTTCATTGCTTTGAAGATTTAACTCTTGTGTCCCTGAATGGAGTATTTGATTCTTGAAGGATGAAACCACAGTATATGGTTCTTTTGTAACTTCCGCAGTACTTAGCAATTGACTTATTTAACTGCCATGCAAACAGATGCAATTCACAAATTTTTAGATGCTGGGCTACGTGGTTTAGCAGATTCCAACTTTTTGATTAATCACACAAGTTTTGGTGGTACGGTTTATGATTTTGTTACGAAATGTTTTGTCTTTTTTATGACTTAACTCTCTGAAGAAACAAACTGTTTTCTTGTAATATTATTAAAAGCAGGATTGTTGTGAAGTTAGGAGAAATAAATGTACGTTGTCATGGCATGGAAAGCGACATATAAATACTGCATCACCATTATTATTTTTCCACTCTCCAATGTTTCAGGGCATGTAACAATAGGCCATTATTAGCAGAGTATTTATACTATAAAAGCAATTCATGAGGGAGACTCACATAGCTCAGTCCCATGCATTCAGTAGATACTTAACTCGTAAGTCAACTCTTTATAACATATCCATAGAAACATGCAAGTACTTCCAATGCACAGCTCAAGGGAATGTTCATCAAGTGAAGACATCTATGGAACCAGCAACCAGTTTAGACAACAGGACATTATCAGCGTCCCAAAAGCCCATCTCATGAATCCTTCAAGTCCATACCCATCACACCTATCAAGTACCAACAGTATCCTGACTTCTTGCAGCACTGATTAATTTTGCTTGTTTTTAAGCCTTACAAAAATGCAGTTATATAATCGGTACCCTTTCATGGCAGGTTTTTTTTTCACTCAGCTTGGTGGTTATGAGGTCAATGCCTACTACTGCATGTACCTGTGGGGTTTGTTTGATTTTTCATTTATAATACTATGTATTATTACACTCAATGAATATGGTATTATAGCAGGATTCTCTCACGGAGAGATGGAACATGAGGCTTTCTTTGTTCAGGAAGCAACTTTATTCGTCACGTTGGCACGGGCTCAACGGGTTCATACCCAAAAAAACTGAGCCCTGAGCACAGCAGGGTGTAGCCTTTTACGCAATTTCAACTTCTTTGTCTCCTATATAATGGTGACACATATAGTCTGATTGGACACAGTCCAAGTTACAGAGTCGTGTCAGAGCTATGCATACATGGATGGCAATTGATTAGGCCAAGTTGCCTTCCTTTTTTCTGAGGACCCCACCACATTCCTTATGGAGGGGCTCTACCTCCAGCACATTATAATTTACTGATTCATTCTATACTATGTGGGTTGTTATAAACAGTACTATATTGAATATTATCATGTCTTTAGGTAAACTTACATATACATTTCTACTGAGCATAAACGTGGGGGAATTGCTGAATTACTATATTCCTATTAACTAGATAATGTGATTTAGTAGATGCAGTTTTAGAAGGAACTGCCAAACAGTTTTTCAATATGCTTTTGCCGATTTTTCCTTCCACAAGCAGTGAATAAGACTTGGAATTTGTCCACATTGTCACCAATTCTTAACATTACCTGTTTAATCTTACCCATCCCAGAGTATATGTAATCATATCACAAGGTAATTTACATTTCCATGGTGACTAACAAAATTGAGAACTTTTCACATCTATTGGCCATTTGGTAATCCTGTTTTGTGAGTGACTAGTCAAATATTTTGCTTATTTTTCTACTGGGCTGTTTTCCCTTTCTTAAAGATTTATAGATATTCTTTGTATGGAATGTAATCACTAGTATTTTTAAATTTACATCTACTATCCTGCTATTTGTTTTCTGTTTGACCTACCGGTTTCATGTTTACTCTTTTTCTTCTTCCTTTGTCTTCCCTTGGATCAATAAAAAACTATTATTTATCCCACTCCATTAATTCCTTAGATATGCATTATTTTATTATCCTTTGTGATGTTAGAGACTGCAGTATACAACCTTGACCTAGGACAAACTACTACACATTACTGTTCTTATCTCTTCTCCAGTAATGCTAGAACTTTGGAATGCTTTAGTTTATCTCCCTCTTTTGCATTTTTATGTTTACCTGTGAGACATTTTGTGTTTTGTTGTTGTTGTTCTTTGTTTTCTTTTCAAATTGTTATTTAAATTCTAGCTAGTTAACATACAGTGCAATATTGGTTTCAGAAATAGAACTCAGTGATTCATCACTTACATACAATACCCATTGCTCATCAGAACAAGTGCCCTCTTTAATGCCCATCACCCACTTAGCCCATCACCTCCAGCAACCCTCAGTGTGTTCTCTATAGTTAAGAGTCTCTTATGGTTTGCTTCCCGCTCTGTTTTTATCTTATTTTTCCTTCCCTTCCCTTATGTTCATCTGTTTCATTTCTTAAATTCCACATGGGAGAAATCATATATTTGTCTTTCTCTGCCTGACTTATTTCACTTAGCCTAATACACTCTAGCTCCATCCAGATCACTGAAAGTGGCAAGATTTCATTCTTTTTTTATGGCCAATACTTCATTGTATGTATATACCATGTCTTTTTTATCCATTCATCAATTGATGAACACTTGGATATTTGTTTTAGAGAAGGTCAGCTGGTGACAAAATCTCTCAGCTTCCATTTTCTTGAGAAAACATTTCATTAACAATCAGATCTTTATAAACTTAATTTTCACTACTTTATTTTCACTTATCAATGGTTAGTTTGTTCCCTTTCATTTTATTTGCACTACTGCTGGATAATTTGACACTGTCTTCTTTTGGTAACTTCAATTTCCTTTCAGTTGTCATAGTTTATATTGAGGTGTCAACTATAAGCTTATTATTTCATGGTTTTTTTCTCTGGATATTTTTAAGATTTTTCTCTTTGGTTTTGGTTGTCAACAGTCTAACTATAATGTTCCTAAATCTTGTTTTCATTGTATTATTTTGCTTAGAATTCACTGAGCTTGTTGAATTTGTGGGTCATTACCTTTTACCTGTTTGGGAGTATTCTCCACCGTCAGCTCTTCAAATGCATCTCCAACCTCGTTCTTTCTCCTTTGAAGGAACCCCAGTCACATATAGGCTAGAGCTTTGGAAATTGTTCTACATATAGCTATGCTCATTTCTGTATTCTCAATCACCTTTGTGTTTCAGTTTGGATATCTTCTATTAAGCTGTCTTCTGGTTTTCAAATTGTCTTCTGCTGTGTTGAATAAGTGGATAAATGTAGCCATTGATTTGATTTCAGATATTGTGATTTCAGATTTAAACTGTCCATTTATTTTACATATTCTAAAGTGTCTAGTAAAATTCTTCATATTTCATCTATATTTCTTCATCTTTTATCTAGTTCTTAAAACTATTCATCTTTGCCGACTTTAGAGCTTATGTCTGCTAACTTCAATATATGGATTACCTTTGGGTCTTATATTCTTGTATAATGATTATTCTCTTGGGTTTTAGTCTCATGGTCCTATATTTTGGCAGGCCTAATAACTTCTATGCCATAAATTTGCAGATAGACATGGTAGAGGCTATGGATGAGCTCATCCTCCAAAGTTATTCGACTCTTTCCTCAGCTAGTCAATGTGGAGGCTTATCAACATGATCTAATTAGGGAGAGAGATGAATACAGTCTAACTGTAATTCACCCTTCTTCTGCATGTGGCATAGCTTACCAAGGCTTTCAGTGAGAGCCTCGTGCGTTACCAGAGCCCCTTTCTTTTCAGGACATGGAGTTTTTGTCTCCTTACGTAAGTCTGAAGAAAACTCCACTCTGCTTTCCTATTTTCTACCTATTTATCCTCCCACACCCAAAATGTCAGAATTCAGCCGATGTCTTAAGGGGGAAACTGACCATGAATTTGAGGTCTTTCACATTTCCCATTTTGTCAATGCAGTCCTGCAAGACTGCCAAACACCCTGTTGACTTCTAAGTGTGGCAGCAGCTACTCTCTGTCTGGGCAAAGTTGAACTCGGTCTCTTGCTCAGACCCAGAGTTTGCAAATATAGCCAGAGTAAAACTACAAAATGTCAGCCCACTTCTCCATGGCTCTCTTCTTTCCATTCTTAAAACCCCCTATCCTTCATTGCTTCAGTAGCTCTCTAACACTGTTAAACATAGGATCCTTTAATTAGTCTATCTTTTCTACTTGTTCTCAGTGGGAGCTTTGGTATGGCAACAACGACTCCATCTTACTCCCATATGAAAGTCCTTCTAACAATGTTTTGATTGAGTTAAAAGATCTATTTATTAAAGTGTATAATTTTATTTGAAAATTTGGCAGATAATGCCAGCCCTTATGAAAATAACATGTTAATGTGAAATGTACAATGATAGTGAAGTATTTTCTTTTTAACTAAAAAATAGTTTCAAAATTGAAGCATTAAAAACATTGAAACCAATATGTCATTTTTTTTAATTCTTTATCACCCACTTATACCATATCAGCAGAGTATTTGTAGAGATAAATGATTATTTTGTGGAAAGACTGTCTTCTGAATATGTTAACAATTCAGCTTTTCTAGGTATTAACTAAGCTGTAGGGTGTGCTGAACTGGGCATTCTTAAGTAATAATTGAATGGGTACACATTTTTCAGAATGGGATATATAATTGGAAGTCTAGAAGTAAGACTAATGACTGTTATTTAAAAAAAAACACATTCATTATAGCTGGATGTAATTCAAGTGCATGTGGTGCTTTGCTTTCTAATTTTTTTTACCAATATTTTTATAAGGCCTTATTAAATTTTATATTATGATTGTAGTTAAACTAAATTTGCATAGATTACATACAGCTTCAACAGCAAAAGCTCTGAGATCAAAATCATGTGGCAAGAAATCTAATTAATGACATGATGGTGCTATCTGGCAGTTGCTTAGAATTTATTAGAATACCGTATCAGTTCCGCTAAACAAACAAGCAAATTGTTACATATTTATTTTTATAAAAATCTTAGGCAAACTATGAAGGGCACAAGTTGCGCATTCAAAATTTAGTGAATAATTCAAATGTCATTACTAACACCAATGGATCCTCAGCTAGATCCCAAGTTTAATTAGTGATCAATGTTTTCATGGATTCCATGATCCAATAAACTCCTCTTTTCACAAAATTGAATTTGCTTTGATTTTCTGTCACTTCTAAAACAAGCAAACAAAACCAGAGGTCATACAACTAAAATCAAGATTAAATAACCAATGAGGAAAAAGAGGCTGTATACCAGAGCCTAAAGACTAATTACAAATAATCAGGAAAAAAGCTGTGATAACTTTCAGAATCCAGAAGGCCTTGGACCATAGGTAGATGATTGTGTTTGCCTGTGATTGGAAGAGAGGGTAGGGCCCTTTGAGGTATGGATTCAGGGACTGCTGAACTCCACCCTTCCTTCCTTCTAAGGACTTTTCCCTTCCTAGAATGAAGAATCCCCTCTGACCCTGACAAGAATTTATTCAGAGGGCATTTTGCCTAGCTATTAACTCAGTTTCGGTTTTAGCATTTGCTGCATCTGGTAATCTTCCTAACCTTATCTTGATTGCTGGCAGAGAATTCTAGAAGGGTAGGGAAAAGGAAAGGGGGTAGACATGGTGAAAATCAACAAAGACCACAAAATCATTGGTTCTACTGTTTTCATTTTCTCTCTCAAAATATTATTTTGGGACTGTTACATAGATACAAGATCCAAGGCAAGAAAAACAAAGATACTAAAAAGAGAAACATTTCATGGATTTATTAAGAGTGTTCTAACTCAAGCTTAAAAAAATAAAACAGAATTTTCTAGAAAGTTAATTTTATTTAACACCCTCGGTTGGACTTGTTCTCGAACTGGCAATTGAAAACGTAGACTTGGAAGTCCCACTTCAAAACAGACCTTTAAAAACTATTTTCTCACAAAATGATCACCAAATTTTTGAATTTTTTTATTGCATTAAGATATTTATATTAAGCCATTATTTCTTTGTACTGTAGCTTCTCCAAGAGCACACCGAGTAAACAGAGGCGGAGATATATCATAGTGTAAAGATTACTGTGTTCTACTTTTGATCTGCCAGTGATTAGATCTCCGGCCTTGGATTCAATCTCTCTGAGTCTCAGTATGCTCTTCTAAATAATGCGGAATTGGATACCTGCTCCAAAGAATTAAAGATTATATGCGTTAACTAGCCTACGGTGTTAATACAAGACTATAGGTAATACATGTTCAATTACACTTTTCCTTTCCCTTTTTGTAAAAACACACAGATAGTTTTGTGGCATTATGTAGGTATAAGAAAATTCCCGTTTCAAATGTGTTTCATTGCCCTTTCAGTATAAAATTCATGCGTTGGTAAAATTGTGACATATTATCTAGTAATACAACTATGAAGAAGAGAGGAAATTTGAGAAATAAGAAAAGACAGTTTTCAAAAATAATCACCCAGCAGGAGGTCTACAGGTGCTACATAAATGCCTTGTGCCATTCATATCTATGACTTTTAAATTATAATACTAATAGTTAAATGTTTATTGTGTGCCATGCACAATGCTAAGTACTACTACTTACTACTTCAAAGCTGTGAAGAAGGTACTATTAACTTTTCACATAATACAAATGAAGAGACTGAGCCTCAGATAAGGTAAATAGTTTTCCAAGGTTACATAACTGGTAAACAGAAGAGCCTGGGTTCAAATTCAGACAGTCTGCCATCAGGGTCTAGTGTTCTTTCCATTATACCACCTCCCATAGACAGGATATCCCGGATCTCCCCCAACACCATCACCCAAGGTCTGGCTGACACCTACACATTTGCTACTTGTTAGCTACATAAGCCATGTATATGGTGGCAGGAAGTCCTCAGATCATCTCATAAGAGAAGGTTTCTGGGGATATCAGCAGGGAAAATGATAGCCCTGGGAGCCTAAGAATCTAAAAAGCAGGTACAAAACAAATGTGAAAAGGACAGAAAATGCAGGGTCCACTTCCCACAGCATCATGACGTTTTGAAGTGGAAGGACCAAGAATATTGAAGACCAGAGAGGTTAACATCATCCAAAGTCACACTCTTCATGCTGAGTCAGAAATAACCTCTGTGAGACTGGTATATTCCAGTTGGAAGTCGTCAAGTAGACAGATCTACACAGGTTAGAGGAGAATTTGAATCCTGAGCATAACAGAATACCCAGCTTTCTAAGAACGAAAACCATTCTAGTACATAAATGGACTACATTTACTTCAATGATGGAAGAAAAATACATAACAAGTCCCCACTAACTTTCAGGATGGACAAAGGCCACCTGAAGGAAAGCATAGGAAGACTTTAACCACAAGAAATAAGATTTAAATTTTTTTAAGGTTTATTTGAGAGAGAGAGAGAGAGAGAGAGAGAGAGAGAGAGAGAGAGGCAGAGCATGAGCAGGGGAGGGGCAGAAAGAGGGAGACACAAAATCCGAAGCAGGCTCCAGGCTCTGAGCTGTCCGCACAGAGCCCGTCGTGTGCCTCGAACTTATGAGCTGTGGGATCTTGATCTGAACCGAAGCAGGAAGCTCAACTGACTGAGCCACCCAGGTGCCCAAAAAAGGAAGATTTAAACACCGTTTCAGAACTGTTAGTTTGAGACCTGAGTAAAGGAAGGGCTGTTGTATGGTGCATTTAATGACATTCTTAGACTCTCCTTGCAGTGAGCTAGGGAAGTGGTGAGGGTTTATGATAGAAACTGATTAACTGAGCATAGTAGTAGTGTACTAAGCCTATAGAATAATGTTTTTTAAACCTGTGGAGTATAAGTAAACCAGGGGAAATCTGAAAAAGGTCAGTGGATTGTAGCAACGTCAGTACCCTGGGGTGATATTATACTGGAATTTTATAAGAGGTTTACCAATAGGGGAAACAAGGTAAAGGGAACACAAGATATCTCTGCATCATTTCTTATATTGTATACGAATCTATAGTTCTTTCCAAAAGAAATGTTCAATTAGAAAAGCATAGGTTCCTAACTGAAGTAGAAGATGACAATACTTAGAGCAGTGGTAAATATTAGTGGAATAAATGAGCAATTGACATTGTCAGGTTACTTTGTGTTATGCTTTAAGGTCACCTTGTAAAAACCGTTTCTCCTCATCTTCCCGTTAGCTACTAATTCCTGGGCTGCTGGAGCAGCTCTCCCCTTGGTCTCATCTTTTACAATGTTTGCTGTCCACAAGACTACCAGATCTATTTTTGTAACACACAATTTTGACGACTCTTCCTATCTCTCAAAGCACCAACAATTCCTCATTGTCTCCAGAATAAAATTACTTCACCCTAACATTCAGAGTTTCTCTCTTTCTAGGCCCCTGCCCCAATATTTTTCAACTCCAGATGAGTCAGTCGGCTTCCTGTAGCCTGTGTATGTCCTGAGCTGCTTGGCTTCCAACAGACCTCATCCTTCACAGACTCATTCCTTACGTTGGCCCTTACCTGCTAAGCGATCTCAGGGAAAGCACTTGTTCTCCCAGTCTTCACTTATTAACCAGAAAAAATGGGTATAATTACAATTACTTCTACAGCTTTATGAGATATGAGATAATAAATTCAAAATTCCTAACACGATGCCCGGTACATAACCTGATTTAGAGAAACAGTCATTTTCTTACTACCTTTTAGACCTTATAATCAAATGGATCATTGCCCTTTTCTCAGTGTATTTTTTTTTAATTTAAATCCAAGTTAGTTAATATATGGTATAATAGTGATTTCAGGAATAGAATTTGGTGATTCATCACTTACACATAACATCCAGGGCTCATCCCAAGTGTCCTCCTTAATGCCCCTTGCCCATTTAGCCCTTTCCACCATTCAACACCCCTCCAGCAACCCTGTTTGTTCTCTGTATTTAAGAGTCTCTTATGGTTTGTCTCTCTGTTTTCATATTAATTTTGCTTCCCTTCCCCAAGTCAATCTTTTTATCTTACATTCCACATATGAGTGAAATCATATGATATTTGTCTTTCTCTGATTGAATTATTTCGCTTAGCATAATACACTCTAGTTCCATCCACATTGCTGCAGGTGGCAAGATTTCATTCTTTCTGATCACCAAGAAATATTCCATTGCATATATATATCATATCTTCTTTATCCATTCATATGTTGATGGACATTTGAGCTCTTTCCATACTTTGGCTATTGTTGATAGTGCTGCTAAAAACATTGGGGTGTATGTGCCCTTTAAAATCAGCACTCCTGTATCCTTTGGAGAAATACCTAGTAGTGGAATTGCTGGGTCATAGATACTACTATTTTTAATTTTTTGAGGAACCTCATACTGTTCTCCGGAGTGGCTGCACCAGTTTGCATTCCCATCAGCTATGCAAAAGGTTCCACTTTCTCTGCATCCATGCCAACATCTGTTGTTGCCTGAGTTGTTAATGTTAGCCATTCTGATAGGTGTGAGATGGTATCCTATTGTGGTTTTGATTTCTATTTCCCTGACGATGAGTGATGTTGAGCATTTTTCATGTGTCTGTTAGCCATCTGGATATCTTCTTTGGAAAGTGTCTATTCATGTATTTTGCCCATTTCTTCACTGGATGATTTGGTTTTTGGGTGTTGATTGTGATAAAGTCATTTACAGATTTTGGATACTAACCCTTTATCTGATATGTCGTTTGCAAATACCTTCTCCCATTCAGTCGGTTGCCTTTTTGTTTTGCTGATTGTTTCCTTCACTTTGCAGAAGATTTTATTTCGATGAGGTCCCAATAGTTCATTTTTGCTTTTGTTTCCCTTGTCTCTGAAGACATGTTAAGTAAGAAGTTCCTGCAGCTGAGGTCAGAGAGGCTGTTGCCTGATTTCTCCTCTAGGATTTTAATGGCTTCCTGTCTTACAGTTAAGTCTTTCATCCATTTTGAGTTTTTGTGTACAAGAAAGTGGTCCAGGTTCATTCTTCTGCATGTCACTGTCCAGTTTTCCCAGCACCATTTGCTAAAGAGACTGTCTTTATTTCATTGGATATTCTTTCCTGCTTTGTCAAAGATGAGTTGGCCATATGTTTGTGAGCCCATTTCTGGGTTCTCTATTCTGTTCCATTGATCTCAGTGTCTATTTTTGTGCCAGTACCATGCTGTCTTGATGATTACAGCTTTGTAATACATTTTTAAGTCTGGGATTAGTTTTCTTTTTCACGATTGTTTTTGGCTATTTGGGGTCTTTTCTGGTTCCATACAAATTTTAGGATTTTTTGTTCTAGCTCTGTGAAGAATGCTGGTGTTATTTTGATAGGGACTGCAATGAATATATAGATTCCTTTGGATAGTATCAACATTTTAACAATATTTTTCCTCCAATCCATGAGCATGGAATGTTTTTCCATTTTTGTGAGTGTGTCTTCTTCAATCTGTTTCATAAGCTTTCTGTAGTTTTCAATGAATAGATTTTTCACCTCTTTGGTTAGGTTTATTCCTAGGTATTTTATGGTTTTGGGTGCAACTGTAAATGGGATTGATTCCTTGATTTCTCTTTCTGCTGCTTCATTATTGGTGTATAGAAATGCAACCGATTTCTGTACAGTGATTTTATATCCTGTGACTTTGCTGAATTCATGGATTGGTTTTGGCAGTTTTTTGGTGGAGTTTTTGTGCTTTCCACATAAAGTATCATGTCATCTGTGAAGAGTGAAAGTTTGACTTCCTCCTTGCCAATTTGGATGCCTTTTATTTCCTTTTGTTGCCTGCTTGCTGAGGCTAGGACTTCCAACACTATGTGGAATAACAGTGGTGAGAGTGGACATCTTTGTCGTGTTCCTGACCTTAGGGGGAGAGCTCTCAGTTTTTCCCCATTGAGGGTGATATTAGCAGTGGGTCTTTCATGTATGGCTTTTATGATCTTGAAGTATGATCCTTCTGTCCCCACTTTCTGGAAGGTTTTTATCAAGAAAGGATGTTGTATTTTGTCAAATGCTTTCTCTGCATCTATTGAGAGGATCATGTGGTTTTTATCCCTTCTTTTATTAATGTGATGTATCACATTGATTGATTTGTGGATATTGAACCAGCCCTGCATCCCAGGAATAAATCCCACTTGATTGTGGTGAGTAATTCTTCTAGTGTATTGTTGGATCTGATTGGCTACTATCTTGTTGAGAATTTGTGCATCCGTGTTAAACAGGGAAATTGGTCTGTAGCTCTCCTTTTTAGTGGGGTCTTTGGTTTGGGAATCAAGGTGATACTGGCCTCATAGAATGAGTTTGGGAGTTTTCCTTCCACTTCTATTTTTTTGCAACAGTTTCAAAGGAATAGGTGTTAACTCTTCTTAAATGTTTGGTAGAATTCCCCTGGAAAGCTATCTCATTCTGGACTCTTGTTTGTTGGGAGATTTTTGATTACCGATTCAATTTCTTTACTGGTTATGGATTTATTCAAATTTTTTCTGTTTCTTCCTGTTTCAGTTTTGGTAGTTTATGCGTTTATAGGAATTTGTCTATTTCTTCCAGATTGCCCAATTTGTTGGCATATAATTGCTCATAATATTCTCTTATTATCGTTTGTAGTTCTGCGTTGTTGGTTGTGATCTTTCCTCTTTCATTTTATTTATTTATTTGGATCCTTTCCTTTTTCTTTTTGATCAGTCTGGCTACCAAAGAAAGTTTTGGGCTTTCTTTGCTGTTCTTTTTCCAGTTCTTTTAGGTATAAACTTAGGTTCTCATAGTGTATTTTATACCTACCAACTTCCAATAACTTCTTTAAATCACTTTTATCTTTTTAAATCATTTATTTAGGAAAAAAAATCCTTTCATTAGAGAATTTTCTTTTAAGCATTTTGGCACCATCTTATTCAGCAGTAAAACTTTGTATAGCTCAGCCTGATGCCCCCACAATAACAATCCATAAAGTGAAAAGTATCAGCGCCCCCGTTGAATTGGAATCTGATGGGAACAGAAGCTTCATGTTGGGGTGTTTTTTTCAAGCAGGTTGTGGTTGCTGAATGAATAGCACTAAACAAACATTGAGAGAGCTACTTGGCTTTCTAATATTATCATGTGGCCTGCTTTAGAGCTATTTCAAAAGATAATAAGGAGGTATGACCTGCATAAATCCAAAGAACAGTTCAAACATAAGTGGTGCCTGAATGAATGAAGGAATTGAGATTTCCTAAGGTCGGAGCTATAAATCTAGATGAGTAAAATAACATTCGATTGTCCGCGTATGAAAACAGGCCTAAGACAGATGGTCTTCCTCCCTGTTCCCCTTTCCAGACCATCATGCTCACTCACATACTTTCTCCTCTCTTGAATGAAATGGAAGAAGGATGTTACCATTGAATGAAATGGAAGAAGGATGGAAGAAGGATGTGAGCTCTCAACCTAAACATCCTGCGGCCTTTCCAGAAGGTGGGAGTCAAGAGGAGTATAAAGGCATAGAGGAACAAAAATGCTTTCAGAGGGGTTTGTTATTTTTTTAAAAAGCCATTTACAATGTCCTATAACCCAGGGATGGAGACATGGACTGTGCTTCTGGGAAGAACACTTTGCTGTAAAAAGGTTTTTTGACTAGGGTTTGAGAGACTGGGGTTCCACCACTGGCCTTGCCATCTCCTGCCTCTATAGCTCCAGGTAGTTTACTTTTCTCTAGGTCTCAGTTCCTTTACTCACAGAGTCAGGGAATCAGGCCAGGTCACCTCAAGGCTTTCCAACAATGACACTATCTGCCTTAAAGCCTGTACCTTGATTTTGCCTGTATTACCTGAAAGGTCAATTCTATTTCATGTGAGAGGAAAATAAGGAATTCGTCATAATCTTTATGAGGAATCTCTAAGGAATTCCAGTATTAGCTGGAAACTGAAGACAGAAATAGTGAGGCTAAAAGGAGATAAAGAATTGTGTGGGATAGATGTGGAGTGGAACAAAATGAAATACGATCATTTGCAAGTGTGAGACATTCGCAATACGTGATCCTCTTGCAGAGTCAGAGGGCTTCTCTGACAGCAGTGAGACAAACAGAGATACCCTGCTTACTGGCTTGGAAGAGAAGACAGACTCTATTCCGGAAACACTATAATGTGACTAGGCTGAGAAATGGCCTCCAGCCTAGGGAGCTGAATGAAGCAAAGTTAAACTGTGACCAAAGAGGATCTAGGTAATTTTTTCCCTCCCTGTGATGTCCGGGGAGAGGGGGACTCTATAGATTGCTCATTTACTTGGTCACATTTTGAGAGTGGGTATTTTCCATTGCAGCATTTGGAAAAAGAAGATAAGTCATGATGCTTGATTCCTTTACGATCTTCAGTGAGCTTGCTCAAAAGTAACAAACTCCCCATTCTTTCAAAGAACTTAATTTTGTTGTCAATTTTCTTTCTATCTGTCTGTCTTTTTATTTTCCCAAAACATCTTGGTGAGAACTGTGGGGAAAAGATTATCCGAAGGAACAGTGGATGGCAGTATTGGTTTGCATCTCTAAAACAGAAAGCAATGGAAAGTACAATTTTTTTTTTAAAGAAAAGGAGCATATACTCTATCTACTGAAAGAGCCTCATGTAGGCATGGGTGAAAGCCATGAAAAATTTGTGTTTGCAGTTTCAAAACCTGATTAGGCAACTATCTCAGATGATGCGAGAATATTGCACGAAGAAATGTGGAGGGGGGGGGAATGATGGCCCAGGAAAAAAACGATGGCCTCTTTGATTCAAAATTTATATAATCAGTCCTCCCAGTAACTAAATGGGAGTTAACATCTAGAACTAGCCAGTCAATACACTATGACCAAGAAACACAGGGGGTATTCAGAAGCACATTAGCAATCACAGGTTGTACACAGGCAGAGAAGAATTTAGAAAAAGAATGAGAGCTCAGGATGAGAAGGAGAGTAGATGGAGTACAGGCAGGCAGCTTGTTATGAATTTCATTTTTAGTGATGAATATACATGTTTTGGTACTAAGATAGCACCTGTTACCTTAGGAATGCAGATTACTTTTCACCTAATTCTCTTTTTTGAGTGCCTCACATGCACCTTTGTGCGTTGGTTTGAACACTGATTTGTTCATGCGTGTATTCCTTTATTCGTTAACAAAGATCTTCGAGCATGTATGAAACGCAAGGTACTGGGGATAAAGGTGCCCTGGGAGGGGGAACAGACACGTAAAGAGAAAAATGCCATGCCATATGGTGACAGCTAAATGGTTTACTGAATTGTCTCAGATTGGTAGCATGATGACATGATATACTTTTCTTTCTTAAACCCAGTGCCCCTTGCACTGCATCAAATCTCCCTATCTTGTAATATATGTCTACGTATCTTGGGCAAATTTCAAAGTCTTGCCCAAGACATGATTGTGATGTATCAGTGTAGGCTCTTGGGCAAATTTCAAAATCTCTCAAGCACTTCTAGTTATTAAAGTTATAATTTTTCATTTTCAGTTGTTATCTCCTTTGAACATTATTTTTTCATCACATTTCAAATATCCATTTACCCACTTTAGACCAGCCTCATGGCACAGGGACCTGAAGAAGGAAAGGGAAAGTTTTCTTTCCTTCTTCTTCACCCTCCCTGATCTTGTTGACGGGGCCTGTAGGGTTCGTGTCGTCTGCTCTAGGGGACACATGATGCACCCTTCATTTTCCAGGCCTAATTCTATAACCATCTGTCTGGGCTGCCTATCTCTGTTCTTCTGGCTGTTATGAATCTCTGTGTGCAAGCATCAACCTCTGTCAAATCTTCCCTCTCCTGTTCTCAAAATACCACGGAGCCTCTTTTTGAGTCATTCGTCCCAGCCTCCAGGCCTCTGGGATGCCCACTGTCCTGTAGGAAACACATACACTTTGTGTGTCTGATAAAGGCTTCCCTTCCTCTGTTCCCCCTGTGTCATCTCTTTCTCTCTGCTTACTTCTGTCCTTCCCATGGAGATAGAGGGCAAATGACTAAGCCAGCTGCCCAGCCACACGACCAACTGAGAAACATTCCACTCTCCCTTCTTACGTGAGTCCTCCATCTTCAGGACCACCGCTCACATAGTTTTCACTTTATAAAGATTATACCTCCAAAAGTGATGGTAGCATCTAAAGTGGGATGGGAATGTGTCAAGTAAGGCTGTGACAACAAGAATGGTGACCTACTGGATGAGGAATAAGTAAGACGAAGAGGCTGAGATGCTGCTCTGTTTCTAGTAGTGGAGACATCATGGATAATGACATTCTGTAAAAGAGCAAAGGGCACAGAACAAGCTGGGATGGGAAGGTAATGCATTAAGTTTTGGATATGAGATGATGGATATCCAGATGGAAATGGACTAAGTGGAATGTTGATTAGAAGTAAAAATGAATACAAATTACAATGTAAGTTGGAAGAGATTCCAAACCTGAATGGAGATCCCACGCTTTGATGAATATGCAGTGAAGAAAACACAAAAAAGAATAAGGTGGGGAGAATACTGATTTCTGAAAGACCTTCTCAGGACGTCCACAGACTAAATGAAACAGGAAAACAAGATCAAATTCAAACATAAGGCACTCCAAATGGGGAGAGAACAGAAAACAGAAGAGGTTTTTGAAGGTATTTTCATTTTAGCTGTCCAAAAATAATAGGGGAAAAAAGTGGTTCAGGTAATAAAAGAAATAAACTACTCATTCCAAAGTAGCTCAAATTCAGACTTAAGAAAAAACAAAAACAAAAACACAAGAACAGGCAATCAAAAAACAAAAACAAAAAACCAGTAAAGATACCATAAAAAAGAGCTTCGAAGAACAATGAGCAAAGCAATGCTTAAGAAAATATACCACTTACAGGTCACTGGCAGTCAAAAAAAAACTTGGGATTTGAAGGCATTTTACAAATCTAATTCAAT
This sequence comes from Puma concolor, assembly GCF_028749965.1. Taxonomy (NCBI): domain Eukaryota; kingdom Metazoa; phylum Chordata; class Mammalia; order Carnivora; family Felidae; genus Puma; species Puma concolor. The sequence goes on from NC_141672.1 coordinate 82,444,819, forward strand.
GTCTTCAGGGGACAGATGAAAAGCTCAAACCCCAGGCAGCATACATGAATTGCATAACTAGTGAGTTTAGGGCCAACTCCCTTCCAGTAGCCATCAACATCACCTTTACTAACCAATTAAAGTATCACTAAAGGCCACTCTTAGACCCCTGTGAAGGCTTGTTTGAGAAGAACCAGGGCAATAGCTTCCTTTCTTTTTAAGATTAGTTTGAGTTTACAACAAAACTAAGAGGGAGGCACAGAACTTCCTGGCCCCACACATGCATAGTCTCCCTCTAATCAACATCCACTTACCAGAATGATACTTTTTTTTTCTTAACCAGAGAAGAGCCTACACTTGTTCATCACAAGCACCCCAAGTACATACCTTAGGCTTCACCCCTGATATTGTACATTCTATGTGTTTAAGCAAAGATATAGTGATACATACCCATCATTTTGATATCATGCAGTGTATTTTCACTCCTGCAAAAATCCCCTGTGCTCTGCCTATTCATCTCTCCCCTGCCACTCCATCTCTGGCAACCAATGATCTTTGTATTATCTCCATAGTTTTGCCTTTTCAAGAACGTCATCTGATTGGAGTGGTATAGTATGTAGCATTTTCAGATTGGCTTCATTCACTTAGTAACATGCACTTAAAGTTGCCAGTTGCTTCCTTTTTAAAGAAAGAGTGAAGCAATCTAGAGTTTTTCTAACCATGCCCACCCTGGATTCTCCATTGCATTAGAAATTCCTATATAATGTCACCAACCTACTGACTTGATTATATAGAAAACATCATTCAGGACTACAGTCCTCAGGAGTTCCACATGGTCATTTCTTTTTTTTTGAAATGTTGGTTTGTACATTATCACTAGTTTCTATTCCTGCTGTTTATCAAAAATTATATTTCTGAGAAAAATGAAGAGTTTTTTTTTGTTTTTTTTTTCCTTTTTTTTTATTTATATATGAAATTTATTGTCAAATTGGTTTCCATACAACACCCAGTGCTCATCCCAAAAGGTGCCCTCCTCAATACCCATCACCCACCCTCTCCGCTCTCCCACCCCCCCATCAACCCTTAGTTTGTTCTCAGTTCTCAACAGTCTCTTATGCTTTGGCTCTCTCCCACTCTAACCTCTTTTTTTTTTTTTTTCCTTCCCCTCCCCCATGGGTTCCTGTTAAGTTTCTCAGGATCCACATAAGAGTGAAACCATATGGTATCTGTCTTTCTCTGTATGGCTTATTTCACTTAGCATCACACTCTCCAGTTCCATCCACGTTGCTACAAAAGGCCATATTTCATTTTTTCTCATTGCCACGTAGTATTCCATTGTGTATATAAACCACAATTTCTTTATCCATTCATCAGTTGATGGACATTTAGGCTCTTTCCATAATTTGGCTATTGTTGAGAGTGCTGCTATGAACATTGGGGTACAAGTGCCCCTATGCCTCAGTACTCCTGTGTCCCTTGGATAAATTCCTAGCAGTGGTACTGCTGGGTCATAGGGTAGGTCTATTTTTAATTTTCTGAGGAACCTCCACACTGTTTTCCAGAGCGGCTGCACCAATTTGCATTCCCACCAACAGTGCAAGAGGGTTCCCGTTTCTCCACATCCTCGCCAGCATCTATAGTCTCCTGATTTGTTCATTTTGGCCACTCTGACTGGCGTGAGGTGATACCTGAGTGTGGTTTTGATTTGTATTTCCCTGATAAGGAGTGACGCTGAACATCTTTTCATGTGCCTGTTGGCCATCCGGATGTCTTCTTTAGAGAAGTGTCTATTCATGTTTTCTGCCCATTTCTTCACTGGGTTATTTGCTTTTCGGGTGTGGAGTTTGGTGAGCTCTTGATAGATTTTGGATACTAGCCCTTTGTCCGATATGTCATTTGCAAATATCTTTTCCCATTCCGTTGGTTGCCTTTTAGTTTTGTTGGTTGTTTCCTTTGCTGTGCAGAAGCTTTTTATCTTCATAAGGTCCCAGTAATTCACTTTTGCTTTTAATTCCCTTGCCTTTGGGGATGTGTCGAGTAAGAGATTGCTACGGCTGAGGTCAGAGAGGTCTTTTCCTGCTTTCTCCTCTAAGGTTTGGATGGTTTCCTGTCTCACATTCAGGTCCTTTATCCATTTTGAGTTTATTTTTGTGAATGGTGTGAGAAAGTGGTCTAGTTTCAACCTTCTGCATGTTGCTGTCCAGTTCTCCCAGCACCATTTGTTAAAGAGACTGTCTTTTTTCCATTGGATGTTCTTTCCTGCTTTGTCAAAGATGAGTTGGCCATACGTTTGTGGGTCTAGTTCTGGGGTTTCTATTCTATTCCATTGGTCTATGTGTCTGTTTTTGTGCCAATACCATGCAGTCTTGATGCTGACAGCTTTGTAGTAGAGGCTAAAGTCTGGGATTGTGATGCCTCCTGCTTTGGTCTTCTTCTTCAAAATTACTTTGGCTATTCGGGGCCTTTTGTGGTTCCATATGAATTTTAGGATTGCTTGTTCTAGTTTCGAGAAGAATGCTGGTGCAATTTGGATTGGGATTGCATTGAATGTGTAGATAGCTTTGGGTAGTATTGACATTTTGACAATATTTATTCTTCCAATCCATGAGCAGGGAATGTCTTTCCATTTCTTTAAATCTTCTTCAATTACCTTCATAAGCTTTCTATAGTTTTCAGCATACAGATCCTTTACATCTTTGGTTAGATTTATTCCTAGGTATTTTATGCTTCTTGGTGCAATTGTGAATGGGATCAGTTTCTTTATTTGTCTTTCTGTTGCTTCATTGTTAGTGTATAAGAATGCAACTAATTTCTGTACATTGATTTTGTATCCTGCGACTTTGCTGCATTCATGTATCAGTTCTAGCAGACTTTTGGTGGAGTCTATCGGATTTTCCATGTATAATATCATGTCATCTGCAAAAAGTGAAAGCTTGACTTCATCTTTGCCAATTTTGATGCCTTTGATTTCCAAAAAATGAAGAGTTTTAATAATACCTAAATAACCATCAGAAGTGGTCATGATTTTCCTTGTCTATACTGGTAGCATTTACTACAGGAAGAAGATCTCTATCAATCTAGATGAGATTGGGACATGGAAAGGAAAATAGTAGCCATGGCTCAGGACCCTTAAGATTACCTTTGATTTGGTCAGTAATCTTCTGTATTAAATATCAACTAAACGAGCCAAATACTTAAGAATACTCCCAGTGACTGCTTCCCATGATTTTTGTATGTCTAGTAATTCAATTCCACAGTGTGAATAGCTGTCAGCAGCAGTGTTGTATGCTAAATATCTCATTACAAAATGCTAGAAAACTAGAGAATTACTGACAATTAAGGGTTGGTACACACAAGTGGCCAAAATTGCAGTTTACGAAAGAATGATAATTGCTCAAGAAGATAGAATTGATGCATATAATTGGATTTAGTTATTTTACTTTTATCATGCATTTGCATTACCTCAAATGGATGAATGCAGTTGCTATATGAATTAACAGACATGATCTTGTACCCAGCTTTCCTTTCCACACCATTGCCCCATAACCTTCAGCTTCAACTGCACTAGGGGCTTTTACTTTCTACTTTCACTCTTCTATCGGTGCTTTTTCTTTTCTTTTTGCACTTTGGGATAGCACTGGCAACAGAGTTAGATCGTCAATTTCCAAAGCAAGAGAATTATAAATACTTGGCACTAATACACACAGAAGGAACAAAGGTTGATTGTATTTAATTACTGACCAGTGGCAAGACCAAATTTCAAAGTATAGTGTGACAACCACAGGTTGGGGATTAACATTTGTATATTTATTCTTTTAGGAGTGTCATCGATTAACTGTTGCTTTCCTTGTTCCCATTGAAAGCATCACTGTTCATAACATTCACCCTGCTGAGAAGACCCATGGTTTTAAAGAAGAAACAAAATGAGGGATGGCAAATTTAAGGGGTGCCAGAGACAGCATACTACAGAGATATAACAAAACAAAAACTGGAGAAGGCCCAGGTTGTCAGGACAAGATGATGATTGATCTTTCAAAAAAGTTGATCCTCATGGGTTTTCCCTTGCTACTAGTTTCTACCAAGATGAAAATATTTCAGTGTTAGCACCGTTGGGAAATAGAGAATCCTTACTTGTACTTGCCAATTTGCATCACTGGTTTCATGCACTTAGATCAGTTCTATCACATTTCTGAGATTTCCAAAATATTATCCTGTTGTATCTAAATGATTTTGAACATTTGGAAGACAACTGACATTTGGATGGGTTAGGTGAATTGACTCTACCCCTAAGAACCTTGGAATTATCTATGCAAGTAACAACTTATTTAGAAGTATCTTCTGCATACCTGAAACCTTGAAGTCTTTTTATCTGTAAACGCTCATTAAAATTTGAACTTTCATAGAAAGGATAAAATCTTACTCCCTTAGAAGCGCACTTGCAATGATAGACATGAGAAAGATGCCGCTCAGGAGGAGGAAAGAATGCGAGACATAGATGGTGTGGGAGATTGTTGATTTGAGCTTTGGAATAGTGTAAGTGGATTACAGAGACTCATCCTCCGCTAATACCCTTTTCTATGTTCTAAGCCCTAGCTTCCAAGTGAAAGGTACATCCTCCTCCAGACTGTGGCTTAAGACTCCATCCTCATGGTTCCCCATCACAAACCTTACCTTTCAATTATTCTATTCCAACAGCACAGCATCCTTCTTGCCTGGAAATAAAAGAAAATCATTTTTAATGACAAATGCTTTTGCCCCTTCATCTCAAGATTCTATGAACACAGATAATGACAACTTAAGTCATTTATTATTTTTAAGATTATACCCAAAGATGGTGTTATGCTTCTATTTTTCTATCAAGTGTGTATTTTGTTGTATTCATTTTGTAATTTAAATATAGTTGAAGTAATTCTTAAGATCATCAAAAGATAGCTCAGAGGAACAAAGATCAATAATATAAAATTCTCATTCTATTTGGCAGAGCATAACCAAGATAAGTTGCACAGGTAGAGAAAACAGAGATCACTCAAGATTTATCCTGGAAAATTCAAACTAGGTGAATATTCAAAAGGAAAAGTTGCAACAGTTTGTTAAAACTGAAAAACTTGCCGTTTATTTGATTTTCCTAGGCATCACAAGTTGGGCTATTTAAGCAGAGATTCAGTGTTCACAAGCTAGAAAATCCTCTTTCTTCCTACCATTTAAAGAACATAATTAAAACGCCATCACAAATTTAGCAAAACTACAAAAAAAAGTTAAAAACGAAAAAATAAATAAATAATACCTTTGAGAAGAGGAATTGAACCATCGTGAACACACAAAGAACGAAATGTAGCTTGAATGGATGAAAACTGAGGGAAGGTAAGGCCAGTCAACCAGTTTGGGAATGGAACACAGAAGAAATGGAGCAATTGAATGAAATTGTGGAAGGAAATACTTGGGCTGTGTATTAAGAAGTATTTTTTAACACTGATGGTGGTTTTGACTCTGGAAAAGTCACCCTTTCCAAGGAAATGGTGAAACCGTTTTTTCTTACTTCATTTAAACTGGATTGTATCAAGCTTTCCCTCAAGGGGTATGAGTCTATTTGGACAGACTGTCAGGGGAGGATCCTAATAAGTTGATTTTACTCCTGATTTCTGTGAACCAAAAATTTTAGGTCATCTGGCCACTGATTCTAAAAACAAACTCTTCCCCCTCTGATGCATCAACTCTTTTTGCTCTTCTCCCAACCCTATGATCTACTTCTAAAGGACACAAAGGACATCTAGCACCATTTCCTTATTTTCCAGAGTAAAATGAAACAAAAGTATTTGAATGGGGTCCATTTTGGGTTTGCAGCATTCTTGGAATGGAAATTTACATCTATTAAATAAAAACTCGCCATTTGACTCTTGTTAAGAAATGTTTACTACGAATGCTGCAAGTCTAAAGTAATGCAGAATTTAGTTCTACTTACAAATTTGATCTATTAGACCAATTCCTCAAATTGAACACTATCCAAATGCCATTGTTATTACGTAAAATTTGGTAGGAAGCCTAAATTTTAATTCACATACTTAACAAAAGCACATTATTTATATAATTATATTTATAACTAATATACACATAGAAAATACATTTATAGTCTGTAAGTACTATCTCTTATTTGCATAATAATGATAATTCCCACATTTGGCAAGCTAAGATATTGTTAATGTACCAGTTGCAAAAACATGATTTATTCCTTTGGGCTTAATAAAATAGAGTAAGAAATTTTTGTATATAGAGAGTAAGAAATTTTTTGAGACACGAAAAAAGAAATTTTGTTTGCTTTGGAATGAATTACAAATTTTGTATGTTGAGATAAAAATAGCAAGTAGTATTCCCACATTTACCCTTCCACTTAAATGCCAGTGTTATGGTGTGTGAGAAAGGAGAGGTCTCAAACATGAATGATAGGAGGTTACTTTATCTCTTCACAGGTAAGACGAGGGATTTCATGGGGTCAGCATTACCAAAATTACTTAGGACCCCAAGTGAAAGATCACATCTTCTAACCAGACAATAACTGACTGATGTTTAACATCCATTTGTGTTGCTGCTCTGGAAATAGTCTGGAAGCCACTGTCCATAGCTTTTTGTTGACCAGCCTGAACCAAGAACATTTGATCATTCTAGGCAAAGAGCAGGCTTACTGACATAAAATGTTTTTTATAGACCTGAGCACAATGACGCTATGTTGCTGCTCCTTAAAAGGAAATGCACAGTAATCTAGGGGGCTTCTAATCTGTTTACCAGCTATACAGATGAGCCGGATTTATTTAATAGTTATCATCAACCCAACCTATGTTACAATGACAAATAATGTTTCAATGAACAAAAGTAGCATCTTTCTCAGGCTTTTCTTTTCTATGAAAAGAGAAATTTATGTTCCAAGATTCCACTTTTCCCTACTCTTTAAATGTAAATATGTCAGAGATATATTAAAATGGCATCCGATATAGACTACTATTTTTAAAACAAAGTTGTCATTTGACTCCTGGTGAATTGCTCGTAAATTCAGGACTGAATAAAGAGATCAGATTACATTAAATGCATTTTGGTATCTATAACTTTCTGCAATGAATTAAAACTGGCTGATCGTGTCTCCAGTGCATTTCATTTTCTGTTGATTCATGTACTGTAATATAACCTTCAAAATTCCCTTATGCCAACAAACTCACTCAGATATGCTGAGTGCAGGAGGAGATTAAAGTGGCTATAAGATTGAAAACTGTATGAAGGCATCAGATAATGCAGTAGAGGTATAATGAAAGTGTAAACAAAGCCGGTAAATGTAGAAATTACTGTTCATATAATCCACTGTTGAATTCAATGGAGAGTTACCTCCCTGCCAAATATATATTAATACCAAACAAATTGGCAAGATCAATACACCAAGCCCGTTTCATTCTTATTAAACTATTTTTCTCTTTGAGACTAAACATAAGACATGCCATTCTCCTTTGGAAAATGTAATATTTCCCCAATAGAAACTTAGCATGCAGGTATACTCAGACTCCCAGCTCTGAGAAACTCAGATCAGACGATTTTCCTCCACTCCTTAAAATTGAAGTTACTTACAGAAATAACCTTTCATATTTTCCTGGTAGCTTTTTGTTTCTGCATTGCAGAAGCCAATCCATCCTTTAAAGGCTCTTTAAGCTGGGGGTTGGGGGTGGGGGGAAGCATTATTACTGGGCTAGGAACCTCTATTGTTTCAGTAGTAGCTAGAGCTATGGATGAATGCTTTCAACAGAAGTTAAAAGAGATAATGAGTCTTTAATGATACAAAATCAGAGCCTTGTGTGCCTAGTGAAGCCTGACACACGCTCCAGCTTGCAGCTAGCAAGGAGAGCTTATTTGCTATCTGTTTTATAGGCTAAAAATACCCACAAAGTCCCCTCTTGCAAAATTGTGTATCCCTTAAGATAGGATCAGTGGTATTTGTTAGGTTAAACTGTCCTGAAATGCAAAACAAAATTGGACAAAAAGCTTATGTTCTATCCTTCCCCATGCATCTGTTTAACGCTCAAGGTAAACCCATCTCCATCCTCCAAGCAGTATCTTCTATTTTATTCCAGACTTTTTTCAAGAGCAATCTCCTTTTGTGTGCATATTTGATTTTCTTCCTCTCTACCAAAACTACAAAAGGAAACTCCAGCATCACCTGCCTGGGTGCACCTTCTGCTATGCTGACTGGATAGATTACCTGGCACCACTGAGAGAGATTTTTGTCCACCAAGTATTAGGAAACTGGTTTGAATTTCAGCTGTGTAAACGTGTTAAGTACCAACAAAAACTTCTGGAGAGCAGTGGGAGAAAAACTCTTTCGTGAACACAAGCCAGGATCCTTGATGTTAAATCAGATTTGCTTCTGAAAGGATTGGCATGTCTGATATGATTAGGAAGCTTCAGTTGTGCTGATTATAAATTAAAATTAAGAAAAACAGATTGATCTGGAAAATAAGAAACATAAGGGCACATTGCTACACTCCACTCTTTGTGACGATGCTTAAAAGTGATGGATATGGGAATTATTTATTGTAGGAATCATAACTAGGTTATTCTGTAAAGATTTGCATGCTATCATCATTGTATTAAGGTGCCAAAATCGGTTACAGAAATGAAGAAAGGAAAACATCAACATAACTTGACTTGGTATATATTCAACATGCATTTTCCTTTCATTTTTTTCAAAAAATATTCAGGAGTGTGAGTGAATTGGGGAGCCGGGGGAAGGTGAGATTAAGTAGGCAGATAACCCATAATCCATTGAAATCAACTAAATTATCCTTCTGGGTGTTTTTTAGGAGAGAAATTATTTTATTTTTTTCCTTCCTCCTTCATTTTCCCCATTCCCATTTCTAGCCATTCACCTCCTCTCTTCTAGACCCATTGCTACCAGGGAAAAATAACCATTCAAGTTCCAGAGAAAGAGGTTTTTCAAAGAGTTAAAAGGGCAGAGAGCAGGGGAAAAGAAGGCAACAGTGTATTTTTTTTTACCCCAAATTATTATTTTGAGCCATGTTCTTCTTGACACAAAGATGCAATAATCGTTGGTCATGTGGGCATAGTTTTAAGAGCCAATTAATTTTAATTTTATGCTGAAGTTTCTCATCTATTACCTGGCATTAATACAAAGGACAATTCTAAATCAGTGAGTGTATTCTCATAAAATCTTCTATCATCACCAAATAATTAAAGTTTCTCCCTCAAAGAAAACTCTTACTATTAAATTGGAGAATTGTCATAATTATGCCCACCATCCCAGCCCATAACCTTTCTGGGAATACAGAAAATGCCTGGTGAGGACACAGAAACTCTAAGCCTGGATACAGCTAGAACTTCTTCTTCCCCCACTTTCTTCCTCAGATTCTCTCAAGGATATGGACAATAGATAAGAGCTTGTGAACTGTTGCCTTTTACCAGTAAGTAGAGTATATTAGATGCAGTTAGTTTTCTTAAACTCAGTTCATGAATCAAGGCCCACAGATGGCTTCCCCTGAAAAATGTTTTCTTCTGGAAAAGCCTTCTACCTCTACAGATCATAATTTAAAGTTTCTAAAAAAAAAAAAAAAAAAAGAAAAAAAAAAAAAGGGAATTTCTGATTTCTGAATGCAGTGCTTTACAAAAGCACATCCAGCTCAAGATTGACAGGCCTGCAGCACTGCTTTGCAAAACTAACATGTTGCTACTATCTGAACAACCAAAATCTGGGCACAATCCATACTTAGAAACACTGTCCAGAAATAAAATCTTCAATCAGAGGAATAATTTAATATATTCATTCAAGAAATAGTTACCAAATGCCCATTCTATTCATCACCATGACAATTTTTTTAAATTATGACATTCCCTATTCTACATGCTAGGGATATAGCAGCAAGCAAAGCAGACAAAGATCCTTGCCTTACATTCTAGTCTCTAGGTGAGGTACCGGAAACACAGAAGATTGGAGAGTTCATGCCTCCATGACACTCAGTCTAATGGAGATGAGAGTCAAAAAGCAAGTAAATACACATAAACTTTTACATAGATACATACATACATAAAGCAGAGAGAGAACGTAAATATACAAAACAATGGCACAGAATATGTGATAGAGACGTAGAAGACGCTGTTATGGACAATCTAGATTAGATGGGAAGTTAAGTCCTTTTTGGAGATAGAATGATAAGACTTTGGAATCTTCTTGAAACTTTTCTTATACCTATAACCGACTTTTCAAAAGAAATAACAACTGAAATATAATTCTATCTCATTATTTTTCCAGGGTAAAATGATTCAAGTAAGACTATTTCAAAGAGATGGATAGATTTTCTCAGAATATTTGCAAGGAGCTTTGTTTTTGATCACACACACGCACACACACAGGTGAATATATTAAGGTAGCACTGATTCGAACAAAGTAGAGGGTTAAGATGACTGTCTAGATGATTCCAGAAACAAATACTATTTACTGAAAAATAAGATTAAAACCTTGGAATCGACAGAGTCATATTATTGGTCAATGTTAATCACATACTTTAGATAGATTTTCAACCACTTATTTCATGTTTTTCATTTATATGCAGTATCGCAGGAAATAATTTTACAAACTCAGGTGCCTTGTCAAAGGTGCTGTTTCCAAGTGTTCTGATGATGTTTCTATCTATAATGTTAAATGCTGAATAGTAGCTTGGAAACAAACTAGTTAAAAACTGTTGGAAATAAGATATAGCAATCCATTTAAAAGATACCATGAAATTTAAAGATGAGAAGACAGTTGGGTTGGTCATCCTGCCAGTCTCATTAGACACTTTAATTTTTCATAATATTTATTCCTGAAAGTTTTTTCTACTCTAATCTTACACGACCGAAACATGGGTTCTGCTTTCTGACATAGAGTTTCCAACATATCTCTTGAAGAAAGGGGTGTGTCATCAAAAATATTTCACCATTATTTTTTCCTAACTTACTACATTTTAAATAATGCAGACATGCAAACAATATAGAAGTTTTATTGATCTATATCATTTCTGACTATTAACGACAAATAGAGTTATAATGCAATATTATAAATAACTGTATATTACCATAATAACAGCAATAAAATTGCTGAAGTTAATTAGCAAAACACTGAAATGCATCCTGCAACTTAATACTGTTGAAGAATGAGATCGTAACTTACAGATTGTATTCAAGAATTCCAGATTTTTTTTCAAGACTTTAAGGCCTGTGTAACACACAATGAAGAAAAGAGGAGGTGCTTTCATTGGATCAGATAGAGAGGCAAATGAGCTGATAAAAGGAAAAAAGTACTCTCCATCAAATTTCATACTAAAATTATTTGCTTTGCTTTCCAATAATTAAATTTGGTAATTGCCAACCATTTTACTACTTTTAAGGTGTATAAATCCTACAGTACTCCTGTTTTTGTTCCTGTTTAATTGGCGTTTTAAAAAGCTTGCTTACTAAGCGTTTAAAGATTACTGAGTAATATTCTAAGAATATTAGTCCTTCTATGTCTCAAACAATTGCTGCACAAATGAAGGAATTTTTTCTACCATCCAATGCTTTCATTTCATAGTATTAATAAATTTCCGGGTAAATAAGAAGAGTGCATACGTGTGTAGAGTCAGATTCTTGATTATGAATCAACATCAAAAATATCTTACTAAAGTGTGCATTCAAAAAAAAAAAAAAAAACCAGACAATATCATTCCCTTACTCTAAAATATGTTGTTTCCTATCATAGGTCAGATGTTTTATTCTGCTCTATGAAAAAGATAAAAATGGACATTCAGCTCTTATTTTGAAGAGTCTGTAAGACATCGTAGCATTAAGGATGGAAAGGGCAGTAGTAGCAGCTGTTACAAAGGCCTTGGCAGTAAGGAGTGCTGGATTTTGAGCCCCCACTCTGATACATATTATTTATGTAACTTTTCTTTTGATCCTATGTGTGCCAATTCTTAAAGTTTGACCTACAGATCCAGGCTAAGTGGACCAGCAAATGAAGTCAGGAGAATCATCATGGGTCAGGAGACCAGGGAAGAGCTGGGGGACGGCTGGTTCTCAGTAATAAAGGGCAAGTTCAGTAAAAGGAGAAAGGATAAATGGAAATTAACCAAGAAATGAATATGCCAGCCTTTGTTTTCTCACTCTGCAGTCTTCACAAATCAACATTTACATGTATCTGAATATTACAGACTTTTAAAAACAAAGTGAGAATATGTTATGAATTTATTCATAAGTTTCCTTTAAGTGATTATCCCACTACATCTTTTTTTCTCCCTCCCCCTTAAATCCTAACATCCATGTCCTCTATCTCTAACTACAGTTGATTGTCAGCCAGAGATAATGTGCACCATACTCTACTGGAGAAACAACACAAGACATAGAGTTACTTACCATTCTTTAGCATTTCCTTGTTTTGAAGGGGTGCATTATTAGACATTCTAGCACACGTTTTACAGCTGATCTCTATGTAACGAAACATTCTTTATAACGCAAATCTTTTCTGCAGATTTTCCATACCAAAGTTGGATCCAAGACAAAATTCTGATACACGCTGGTATCATACCTGGAAGCATCTACTATATAACAAGGCAGCCACTTCCAATGAAAACACTGGCCTTGCCAGAGAGCACTTAATAACACCTATTAAAATTTGTGTGAGAAGTAAATGCCCTAGCTTTCCATTTTCAAGAAAAGAATTTACATGGAACAGATATAATGTTTTAGTCATCCTTGAATACCTATTCTTGGTTACTATTTAAAATTAGTACACAATTTCTATACCAAATCTATTTTCATTTTAAAAGTACAGGTACAAACCTTCATCTTCACCTACTAAGTGTTCCTGGGAATTTATTTTTAGAGTTTAATCTATCACAACCGTAAAAATGACTTTCTGTTTGCTGTTAGTCTCATTCTTTTGCCTTTATTGAACATCGCTTTTATTCAGTTCCTTCCAGGATATTATAACAATAACCGATTATACATGATGTAAAATAATAATGCACAATTAAGTACCTAGATTCATTTAGGATTATTTTAGTAGCAAGTAGCAAAAACCCAACCAGAACTAGCTACAGCAAAAAAAAAAAAAAAAAAAAAAAAGAAATATCACTAAGTGGAGGGGAAAGCAGGGAAATATCAGTGTAGTCTAGTTCTATCTGTTGCTTCTCCTTCTGTGTGTCAGTTTTAATCTGTGTTGTTACAAACTAACCATTCCAGGAAGCAGAGACCATACTACTGATGGTCTCCACAATCCTCCTCACAGCTTGCACAGTGCCTGTCTGATATCCTGGGAGAAGGACTGCAATTGATCTAGTTCAAGTTTGGTGCCACCTCTCAGGGCTACTGTTTTCAATAAAAGTAACACATTCCCAGGGTGCCTGGGTGGCTCAGTGGATTAAGCATCTGACTTGGGCTCAGGTCATGTTCTCATCATCCTTGAGTTTGAGCCCCGTATCAGACTCTGTGCTGACAGCCCAAAGCCTGGAGCCTGCTTCAGATTCTGTGTCTCCCTCCCTCTCTGCTCTCTCTCTCTCTCAAAAATAAATACACATTAAAACTTTTTCTTAAATGAAAGTAATGCATTCCCTAAAGAGGTCTTTTGGAAATTTGTGAGGGTATATTTGATTACCACAATAATGGGGAGTTACTGTTGGCATTTCAGAGGCAGAAGCCAGAGATAATGCATGTTCTATAATACACAGAACAATCCCACAAAATTAATTTTTCTTTTCTAAATGACATGCTAATATTCTACTACATATTTGTGTAATTATCTAAGCCAGAATATAACTTTTTATAAAGTATTTCTGCATAATTTCAAGATATGTTTATAGTTTCAAGGAATCAATATGCTTTGTTTTTTTTTTCAGAATTTTACCCAAAATTATTCACTATTTCAGAAATATCACATCAGCAAAATTACCGTGGTATCTGAATTACAAATAGAACTTACACGTATCAGTCTGAATTGATACTGTTTATATTCATAGTGAGAAAAAAACAGTAAATAAAAAATATGACATTAGGTAGGAGAAATAAATCTTAACAGTAATTACAATAAAATTAAACAGATTAAACTCACCAATTAAGAAAGATCACCAATTAAGACAGATTAAAAAAAAAACAACTAAGATATAACAATATTTGCCTACAATGGGGCTACTGAAAGTATGTTTTGAAGCATAATTTTGGTCTGTAACCTATTTGTTACCATCCTATGACAAAATTAGTGAAGAAATAGAGGCCATTTAAAATGTTTTATAGAAAAAAAAAGAGGTTAGAGTGGGAGAGAGCCAAAGCATAAGAGACTGTTGAGAACTGAGAACAAACTAAGGGTTGATGGGGGGTGGGAGGGAAGAGAGGGTGGGTGATGGGTACTGAGGAGGGCACCTTTTGGGATGAGCACTGGGTGTTGTATGGAAACCAATTTGACAATAAATTTCATATATAAATAAAAAAAAAGAATAAAATATTTTAATAAAAAAAATAAAAATAAAATGTTTTATAGAAATTTGACATGGAAATTTCTTGTCTATTGAGTTTAATAGTTAAAAGGTAGTCATGTATTTTGTATGACTCTGTTTTAGTTTCTATTCTAGAAAACCATGTTTACTGCATTTAACAAAAGTACAAGGGAAATAGAATAGTAAATTTAGAAAACCTGGTCCTTCACCAGAGCTGTTTTGAGAAGCACTGACAAGGTACACACTTTAATAATATGAAAAAGTTGACAGCTGAAGGATGGAAATAATGTGTCAGACAAGTGTAAACAAACAGAAAGCTAAGGTAATAATCCTTATTTCTGACAAAAGAGAACTTTAAGCGCCACCCCCCCCCAAAAAAACACCACTCCAAATGCAAGAGGTACTACATAGAGAGAAACTAACATGTCTGCAACTCACACTATTATCTAAAGATATATAAAGCAAAAACTAACAAATTCACAGGTAAAAGTAGAAAAAAACAATTGTTGTTGTTGATTTTAACATATTCTTTTTAAAGAGGCTAAATCAATCAACACAAGAAATGACAGGTGTTAGCAAGGATGTGGAGAAGGGAACCCTCTGGCACTCATGGTGGGGTGCAACCACTCTGGAGAACAGTATGGAGGTTCCTCAAACAATTAAAAATAAAACTGTCCTACAATCCAGTAATTTCACTACTGGCTATTTGCCCCCAAAATACAAAAACACTAATTCAAAGGGCAACATGCATTCTTATGTTTATAGCAGCATTTTTTTTTTTACAATAGCAGCCCAAGTGTCCATTGATAGATGAATGGATAAAGAGGTGGTATATATACACAATGAAATATTATGCAGCCATAAAAAAAGAATGAAATCTTGCCATTTGCAATGACACAGATAGAGCTAAAGAGTATAATGCTAAGCAAAAGAAGGCAGTAAGAAAATGACAAATCCCATATGATATCACTCGTGTGGAATTTAAGAAACAAAACAAACAAGCAAAGGGAACAAAAGAGAAACAACCCAGGAAACAGACTCTTAACCATGAAGAAGAAATCAGTGACTAAAGAAGGGAGGTGGTTGGGGGGCTGGGTGAAATAGTTGATGGGGATTAGGAAAGCACTTTTCACCACGGGCACTGGATGATGCGTGAAATTGTTGAACCACTGCATTGTACACCTGAAACTAATATAACACTGTAGGTTAACTATTTTGTAATTTAAAAATTTAAATAAAGTTTCTGTACAGCAAAGGGAACCATGACATGGTTGAATGAATGAATGAATAAATGAATGAATAAATAATCAGCTAATAATGCCAAACCATTATATTTTTAAAAGTATATTCATTTAAAAAATGTATTCACTTAAACAGAGAATGTATATTTTACAACATATATATATATATATATATATATTTAACATTTATAAAAATCGTTCCTGTATTTAGCCATAAAGGAAGCTTCAATAAATTACAGAGGATGAAATCATGTAGGTCATATTCTCTGAAGACAGTACAATAAATTAACAAAGGACTAGCTAAAAATTCTATATATGTGATACATAAGTAATGTGCTTCTCTGTATTTAAAAGGAAATACAAAAGAAATAATAAAATATTTAAGATTAAACAGTAAAAACTACATAATCCAAAATCTGTGATACATAATACAGAAAAATTGGAAAGACAAAATAAAATGGATCTAAGCATTCTGATCAAAAAGTTTGAACAATAGGTACAGAACAAAACTAAAAACGACAAAGGAGAAGGAAACAATAAAGATAAAAGAAAACTCAATAAAATACAGAACAAAAAAAAAGCAATAGACAATACTCATAAAACACAAAGCTGGTACTTAAAATAAGATGAACCTCTTGTAAGACAGATTAAACAAAAAAGAGAGCATGCAAATAAAGGAAATTCAAATTATATAAAGAAAATTACTCCAGAGTTTAAAAAAGCACTTTTAAAATAATGAAAATATCAAAAAACGTATAGGCTAATATGTTTGAAAGCCAAAGGAAATAAATACACCTCTGAAAAAAAAAGTGGTACAAGACGAAAAATTAGCATAGACCAATAACCTCAAAACCCAGGTTCAGTTAGTTTCTAGGTGAATTCTGTAGTTTTCAAGGAATAGATAATACATTATTTCTACCATATCCAAGTATGAAAAAACCTAGTGATATAATTCGCAATACTAAATAGAAATTATGATTATCTTAATATATGCACAAGGGGAAATAGTCTTGTTGCTAAACTAATAGAAGGTAAATTTCTCAATGTGAAAATAGTTATATATAAAGTGGACCGTGGGGCATTAGTTCCTGTAGGGAATAAACTTCACATTTTTTCCGTTAATGGTTTGCCCAGAATCACCCGCATTGTCACTTGTTTTTTCTTATAACAAAAACAAGCTCTGTATATCAGAGTGTGTGTGTATGTGTGTGTGTGTGCGTAACAAGTGTATCTAATAATACACATTCACATCATATATATGAATATCAATACATAACATGTTTATTAAGATTGTCTTGTGTTCTAATTAGACCAAATTGCTTTCTTCTTCATGCTATGCAAGTTGCAGAATTGGCTGGATGCCCTGAAATGCAATTTAGAATGTCATATAAGTTATCATGCTCTGTTCTTGCCCTTATTTACCAAGAAATCCCTTCAAACAAAATTGACACAATGTGCTCTTACTATGTCTTTTGAAGCTGTCTTCTTGTCAATAAAGTTTACACATTTAAATGAATACTACTCTGTATAATTTTCAGATTATATTGCACATTTGCAGCTGGAACAGATACTAAAAACTGCTATAAAGTGTGCTCACTTTCTATGCATAACAGCTGCTTTAAGAACTTTGATATCCTACACATTTCCATGGGTTTTTTGTTTGTTTGTTTAATGTACATTTTTTTGAGAACTTTGGTGTTGGGGGTAGGGAATTCTTTCTTTGGACTGAGGTTCAGAAAATCATTATAAAATCTGGCACAAAAAGTATTAATTTGTGTTGTTGCTTAATGAATTACCAGGTGTAATGTTATCAATCTTTAAAGAGATTTTAAGTGTGAAAAGCAGTGCCAAAAAAAAAGAAAATAATTTCAAAACTGCCATGGGTACTGACAATGACCACAAAGCTGTTCACAAAATGAGGCTTACAACCTCGATGATGTTAGAAAACAGGTTCAGACCCTCTCTGTGGCACTAAGTTAACTCTACGATCACGGCTAAGTTACTCAATCATCCTAAACCAGTTTTGTTATTTGTGAACAATGGAAAAGATGCCTACTCAATGGAATTCTTTTGATTTTTTTTTTTAACTTTTATTTATTTTTGAGACAGAGGGAGACAGAGCATGAATGGGGGAGGGTCAGAGAGAGGGAGACACAGAATCGGAAACAGGCTCCAGGCTCTGAGCCATCAGCCCAGAGCCTGACGCGGGGCTCGAACTCACGGACCGCGAGATCGTGACCTGGCTGAAGTCCGACGCTTAACCGACTGCGCCACCCAGGCGCCCCGATGGAATTCTTTTGAAAATTGAATGTGATAATACATGAGAACACACTGAGTACCATGTAATTATTTGATGAGTTCAATGAGTTTAAATCTCTACCTAATAAACCTTTTATGTTAGGTGTTATTGAGAAGATAATTGTGTGGCCACAGCTCACCCCACAAGTAAGTGAAGTGTCAGAAGTGGTCACTGAAGGCCGTCTTCAAATTTGAAGTCCTAAAATGACCTCAGGAGACTCAATGTGATCACCAAACTCACCCAGAGAATCATTCTGTTGTCAGTGGTTTTGAGGAATTTTTCAAACACTTCACTGCTATCACTGAGAAACTTAAAAAGATTAGCTAGTCAATAATAACAATAATCATATTTTTACTACTGTTTTAAGCTGAGCATCCCTGAATTCACCAGTTTATCCTTTTCTTGGGTATCCAAAGAAAGCAAGTCATGCCCACATCTGTAAAACTGCAGAAAATAAAATATTACAAATATTTCTGGGTTTCTCAAGGGGAGAAATTATATATTATTACTCAAACTAAATTCTTGCTCCTAGTTTTCTCCTCAAGAACCCCTAGTGGTGTCATTCATGCCTCTCTATGCTTCTCATCCTCAAGCACAAATCAAGGATTCACTTTGCCATGAAATGAAAATGAAGATTGAATTCACTCATAATTCATGCACATGAAAAAGGTCTTCCAAGATTCTGCTGGTGCAAAGAATACAACAGTGAACAAGACTGGCCGTGCCTGACCTCCTGGCATGTATATTCAATGGGAGAGGCAGATATCAAAGAAAGAATTACATGATAATTTAATAACTTATTACAGATGCAATATTGCCCCCCAAATATATATACAAGTTTCTGTAAAAGTGTATGTCAGGTAGACATAGTCTAATGTAGAAGTTATTGAATGAGGGAGGCATCATCAATGAGGCCATACAGAGGTAGCACCAGATCAGGGAATAACATTGGCCTGTGTCCTAAAAGAAATGACAAGCAACTTACGATTGTTCAGGTTGGAGAACGACATCTTAAATGTTCCAAAATATCACTCAGTATGTATAAGATACCTAGAATTCTAATTACACAAATTTAATGGTATACGCTCAATTGGAAAAACACCCTTCTAATTACGGCATCACATATTTGGTACACACAGACACAAGGTAGTTTTGCTCTTTCAAAGAGATCTTGCATGTGAGAGGCACAGCTTAGTTCTCTGCTGTCAGAGAAGCCTGCTAAAAGGGAGAACTATGAATATTGAGAAAGTGACAGATCAGCCAAAAACATTAGAAATGATTTCAGTGGATCCAAGAGTTCCATCAGGAACTTGTGGTTTCAATTCTGCCATGGAAAAAAGCTTGGGGGTCTTCATTCTGTCCTTACGACAAGAAAAAGCTGGACAAGTGAAAATCAGGGGTATTTCTCAGACCCACCAGAGAACTAAGGTCTTGTGGCAAACAGCCACACCAAAATCTGAAGGCACATCCAAATCATCACAGCTGAGGTCTGTTGTGCCATAAACTGCTAGGAACTTAAATGATAATTTCGGCCAATTGCCAGAGACTGGGTCTGAGGCTACTATGAAAGTGAGAAACTTGTAGGAGCCACAGTTTTAGGGAAGCTCCCACACTTTTGTTTGCTTGGCCGCCAGAAACCCTATCAGGTTCTCATGGTAGAGTTCTGAGAAAGATTCCCTCTTGGCTTTGGCAAGGAGAAGAGAAGAGAGATCATTGAGGAATACATCCAGAGCATTCTCCAGAAGCCTTCCCCATAACAAAAACCCACTTTCCAGAAGAAAAGACTTTGCTGGAGGCTTTTTTTGGATGGAGGAAGTGAATTCTTCCCACTCTAGACTTCCCATATCACCCACTGATACAGCCAGGGAAGAGAACAGGGGGCAGAGCATAAAAGCTATCCTAGTGGAGAAATACTTGTGAGGGCCATGGCCTTGGGACACAGGCCCACTAACTGATTGAAAGGTAACTTGCAGAATATAGAATATTCCCTCTCCCCCACAATTCACAACCACAGAGATAAAATAACAGATTACAACTCAAAAAGCTGCAAGACACATACTCTCTCTGAGGAGGAGAACTTAGGGAAGCCCTAAGTCACATGGAAAGACACAAAGAAGGACAGAAAAGATATCTGAAGGCTTTGACCCCACAAAAAACATTAACATGACCCACGTCCTAGTCAGATTAACATAAATCCTACACTAAAGGCTTATTTCAGTTCCTGACTCCTGACTCAACATGTCAGACTTCCCACAAAAATGAAAAGGTATGTCAAAAGACAAGAGAAAACAGTCCGAAGAGGAAAAAGTATTAGAGTCGGACTCCAATATGACTCTGAGAATTGCAATCACATTTTTTTTTTAATATGAAATTTATTGTCAAATTGGTTTCCATACAACACCCAGTGCTCATCCCAACAGGTGCCCTCCTCAATACCCATTTAATATGTGCAGTGCTCTAATGGAAAACGTAGACAACATGAAAAAAGAGATAAGCAATATAAGCAGGGATATGGAAACACTAAGAAATAAAAAAAAATTAGAAATAAAAATATGTAGCAAAGAAAGCCTTCAATGTGTTCTTCAGTAGACATGACAGAGCTGAGGAAAGAATCAGAGAGCATGAAGAGAGATTGATAGACATTTTCCAAACTAAAATGCAAAGAGAAAAAGGGAACAGCAGGCATCAGGGAGGAGAACGGACATGTAAGATTTGTGAGACAACTTCAAAAAGTGTGGCATTTGCATAATTGGGGCACAAGAAAGAAATAAAAAAGATAATAAGCAAAAGTATTTTAAGTAATAGTGGCTAAGGACTTTCCAAAACAAATCATAGACACAAAAGCACAGATCCAGAAAGGTCAGAGAACACAAAGCAGGATATATACAACACACACACACACACACACACACACACACACAAACACACACACACACACAGAGGTATGTAATATTCTAATTACTGAAAACCAAGACAAAGGAAAAATCTCAAAAGAAGTTGGGGGCCAGTAAGAAGAAGCACCTGAACTAGAGGAACAAGAATAATAACTACAGTGGACTTGTACAATATGCAAAAGTTAATTACTTTCCTATATACTAGCAATAAACAACTCAACTTTGAAATTAAAAGCCAACTACCATTCACAATAGTACCAGAAATTAAAGTACACAGATACAAGTCTAAAAATATATACGGGTCTGCATCCAGAATACTACAAACCACTAAAGAAATTTTAAAAATCTAAATAAATGGGGAGATATTCCAAGTTTACATTAGAAGACTCTAACAAGATATTCATCTTCTCCACTTGACCCCTATATTTAACACAATCCCAATCAAAATCACAGCAAGCTACCTGGCAGACACAACAAGCAAATTCTAAAGTTTATACAGAAAGGTAAAAGACCAAGAATAGACAACATAACACTGAGGAAGGAGGACAAATTTGGAAGACTGACATTCCAAAACTTCAAAGTTTGCTCTAAGCTGTTGTAATCAAAAGAGTGTGGTACTCTTGAACAAAAGTAGACACATAGATCAATGGAACAGAATAGAGAGACTAGATGTGGGTCCACGCAAATACATTCATCCAATCTTTGATAGAGAAGCAAGGACAGTTTGATGGAGAAAGGAAAGTCTTTACAAGAAATGGTATTGGAATAACAGAACTTTCGTATATCAAAAAACAAAAACAAAAATATAGAAACAATTAAGGATCGAACGTTTGTATCCCTTCATCAATAAAACCATTCTAAATAAAATGTTCATTACAAAAAAGAGAGAGAGAGAGTTCAATGACATGGCCATGAGTGCCCAGGGGTACAGAAGCAGCAGCTTTGGCAGGAAATGCCCAATGATGTTGACACTAGCAACTGGTCATGGGATCCTGACTGTACCTTAACCTTGACTATTCCTCCAGCCATTCAGTTGATTCTGTTATCTGTAAAGTTTCTTCCTGTCTAAGTTTATCAGGACCAGTTTTTGTTTCTTGCAAAAAATAAAAATCTTGACTACTAATGAAATTGGTAACAGAATGGGATTCAGACAAGAGCATTTCAAGGAAATGGAGAGAAACATGGGTTGGAATGCAAGTTAAACACAGTTAAAGTCCAGTATTCCTTGGAGACTCATTAGTTGCTTTTTCTGAAGTGGTGATCTCTTAAGAGGAAATCTGTTTTTCTACATGCCCTACTGCCCCAGCCACCACACACATGCATCCCTCCTTTACCATCTTCCAAACAAAAATTTGCAATCCAGCAGTTCTCACAGAGAAATCAGAAAATAAAACTCAAAAAAAGGCTGTACCCCAAGTGAATTTTGGACCTTTGCTACTTTATTTTGAGACATTTGATATTTGGAGATATCTGATGTTTGAGAGTATATGTGGAAATAGATTCAGACCGTAATAGGAGGAGGAAACAGATTTTGAACTGATATTACTTTATGAAATAAATTTGCTTATTTGAGTAGCTGGAAGTAGATATTAATTGATTATCTAGTCAGTGTAGCTAAATTATAAGACAGATTCACTGCAAATTAGGATGAAATGCCCTAAGTCTCTTGACTTAAAATAGAAGATAAAATCCTAAGTATTAGGGAGATAAAAATATTGGAGTAGATTTATCATGTGTCATACACCTTACAACAAACTAATTATATCGTCTAAGAGGACCTAGAAGACTCTCAAACCAGTATTAAACAGAAATAGAAGCCAAGTGATCTTCTGGAGTGCCTTCAGGTATTTCTAGATGTGGGTTAAAGTAAATGAAAGACTACTGAAGCTATATTGTCTAAAAAGTGTCTATTTAAGATTTAATTAACAAATAAAATTCGGTTTCTCCACCTCATTAGTCTTATTTCAAACATTCAATAGCTACATGTGGCCAGTAGCCACCATACTGGAAAGTGCAGATGTAGAACACTTCTCTCATCACAGAAAGTTGTATTAGCGTCACAAAGAAGCAGTGCCATCAAAAGCTATAGTTCTTCGGGAACAAAGATGGTGGACACCCAACTGGATAAAAAGTACCAATTAAATGAGGTATTGGCTGAAAGCAAAGAAAACATGAAAAGTGGAAAAAAGTTATCAATACTACTTAAGTCCTCATCAACAAATCTAAAAACAAGGACTGTGGCCTCTACACAAATTTCTTTTCTCACTATTCATGTGTGCAGTTACTTAAGCCATTTCCTTTTTCCTTCATTATTAAAGATAATACATTGCTTGTTAAACATAGTTTAATCATGAGGTATATAATATTAAGATTGTGAAAAGATTCAAAGAGATAAGACTAATATTCTTAGACTTGAGGTATGGTAGAGTCAATTATAAGATTTTGTTTGCTATTCTTTTAGGGAGGGAATAAATACATTTTTTGATTGCACAGAAATGATGTCATTGCTCCTGAAGCTTTTATCTTTAACATAAGAAAATTTGGAAGGGAAATGGTACATGAGAATGTTAGATAGCAAAAGAGATAGGAAAAGACATTTGTTTCTTGACTGCTTATAATTTAAAACTCCTTCTTATTCACAACACATTCCAAAACAAATGGGAGCAAAGACCTATTATAGAAGTGCAAAGCAGTTAGATATTCCTTATCGAGCTAGTCAGGGAAATCTTTTGGGGATAAATTAACATTATGAGGATTGTTATAATTCAGTTTTTGCTTAATAAACTGGAATTTTTGCGTTGTCTGCCCCTGTAACACTGAGTAGTTCAGCCTCCCAAATAAATACTTCTCCCATAGAAGTTTGTGACAACCGAGAGTTTCTTACTCAATATCAAAAACTGTCCACCGCTCTCAATGTTTCCAGATATTAGTTCATGTAATTTTATAAAAAGGATACCACACAGCTGTGTATGGATAAAAATAACACAGCAAAACCAAAAGCAGAAAACAATCTGTTTTAATTATAAAATATTGGGAATTACTACCCGAAGAATGAGAAGGGCTTGCAAGGAAATTCTTCCTTCTTTGTCTTTACTAACCCTTTGTGGACAGTAATAACGGACTCTAGAGAAGAGAAAACGATACACGGTCATTTAAAAGAGTGTACTTGGCAGATAAATTATAAACCCAGAAGAGAGCACAGTAGAGCAAAAGCCAACAGGTTCAGGTGGGTCCAAAGCTCCATATACCATATAGGTAGTTCAATGTTGAGTATAATTATGTCCAGTCTTTTCTTTGGAAGCCATATGAATCTAAGTTTATTTAAACCCAAATCTATTTGAATCTAAAGCTATTGCGATATAGCAAAACACATGATAAATAAGCTTTAAGAAGCACTGTGCTTGGATTATGATATTGTGTGTTTCTAACCCACTGGCTTGGGGCTCTAACCCATTATGCTGGATTCACCTGGGTAGTTCTTCTGGTCTAGGTTTGCCTCACTAACATGGCTGATGGGACAATGTTGGTGACTGAGCCATGTGGATCTCATCATCCAGCAGGTTATTCCAGGTGTACTCTCTTGGTATAGGCAGAGGAGTGAAAGAGAGAACAGATATTTGTGTATATGTATACATATTTATGTATATATATGTATATGTGTACATATGTACACATATACATGTGTGTATATATGTGTATATATACGTGTATATATATACATACACATATATACATATACACATATACATACATATATATATATATATATATATATATATATATATATATACACACACACACACGTATATATAAGACTTCCAGAGGCTTAGACTCAGAACAGGCATGCTATTAGTTCTATTGTATTCTACTGAAAACAAAAATTACAGCTTAACAAGGCCAGTCCAGTTTCAAGGGGTCCCTACCTCTTGATGAGTGAATATATAAGGTCAGCTGGACATTCGGGGTCACTTTTGTCCTTAATGTTACTGTATACTTACAATCTGATCAAAATTTTACAAGAAATGGAGGTAGGTTTAGGCCTATAAAGCAAAATTTTGCAAAACTTTAGCTTGCATTAACGCAGCATTATATGGTCACATAGATAAAGGTGATACCAAAGATAGGAAAACTACAGTAAGGCCACTAAATATAATCGGTAACAAAGTTCACATCCTTTTCATCTGAATACAAACAAGTAATTGGTGAAATGAGATTGCTAACATAATGAAAACTTTTTGTACTTCAACAGTGAAGTAATACATTGGGCAAAAGTGAAAGGAGTTCTGGGGCACCTGGGTGGCTTAGTCAGTTAAGCATCCAACTTCGGCTCAGGTCATGATCTCACGGTTCATGAGTTTGAGTCCCACATGGGGCTCTGTGCTGAAAGTTCAGAGCCTGGAGCCCACCTCAGATTCTGTGTCTCCTCTCTCACTGCTCTTCCTCTGCTAGCGCTCTCTCTCTTTCTCTCTCTCTCTCTCTCTCTCTCTCTCTCTCGCTCAAAAATAAACATTAAAATTTTTTCTCAAAAAGTGAAGTAGTTCATTGTGCTTGATTAACTAGCAAACTCCCATTAGAAGTAAATACTACATTGAGACTAAAAAGAGAAATCTATTAGCCCTCAAACAAAAACCTACAATCTATAATATCAGAGAAACAAAAGGGGAGGGATATCTGGTCCTCAGCGGGGTATTTTTTTATTTTATTTTATTTTGCTTGTACAAGATTTTTAAGGAAACAATCTCATTATAAATTGTTCCGTATTAAAAAAAATATCGAATACATAGACCTAAAAAAAATCTTGATAGACAAAATTGCAACAAGATAAACATGGGTTTTTTGTTTGTTTTTGGCTATGTGGACATTGCTATACTACTTTCAAGGCGATAAGAAATTCCTCATCCAGAGTCCAAAATGATAGGTAAACCCTAAAAACACAGAAGAAACAAAAATAGAAGTGACGGATTATCATTTGGTCAACCTTTACATCTCCTACAATGTGCCTGCACAGTTGGATGATTGTTATAAGCATTTGAGTTTCTGGATTTCTTTTTCAATCCATTCTACTATCAGATTTTCAAAGGAAATTAGACAGCCAAAGATGAATCTTTTCTTGATGCAAAGGCCAGGATAACCGGCAAATAAATAAGTTCTTTTATTTTTATGAGGAGTTGAAGCAATGCATCAGGACCAAGGGTAGAATGCAAATCTAGTTGTTGGGCCCAAGCAAGAGGCAAAACGTTAACACTGAGAACTTTGGTTCCCCGTTTTTAAGCAGAAAATGTTCTGAAGAATCCTGATAAATGTCAGTCGAGTTTCCATTTTATAAATTCTACGATATCTTACTATTTGATAACTTAAATGGTGCAGCATATATTACCACCAAAATCTGGAGAATAAGGAACAATAATGTTACATAATGCTTGTGATGTTATGTTTCAAAGAAGATTTATGTTTCACTCTCTTTGTTTTAAATTTTATTTTCATACTTCAAGGGGCAAGAGTATTGATTATCTGAGCTGAAATACTTTTTCACAGATGAGGCATACAACACTGACCAGCAATCTTCAGAAAATAATACCTTTCATCCTGGAATGATTCAATGCCTGAAGTGTTGATAATAAAAGCCCGGTTCATGCTCATGAGTGAAGCATCCACCAGTGTCTATTCTCACTTTCAAAATCACCCACTGGGGTTTATGGATGGCAAAGACATAAATGAGAAACTTGCTCTCAGAGGCCTGATGGGTTTGTCATGAAGCTTTTCTATATAAATAAAAGAGACACCGAGAATGGAAATTACATTATTTTTAGTGCTGTGTTAAAGGGAAAGGTCAAGTTAACCCCTTAAGAATTCAACGAGCAACATGATGTACTATGTGTCCAGCAAAGCAATCCCCGAATGGCCCTTATGGACATCTGGTGTAAATCATCCATCTTTTTGCCCCATTAAAATCAGTGGCACCTCATTAAAACAGTTCAGCAGCTGAGCGCACACATTATTTGGTTTTCAAGGAGTTAACGGAAACAGCTATAGGGATCGGGAAGGTTTTTGTCTTCAGGTGTTCATAGTCACCCAGACAAAGCAGCCAGTTGAAGCATTTCAAGAAGATCTACTTTCCCTGTCAAGGTGAGAAAGGTATAGCCATTTTTGAAATGGGATTTAAAAAAAAAAAAAAATCATCTCTATCTCCTGCAGCCCCTCACATTGCTAGCAATTACATCTTTTGGGGTCTGATAATTCTCTGGTCAGTAACAGTGCTGTCATATGTACTTTAACCCTGACCCAAAAGAATTAGTGAGTTTCTAAGAGGATATTTCAACCAAACGAGATGAGCATTTTGAAGTGTTACACTGTGGTGACCCCAATCACTCAGACTTCGAGACAGGGAAGTTTGGTGGCTTGAAAACAAGGACCTGCACACTTTCTTCAGCCGAACACAGTGACTTCGAGGCACAATTGGGTCGTATCATTCAATGCTACTCTGAATCTTCCTTTTCTCTTGTTCACTATTTTCCACCATATTTCTTTCCATTCTTTGGCTCAGAATCTTTAAAATCATGTCTGTTGTGGTCTTAGAAAATGCAACATTTCAAGTAACTAGATCAGCTTTTTGCAAAGGACCTTTAAAGAGCACCTTTATTTGAACAGGAACAAAGATACTGGAAAAAAAAGTTACACAGAACCATGCATTGCTAAAAGCTTCCGCACATCTTTTATTCTCCCCAGGTAAGCCATATCATATTCGGTTATAAACCCCCAGCTGCTACTGTATAGAATAACTTTTTGTTTCATTTCTGTTACACTCTCTCCCTGACTTTGAAGTGTTCTACCTTTAAAAATAGTTCATGTAAATCAACAAAACTAAAAGGCAACCTACAGAGTGGGAGAAGATACTTGCAAATGACATACTTGATAAAGGATTAGTATCCAAAATCTATAAAACAAAACAAAACTTTGCAAACTCGGCACCCAAAAAACAAATCATCCAGTGAAGAAATGAGCAGAAGACGTGACTAGACACTTTTCCAAAGACGACATCCAGATGGCTAACAGACACATCAAAAGATACTCAACGTCACTCATCAGGGAAATCACATCAAAGCCATCATGAGATACCGCTCTCACCTGTCAGAATGGCTAAAATTAACAACACAAGAAGCAACAGGTGTTGGTGAGGATGTGGAGAAAGGGGAACACTTTTGCACTGTTGGTGGGAATGCAAACTGGTGCAGCCACTCTGGAAAAGAGTGTGGAGTTGCCTCACAAGTTAAAAATAGAAATACCATATGATCCAATAATTGCACTACTAGGTATTTGCCCAAAGGATACAAAGATACAGATTCGAGGAGGTACATGCAGCCCAATGTTGATAAGAGCACTATTAACAATTGCCAGCTCTGGAGAGAGCCCAAATGTCCGTTGAATGATGACTGATGAGATAAAGATGACATGGTATATGTAATGGAATATTACTCGGCCATCAAAAAGAATGGAATCTTACCATTTGCAATGCCATGGATGGAGCTAGACTCTATTATGCTAAGTGAAATTAATTCAGTCAGAGACAGACAAATACCATATGATTTCACTCCTATGTGGAATTTAAGAAACAAAACAAATGGACAAATGCGATGGGAGCTGGAGAAGGAGAGAGAGAGAAACTATGAGAGACTCTTAAAGACAGAGAAAAGGGGCGCCTGGGTGGCGCAGTCGGTTAAGCGTCCGACTTCAGCCAGGTCACGATCTCGCGGTCCGTGAGTTCGAGCCCCGCGTCGGGTTCTGGGCTGATGGCTCAGAGCCTGGAGCCTGTTTCCGATTCTGTGTCTCCCTCTCTCTCTGCCCCAACCCCGTTCATGCTCTGTCTCTCTCTGTCCCAAAAATAAAAATAAAAAAAAAAAAAAAAAAAAAAAACATTGAAAAAGACAGAGAAAAAACTAAGGGTTGGTGAAAGGAGGTGGGTGGGGTATGGGCTAGATGGGTGATGGGTACTAAAGAGCACTGGGTGTTGTATGTAAGTGATGAATCACTGAATTCGATTGCCATCAATATTGTACCGTATTTTAACTAATTAAAATTTAAATTAAAATTTGCAAGAAAAAATAGTTAATATAAACAATAAATCAGTAAGAATACATAAAACATCTGTTCAACTAAAATGGATCACCAGTCTAGTTAATCCTGCAGCTCCATGTAAATATGCCCGTAATTCAAACTTCCCACAGCTTTTAAGAGAACAAAAATCTTGATGCACCCTGCAAAAACTCTACCCCATATCTACACATTTATGTATGGGACGCATCTTACAGCTAGCGTTTTGTATCTACCATACTAACAAATTTCTAATAGTAACATGGATGTTTTTTGACTGCAAGAATTTACAATCATTATTACAAGTATAAATTAGTATGTATCATCTGGAAGGCACATAAATTACCAGTAGCTTAAAAACAGGTAAAGCACATGGATCTGAGAAGTCAATTTAATGAATCTTTCCTATTGAAAATATTTAAAAACATTTCTTAAGCCTTCACTACAAGGCTCATTACAACACTGTTTACAATAATGAAAAGAGTTATAATTTGATTGTCTAAGGTAGGAAATTGGTTAAATTATGGTATATCCATACAATAGATTACTATGAAACTATTAAAATGAAATAGACTACATGTATATATTACATGAATAATATGATGCTTGTAGACTTTAGGATTATAAATAGAATGTATGTTTTTCTCTTTATTTCTAAATTTTCAATTATTCATAGGTATCCTATGAGCATCTTACAAAGTTTCAGAAAATCTAACCAAAACTAGCTTATATGAAGTGATATAGTGAACAAGATTAACATTTGTCAATGTGCTTGAATAATTGGCTAACTCACATTAAAAGTAATGTATCTATTTTACCTTTTCCTTTCTATGTCCTGCTTTTGTGCTGTTAATTCTTTCCTCGGGCATCTTCTTTCCTGGTAATCCCAAGGTGGCTCTGGCAACTCTCAAGGTTCTAGACCTCTTCCTTCAAGTCCAAAAGGGAAAATGGCATCCAAGCCCCAGAATTCCAAGCAAAAGTCTTGAGACTCCAACAAGACTCACAGGTTTTCAAGCTCCCAGTCCAAACCCATTCCCCCTTAAAAGATGTAATTTAATGCTGATTGGCTTAAACCATTTGAGGTCATCTCCAGCAGCTGAGTGTGGTATCAGTCTCATGCAAGCCAGTTAGCTGAAGTCAGGAAGGAGGGCAAGTTATTTTCTAAAAGATATTCAAGGGCATCTTGCAGAAGAAGTGGGAAGGATCCTGGAAGGAAAGAAAACATAAACATCCACTGTACACGCACACGATATTTGTAATATTAGAAAAATAAAAGTTACTATGTTAAAATGTGTATTTTTCTGTCTCACTGTATCATCTGGATATGAAGGACATAAAGCAATTTCCCACTCCAACAACGAAGCCAGCCTCCTGGAGCCAGCTATCAATAAAACAGTGGAGTCATTACAATAACTCAGATATTTGCACTTTATGCATCTCTCCACCTTTCACGGTTTAAGCTCTCCCCAAAGCTTGCTGCTGGGGTCTGCTCTTCAGCCATCCCCCATACAAATAGTGCCTCTTGTCTTTGAGCTCCCTATTCATGCAACCCTGATCAACAATCTCCAGGGCTTTCCAATTATCCCTGAAAGGACACACAGAGTGAGCTCTCCAGCTAATAATATTACTAACATCTCTGGCTTATTGGATATATAATTTGTGTCACGTAAAGATTATCTCCAATGCTAACGACAATCCTACCAAGTAGGTGTTATTGTCCAAATTCATAACTGAATGAGGGAAAAGAGACTCAGAAAGCTTAAATTTTCCAAGGTGAAATATTTAGCAAATGGCCAAACCAAGATCTGATCCCAGCTCATTTTAAATTAGCGTGCTGTTGTAACCTCTGATGTGTCGTGCCCCCCAGGGAACAAAGTGAACCTCACACACTGACCTAAGACTCCACGAAATGGGACAGAAGTTTTTGTCAAGGTAAAAGGATAAGGAGAACTACTCCTAATCCGTGTCACCATTTTACCAAGCTAAAATAATGAAGACATTTAAATATTTCTTAAGAAGTCTTTTTCTTTCAGAATCACTTAAATCTATGACCCTATTACTCTGTTTTAAAGTGTGCCTTTGGGTTTGGCTGTCTCTATAATTGTAATTTGCAGCAAATTCATAATGAATACCTACACAAACCACATCTGGCTTCTGAGCTTTTAGCACACTTGAAGAGAGTTCCTTTTTTTCTTTTTCTTTTCTTTTCTTTCTTCTTTTTCTTTTCTTTTTCTTTCTTTTTTTTTTTTTTTTTTTGGAGGGGAGGGGGATAAAATCATTCCTTGTGTTAAAACATACAGTTTAGGCCCACGATTTAAGGGAGAAAAACTGGAATCAGGATTATAATCACAGTATTAATGAGGTATTCATTGAAAATATACATTCAGAAAATATATATTTATAAAATTACAGACTGGAGCCTAAACTGATATATTACAGATAAGAACATTGAGACTCACAGAAATTCAGTGTCTGATCCATAATCATAATTCTTGGAAATACCGCCACCACAATCCAGGTATTCCAAATTGTCAAGTGATTTTTTTTTTCTATTAAATAACAGTTCTAGGTTTCCTTAATAAACCAATAAACCAATTGTTCTAATTGGTTTTTCCCAAAGAAACATTTATTAAAAATTAAAATGCTGCACAGAAAATTTTCACTAAAAAATCTAAGCAATATGAATTTTACTTCTCATTTAGTCCTTTTATTATAACATCATTAAACACTAATAAAAATTCCATATATAGCTCTACAATCCTATGACAGTGCCTCATTGTTTCTTTTCATCCAACTATTTGGCTTTGTGCAAGCCTAGTATATTTTTGAAAGCTCAGGTAATTCAATAAATGTTTCAAAAAAACCCAACTTACTTCAGGATTCAAAAATCTTCCTTTACTTGTTAATCCATTATTTCCTTTAGTTGTTGAAGTCTTAGAATATCTCCTTTTTAGAGTCTCCTGATTTTTCCTTAAAGAGGCAAAAATAGTATTTGGTCTTGCAAACTTCATCTTCTACTTCTGGGAGCATCTGCATATTACAAAGCTCTTGCCCCAAACTGGCACATTGTGAAATTGCCTAGTCTCTTAGTTTCCAAATAAAGTCTTAGGTAGGTAAGACATATAGCTGACTCTGTAGGTAATTTTTCTGAAAAAAAAAAAAAATTAGAACCACTTACGTTTGCTTATTTATGATTTTTTTTAAAAAGTTGAATAAAGATGCATGACCGAAGTATCCAAAGGAGAAGCAACATTCAGAACAGAAGTGTGTAACTTCCCCTCCCTTCTTCCCTAGATCAGAAAACAAATGAATGTAAATTCTGGTCCTCGCTGTGGATTTCAGATTAAAGACACATGACACAACAGTTGGCTTTAAATCCAAGGGGTCAGAATGGAAAGTGTAACTTTTAAGTAATTCATCTTTTAGGATTGGTATCAGACTACTGTTATACTAGAGAAGACACATGCAGAAAACCTGTGGTCTCTCCCATAAGGGCTTTGATGTGGATTCTTCTTTTTTCCTTTTCATAAAAATGTAACTTGAAAGAAGAGAATAGCTCTACCTCTGAAAAATGATCCTGCTCTATTAAGAAGCAGACAAGGCAATAAGTTTAAAACAAAATTTAGGTGAGAGGGGGAGAAACAGCTGTAGGAATTAACCTAAAGTTCAGTAAACCTTGCCAAGACATGTGACAGTGCTTAACTTGCCCAGAGTGGGGACTCTCCTCAGAGACCTCTCCAAACATTATCAAACGCATTCCCTTTGAACGAGGCCAACTCCTGATAATAATACAAGCGAATCAAACTCAGGCATCTCCCCATAATGGGATTCAGATTCCTCGCAAACTTGGGAGTGTTGAAGGTTTAATTACCCAGTAAAACAAGAAAAATGCATTATACAGTAGAGATAAATGAATAGGAACACCAGGGAAACATGTTTCTCCATAAGTCATTTGGTCACATGATTTCTTCCCCATTTCCTTTCCCTATTATTATAGCCATTTTATTACACTGCTCCTAAAGACAGAGGGCAAAAAGCAAAATACTCATAGCTTCCTTGAAGTACCTCCCAGATTGAATGTAATAGAGCACAAATTCCTGAAATGGCTTAAAGCTTTATAAAGGCTTCTTTTTAGTGTTTGTCAGATAGGAAAAAGCTGGTCACTATCAACCACTATAAAACCAAGTAGGCACCAAAAAAATGTCAAGAAAAACAGTGGATTGAATGTGTTCTTTTCTCTCTCTCTCTCTCTCTCTCTCAATCTCGCTCTCATTCTTTACTGGAACATTTTTCTTGTGTTTAATTGTTTCTCTTACAAGGCTACATTAATCATTGAAAAGTACCTAAATTATTTAGGTCTTAGGACTCGGTAACAACAGCTAAGAACTAAATTACTCCTTTTCCACACCTCACTCAGGAGTTTATGAACTGTAAGTGAATACAGATGTTTCTTACCTCAGGATGGGGTTGTGTCCCAATAAACCCATTCTAAGTTGAAGATATCCTAAGACAAAAATGCATTTAATACACCTAGCCTGCCCAACATCATAGCTTAACCTAGCCCACCTTAAATGTGCTCTGGGCACCTACCTTCGTCTGCAGTTAGGCAAAATCATCTGATGCAAGCGCATTTTACAAGAAAGTGTTGAATATGCCCTGTAACTTATTGAATGCGGTACTAACAGTGAAAAACACAAGGGCTGCATGGGCACAGAATGGTCATAAGCGTATCGGCTGTTTACCCTCACGAGTGTGTGACTGGCTGGGAGCAGCAGCTGGCTGTCTCTGCCCAAGACCACCAGAGTGTTGTGCCATGTATCACCAGCCCAGGAAAAAAAGTCCCAAACGCAAAATTTGCAGTCCAGTTTCTACGGCAAGATTCTTGTTTTTGGACCACCAAAAACTCAACAGATCCAAAGCCAAACCATCGTAAATCAGGGACCATCTTTTCTCCCTTGTCATTTTTCACCCTGGACCCAATCCCAGCCTCCTCTCCTCTGTTTCTTTTGATCCTTTCACACTCCATTTTCCATTTAATGCTTAGTTTTATTTATGACTGTTAGACCAAACTTTGATATAAGGATTTGACATTATGTGATACAGATATAATAATCATGAGGATTGCAAAATTTTTCTTCCAGACCGTTGTGGAGCATTAGAATATGTTATGAAGGACAATCATGACGACACAGATCTCCAAAGTTACACAATATAAAATCAATAATAAGTTTTGGACACAAATGAATATATTAAGAGAAAAGCAAATAGGAAATAGAATACTGTTGCACTGCTGTATTTATAATTTTCCCCCAAAATATGAAAGAAAAAAATAAAACGCTAAATATTCCCAGGAATAAAATAGCTTTAAAACTGCAAGAATGGATTAACCATATCACTGCTTGTGATTTCTTTAGAGCGGCAAAATGAACAACAAAAATGAGGACCAAAATGTGAGAAAGAGAAAATGCTGGCTATTTTCTGTTACAAAGTAGTAAAAAAGAAAAAACAAACAAACAAAAATCTGAAGCCTGAAAAATACATATAAATATCTTACATGAACACTATTTGTAATAAAAGAAGAAAAAGAAACAAAACCTGAGAGCATATTTTAAATAGGGTAGATTGATACTTATTTGCCTAAAGCTGTCCTGTCTAATGAATAAGATCTTGGCATCTTCAGTTCTCCAGAACTATACATCATTTTTATAAGAATTCTCAGGTTCAAATCAAAAAGAAAGTGATCATACGCAGGTGAACCTAAGTTAAGATATGCCTGTAGTTATTCTCACGTTAAGAGTCAGTAACTATAAATTTCCAAACAGCTTACAAGCTCTGAAAACATTTCCGATCCAATTTGTTTCTCCTTATCCGCCCTCCTTTCTATTTTTCTAAGGTGGTCTTCATCAACATCGCTACAGTGCAGAATGATCTAGCCAAACCGCCCCAACAAAAGAACCTTTATCCTCTGGAAGCTGCCGAATCAGAGCCACTTGACTGTAATTTCAGAAGTAATGACAGGCCTTAGGACTATCATTACGGTACTTTAGGCAAGAAAGTCTAAACTGGGATTTTTGCTTGTGCATGTGTAGTACTGAGCTAATTTACCGTTAGTGCAGTCAGGAACCCTGAACAAGCTGTCTAATGTGCCCACTCCATTTCTGGTTGACTACGAAGTGCAGAGATTAGTACTCATGCCATGTCAGCAAGAGCGACACGAGCTTGACCTTTCTCCAAACAGGAGGGAGACAGCTCTTCCACAGCCTTTTCCTGTATGAGCTCTTTGCAGGGCATTGTAACATATCATTACCAAGACATCACTGCCAAGGGTTGCCATTTTAGAGAAAACATACAAATGGCCCAATAATGGGTTTCTTCATGCGTCAATGGAAGCCGGTAAAAGGAGCTTTGTTTGTGTCCTTATTGTCTGATGTACTGGAACTAGAGTGTCTTTTTGACCTCTGTATTGTCATTCATATCTCTCAAACACAATACAGCCAGGCTACGAATGGAAGAAAAAGTGTTTGTAGAAATCAGCTGTAACCGGGTTGTCTCATCTGGCCAGCTTGGGACCAAATGCTGTCCGTTCACATTGAGCTAAATGGGAACGAGGAGTCAGGATTTATTCTTCCTTCTTCATGCAGAGCTGGCCCAGCTGGCAGTATAGCCTCTCATGCATTGTGTTCTCCTTTGTCAAAGCATATCGGCTTGGACTTCGGTACAAGTGGGGCTAATGATAACACCGCAGCCTCAGGACTGTCTACACAAAGAGCTGGTAGACCAGGGGATGGTGTTGGTTCACGAGTTGACTTACATGTAAATAATTTGAAGTAGAAGAGGCCTCTGGCCTGTTTCTCTAAAGGATGTATACCAAAGAAGAGAAGGCTGACTCATAAACCCTGTGGTGAGCATGTTTTTTGACTCTGGCATTTATTCCCTCTTTTTTTTTTTTTTTTTTGGCAAGAGCCTAGGTTTGGTTTGGGCGCCTCCCACCTTCCATTCAGTCTAAGTGCTTGGGTGGGGCTCTACCCCTATCTCAGCCCCGAAGTTTGTGCTAAAGGCCTAAGCCAATCTGTGGGTGACATTTCTCATCACAAGACTGCAGAGGAGGAAAAAAAAAAAAAGCCCTTAAATGTACACATGCTCCTTGAAGTGCTTACAAATCTAGGGTCTGAACCCAGTTCATTGGTTTTGGTTGGCTATTCATCTATTTGACTGACCTTATCAGAAAGAAGAAACAGGATTTATAATTTTAAGTTTCTGTTTAAATTATCTGCTAAAATTAATAGCTGTCAGAAACAATATAATACATTTTGTTCAACAGAACATGGGCTTATGTATTGCTAATTAGAGTGAATAACAGTCTAGGTTGGGGGTGCCTTTAGAAACCTCGATTGCTACATGTTAGCTCTATGGAAGATATTCAGTTGTATTATTCTGAAAGAATCCTGGGCAGTATCTTGAAGAGATGTTTTGAAATCAAACATGAATGTAATTAATAATATCACGAGTGATACCTCTTATTTTCTTATTTTTATCTAGAAGAAATTAGACAGCCTGCTAAAGATGCCATTTTTGTAACTGAACATATCACTTTTTTTCATATTAGAGGGACAATCGAGACAACTATCACAGTCGTGAGCAGAATGTGAGAAAATTTCATTAATTCATGCTCCCGTAAATTAAAAGAGCCTATCATTTCATTCATAACGGGCTGAAGTTTTGCTTTGTGTTCTGATTTTTAAAACTCTTTATTGTGAAATATACACACAAACAGGCCATACAAAGGAAAGAGATACAGCTCAATGATTTTTCATAAACCAAACACCTGTACCCTACATCAAGAATGAATACGTTGCCTGTGCCCTCATTTCCCTTCCCAATCACTACCCCTTCTTTTTCATTATCCTTTTCATAGTCATTATGCTGATTTTATGGAAAATTTTATGGAAATTGCTCTTTTTTACCTTTATGTCTAAGCATGCATCTCTCACCCTTATCATTTATTTTTGCCTGTTTTCTTTAACTTTACATAAATAGAATTATACAATATATCTTCTTTTGCACCTGGATTCTTTCATTCGACATTGTCTTTGTGAGATTCAACGATGTTGTTTCATATAGCTCTAGTTTATTTTTTTGACGTATTCGTGCTTATTGAGTGACATTTTTATTGTTTCTACTTCTTGTCTATTACTAAACTTTACAATTTTGCAAAGAAGATCCATATAGTTGCCATAAACATTACCATACATGTCTGTGGCAACACAGACTTGCACTATTCTTGAGTATATACCTCAAGGTGGGATTATTGGTAGACGAAGTGGCAAACTGGGGTATCAAGCCCGTGTCTCTTTAATTCCAAAATCAATGGAATGCAGTAAATTTCTAGGATATATCACATTAAAAAATAGAAATAGTGGGGCGCCTGGGTGGCGCAGTCGGTTAAGCGTCCGACTTCAGCCAGGTCACGATCTCGCGGTCCGTGAGTTCGAGCCCCGCGTCGGGCTCTGGGCTGATGGCTCAGAGCCTGGAGCCTGTTTCTGATTCTGTGTCTCCCTCTCTCTCTGCCCCTGCCCCGTTCATGCTCTGTCTCTCTCTGTCCCCAAAAAATAAATAAACGTTAAAAAAAAAAATTAAAAAAAAAAATAGAAATAGAGATTAATAGATTATGCTTTGATAAAGTTGTTTTTGGCTGCTGGCTTTATCGAGATAACTCATTATAAATAATAATGATAAATAGTATCAGTAACTTTCTTCAGTATTAGAGAGGCAGGAGATTTAAACATTGAGCAAAACCAGGAAGGTGATTTTCTTAGGTACTGGTATCAGTTATATTAGGGAAATTCTGAGGTTTTCATCCGTCTTGTTTTTTTTTTTTTTTTTTTTTCTTTTCAACGTTTATTTTTGGGACACAGAGAGACAGAGCATGAACGGGGGAGGGGCAGAGAGAGAGGGAGACACAGAATCGGAAACAGGCTCCAGGCTCTGAGCCATCAGCCCAGAGCCTGACGCGGGGCTCGAACTCACGGACCGCGAGATCGTGACCTGGCTGAAGTCGGACGCTTAACCGACTGCGCCACCCAGGCGCCCCTCATCCGTCCTGTTCTTAAGACAGGCAGATACAGTGAGCCAATGGCAGTGAGTGTGTGCGATTTTATGTTTCGAGAGATCAATATAAAGTTTTGTAGGTCTCCACTTAGAGTAGTTATGGTCCTTGGCCTCAGAGTCTTGCACATCTGTGCTGAACCAGCCACAGGCCAATGAAGACTGTTATGAATCCCATTTTCAGTAATTTGGGAACTACGTGAAGTTTGCTTGGCTCACGAGATAACCAGTCAGTAAACACAACTGCTACACTGGACCTTAATCTCATAGAACTTTCATCTGCAAGGCCTTGAATCTACCACTTTGGTTTAGAATGCTCTGTGTTTTTCAAATAGAATTCACACTGTTATCATTTCATGCATCTCCTGAATGGTTACTTCATCCGTGTAAGACACACAAGCTTAAGCTCTCCAGATAAAACATAGGACACTGCTAAATCTGAATTTCCGAGAAACAAACAAGTTTTTGGTATAAATAAGCAATGTTTTTATTTGCCAACTCTGGCGACTCTGCCCAAGTTTAAGGTTCTTCATGCTGATATGTCTTTATAGTCACTATATGCTTTTACTATCTCATCATGACCCATAGAAAACGTGAATTAAGAAGTTCTACTCTCCTCACTATTCTTGATCTCCTGGCAACTATAACAGAACTGGCTTTGAATATTGTCTCCTGTGACAACTTTAATATTCATGTTAAAAGGTCTTCAAAAATGATATCCAGAGTTTACTACTATACAAGCCAGATATCAGGTGGGAGTCTCAATGTCTCTGGGATTTTAATGAACTTGACTCAACCATTGCCATCTCTCCACTGTCTCAACGAGACAGGAAACATAAGCTTCTTGCCAAGATTTCAACACAGTCCTGAGGACTTGATTTTCATGACTTCCTCTTCTCCTGGGCTCCTATCTCCTGATTTATCAACTCAAATGCTGCTTCACAGTGACCCCCAACTCCCCCTTCAAATTTTGCTGAAAGATTTATACACACAAGCTCCTCTATGAGTAAAGTTAGC
Organism: Puma concolor; assembly: GCF_028749965.1. Classification (NCBI taxonomy): domain Eukaryota; kingdom Metazoa; phylum Chordata; class Mammalia; order Carnivora; family Felidae; genus Puma; species Puma concolor. The sequence goes on from NC_141672.1 coordinate 82,483,931, forward strand.
TTTATATAAAGGATAAGTTCCTATAACAGGATTGCAAACAACTTTACAATAGTATTTTTTGTTTGTTTGTTTTAATAATTATATTCACAAACCATTGAAACTCCTGACCTCCATGGAATTTCACCGACCATTCAACTAGCCCAGACCTCTCACCATCTTGCCTCATACAAAGCGGCTAATGACTTGTAAGCTCTCAGGGAGCTTACCTTCTACCATAAGCATGAATTAAAGTCATTTTTCAAATAAAAAACAATTTCATTTGAAAATAAACTTCAATTTTGGCTGTCAAAATATCAACATTTTCTCCTCATCATATAAAATTACTATACTTATACTCTGTACACTGACTAGGAAAAATAATGTGCTATAATTTCTCTGGAGAATAACTTGGGAGTAAGCATAAAGTATATGAAAAGGGTATACTCCCTATGCCCTAGAATTTCCACTTACAGAAATTCATCCTAAAGAGATAATCATGGGTAGGTATAAAGGTTTACTGTATGGGTGTTCTTTGCAATTTGTTTCTAACAGGAAAAGGGAATAAATAATGTGAATGTCCAATAATAGGAGACTACCTAAATTAACAATTTTCATCCATAAAGTAAAATGCTATTAAGCTACCAAAATGTCATGTAGAGTAACAGTTAACAATATGAGAAGATATTTTGATATATGATTAAATAGAAAAAAAGAAGCATGTTTCAAAATACACAGAAAATATAATACTAATTCTTTATAAATCTCATCTAAAACACTTCTGTGAGGTATGTATCAAATTAACATTAATTACCTCTGATGATAAAAATAAAATGTGCATACAGTTTCCAGTATTCTCTAAAATTTCTGTTAAACACCCACACACAACAATTTTCTTTACAAAAAATAAGTTAATTATAATTACATTCTGGCAAAGAAGCCCATCTTTTTTTTTAAAGCTTATTTATTTATTTTGAGAGAGAGAGAGAGTAAGTGAGCAGGGGAGGGGCGGAGAGAGAGGAAGAGAGAGGATCCCAAGCAGGCTCCATGCTGCCAGCACAAAGCACGATGTGGGGCTCAAACTCACAAACCATGAGATCATCACCTGAGCTGAGATCAAGAGTCGGATGCTCAACTGATTGACCCACCCAGGAGCCCCAAGAATCACATCATTTTTTAACAGTATTCAATTCTCAGATGTTTCTACTGTGTATTTATCTTAACATTAATGTTTTGATCCCTTTTCTTTTCCATTAAAAAAAAAGCCTAATTTTTGCTAATGCAAAAGTGTAGAATACACACTTTATTTTGCATGACATGAATTATTATGGTTGAAGGTTGCATGTTAAGCCATCAACAAAACAATGACTAGATAGGGATTTTGCTTACTGTGAATGTATTATAAAGTGTACATTTATTTTCTAAACATTAAGATTTTATTTAAGAACCCTTCCTTGCCATCTGTCTATAATTTCATTCATTCAGCAAAATGTTTTGAGCACCTGCTATGTGCCAGGCAAAGTTTAATGCACCAAAAAGATAACAGAAAAGAAATCGAAGGTGCTTTCTTCTCATGCAACTTACTATAGTAAGAGATGACTAATACTATAGAAATATAATCTATAAATTACATATAAATTTATATTTCTTATATATGTTATAATATATTTATTTGACAGGTAAGTACTATGTGAAGAAATAAAGGAAGAAGCAGGGTGAAGGGGCACAAAGTAGGACGGATTCTTGCTATTTACATACGGTCCTCAGGAAAGGACCACTCACAAGGTAACAGTTGAGCTGAGATCTAAATGCATGTTTCAATGTAGAGAACATGGTAAAAGGAAAGCTCAAGAAACAGCAAGGCATCCCACTAAAGAGGAATTTACAAAGGGGGAGACAACGGCCTGCGTTTTTACGATAAACCTGCTGTTTATAGACTCTGAGTAACTTTTAAAGCTACTTTTTTTCCCTTTCAATACCTCACGATAAGCAGCATCTATTCTCACTCCTTTCCGTGACTCCTCTCTTCAAAATCATGGACAATCATTTTCTCTCTGCACCCCATATGGCTATCATTTACCATATGCAACAGTGTCTTCTTTACCAAAAAGCATGCCCTCACAACAATATTTACTTTATATATTTGGTTTATATATCTGGCTTTGAATTGCCTTAGGGTGAATTATCAAAATAAAATTTATAGAGTTGCAAAGGCTATAAAACATAAAACAAGAACAGTTGTTAGTCAGCATAATGATTTAAAAATACCATTGTAAAATCACATAAGCTCGTTAAAAAAAAAATACAACCGCTAATCTAGGAGCCAAAAAACAGGTTTCATTCTTCTCCTAAAGGTTATCTCGCAGACAGAATTCATTAAGATTGGGAGAAGATAGGGCATTTTATTAGTGGGGATGCTATGTTCTTGGCAAGAAGATTCTGCTGTCTGCTCTCCTTAGACTCCACAAAATGAAAGTCATATAGGAGGAACCTGGCCATCTTATTTACAAATGTTTGATCAATTCATGTTCCTCACAAAGGAGAGCTCTTTTTCAATGCCTAGATATTTCTGCTGAGCCAGACCTCAGCTAAATTTCTTTGTTCCTTATTTTGAGATTCAAAACTTCTCTCATGCTGAGTCATTAGGTGAGTATAATTTTGCCCACTGAAATTGAGAAATGACCCAAGGATCTGTTAGCTGTTTATGATGATTTCTGAAGAAGTCCAGCAGCTGTGCCCAGATAGGTGGTGATCCCCAGAATGGCATGGCTATAATGAATCATTCTGAGTGGTGTTTCATCATTACATGCCATTTTATGTGAGCTCATGACGAGTAGCTTGTAAGGGTGTGCTCACCTGTATCGGCCCCATTGGAAAAGCAGGATAGATAATGACGAAGTTGTCATTTGGGTCTAATAATTCAGTCCTCTAGGCCAAAGGAGTTCTTTAAAGTTGGGATTTGCACCTACACTATGAAAACAACCACAGACAGATTACTAAATATTTATCTGAAGGAGAAAAAGCAAGAAATGATTATAGACATAAGTAAAAGGTACAGTGGCACATTTGAGTGAACTCTGTGCTAGGTTTTGGTAGAAGCCTCTCTGGTATGGTCAAGGGTCACATATCTGTTCTATATTTGGAGTCTCTTCTTTCCTTTTGCTAATTCTGTGTTGTGTGCTTCGATAGCTTGCGCAGTGTTATTACCACCGAAGAGTCGATCCTTTTGAACTTCTTAAAAATGCCTTCTGACAAACTTGCATGAATGCTTTCTGCACCCGTAGTGGTACAAGTTTCACTAGTGTTCAGAGAAAAGGGACATGGACTAAAATTCTGCATGGAATACTCTTGTCCATTTTCCCTGAGACATTTTGTTCTATAATTCTTCCTGGACACCTGGCTGTATGCTTAGAAGTAAAAGCAAATCCCTTTGGTCAGGCTGCAAATTTAGTAGAGTTTTGCATGCATGCGGCTCTTTCATTTCGTACTAAGTGAGAGCTCCAAACGCATGAATGACATGACTAGAGATGGATCTCCACAAAGATTATTGAAGCCAAGACTGAAAAAATGAATGGAGTCAGGACTATGTGCAATGGTATCTTGAAAACTGTTCATGATCCAAGGTGGATTACTGCATTCGTGCACACTCTGACCAGCCTTCCTGTATGACCTTCACTATCCCATTCACTAATTTAGCCAAAATGTGCGTGTCTACTATGCAGTGAGCCCCACTTGAGGTTTTGAAAAAGACAGACACGGTTTCTGGCCTCATGGAGCTTATTATCTATTTTCTGTGTTCATCATTTTTATTTTGCATCGTTTATAATATGCGTAGGCAAAAAAAAAAAAAAAAAAGCCCAAAAAACCTGCTGATATCTAACAGCAAAATGAATAGGTAATGAATGCCCTAAGATTTTCTTAGGGATACTGGAGTTTTATTGATAAAGTGGTTTATAGGAGAGTCATTTCAGGCTCTGGATGTTTGTCCAAATGACCAAGATATTGTTTACCTGAAACATACATTTTAGTTACATTCTCCTGGTGAGAGGAAGTCTGTTTTTTATATCTCCAAACACGTCTTGTGGAATATTTTTCAGTTTAAATAGTTCATGATGTCAGCGTGTCAGAGGTTTAAATTTACACAGTTAAGAGTCTGTCTAATGGGGCTCAATAGGGCATGTATCCAAGCAGAATTTTGCCGACTTTAATCTTAAGCTTTATAGTAAGAGTTCACTATATCTATTTAATGTGAGAGAATGTGAATTGGCAATACATTATTCCATACGTTATATATTTATGAGGCCTGCATATCCAGAACTCACAGCTCAATTATTACTCTAGCCAGAGACCTTATTTCTAGATTCATGTTTTCTCCTCATGTGCAGCTGTAAACCACAAGTGAAGTTTCTAATGTTAGACAAGGTGTATCCATTAGTTCCACTAAAAAGCTCTAACCACCGGAGCTCATTGATTTTTTAGTTTCATATATCTTTAATGAGGAGATTAAATACTTGTTTAGGAAGCAGAGCCTAGCTTAAGTGGTGTTTGTTCCTTCAGCGTGTATAGTTGAAGACCTCCATAATCTCTCCCGTAGGTCATGCCATGGAACAAGCCTTTTTACCCTAAAACATAAGCTTAATATACTTCTGTAATTGTGTAAATGAGTATATTATAACCATTTTTAAAAAGCAATGAAAATAAATAACTGCAGGAAAGGCAACAAATATTTCTAACCGTCTGCTATCTGAGCATATATTCTAGGCTGTCCATTATTAATTCTCTCCCTCTCTCTCTCTTTTTTTTTTTTTTTAAGTAGGCTCCGCACCCAGTATGGAGCCCAACGCGGGGCTTGAACTCGCAACCCTGAGATCAAGAGTCTGGCGCTTAACCAACTAAGAAACCAAGGCACCCTTTTTTCAAGTGAGGGTAAAATATATCTTGATCATGAATTGGTGTTGACTACGGGAAAACAGAAATACTAAACTCAAGGTCAAAAGCAGTTCCCACCTACTTCTCTTGGGTCATCAAAAAACCAGAACAAAACAAAAACAAAACCAAAAAACGAACAACAACAACAACAAAAAACTGGCCAGTGCCTAGAATATCTCTTAAGCATATAATAACTATAAAGTAACTACAGTGAGAGATTACACAAATTCACTTTTGGCATAATGAATGAAATATCTAGAGATGTATCTCCACAAAGATTAATGCACTCAAGCCACATTGCCTAGTTGATTACATATCATAACACTAAGTATGGAAGGTTCCAAGTCTATTAAAATAGGATCAAGCAGAATGATATTAACATTTTCTGCATGCAGAGGTTTTTGTGTGTGGTAAGCAAACCATACTCTAAAAGATCTGCTGCGGGTCCCTAGGTGATCTAACCAGACAGTGGGAAAACAAGATCAATTGATTGCTCACTCTACTTTAAAGAAAGAAAAGTCTTTTCCTTCAGGGAAAAACAGAGATAAGGTGGTAAAGGTGGGTGAGGGGTGCATGGAGAAAATGGAAGAAGCATGATCATCTACTAAAGACCAAATTACTTGAAATGTATCTGGTTCCCGCAGAAAATGTCTTCTCACACCTGTAGAAAAATTTGTGATTGGTTCTCTGTAACACTGAAATGGTTACTAATAATCTCTAACTACAAAATTATATTTTACACCAATAATATATGTAAGTTCTAGCATCTGTCATTTAAACAAGTTTATTCAGAGGCTATGACAGCAAGATAAGAATCTGCTGGGAGATGCAAAATCTAATGGTTCTCAGCCTGGGGGAAAATATGTATACCAAAAATGGAAAAAGGTAATGTCCCCAATGTGATGAGCTTTAAAAAAATCATGAAGAGTAACACAAACATCTTCAAAGAAAAAAAATTGGCAAACGATTGGGGTTTGAGCAAGGAACAAAAAGCTAATAAGCATATTTTTAAACATGAAACCTCTCATAATCGGATAGAGCATTTCTGAAAAACAATTTGACAATACATATCAGAATTCTTAAAATGTTCAGAATTGTTGGCCCAATAATTCCAATTGTAGAAATCCATCCTAATAAAAGAATTATTGCTAACCACATAGAAACTATATACCAAGAGGTTGGGAAAATTCTATAGGTCAACAACAACAATAAAGGAATACTGAAATAAACTACGGTATACTTCTCTACTGAAATATTCTTCAGCCACTAAAATTACATTGAATAATCATTTTAACGACATGAGAAAATACTTATGATATAACCTACATGAAGAAAGTATTTATAGCACAATCATAATTATGGAAAAATATACATAGAAAACAATAAGAAATATCTCACTATCTTAATTGTGGTTATATCAACATTGTGGAAATTTACCTGTAATTTTTGTTTTTTCTTTATAAGTTCCCATTTTTTTTAATTTTCTAAAATGAGCATATAGTACTTCCAATTTATTTTCAAGAAAAAGATAACAACCAAAATGCCTAAGAAATACATCAATCCCCTAAGACCAGAAACTCAGTGAAAAGTCTATCTGACAAGTGCGGGATTAATATCCCCTCCAATTTGTGCAAAAACAAAATTTCCCTTTAGCTACAATATATCATTTGAGCTACCTAGGAGGGTGTGGATGTTGAAAAACAATCTATCCCTATGCCATGAAGATCTTGTTCAAGTTCATGAAAATTTTCCACATGTAGAATATTAGAATAGTACCTCCATATTAATTCCTGCTGGTCCCAGAGATGATTTGCAGTGGGCACAGTAGCTGAGCAGAACGTTTTTTTTTTTTTTCCTTCCATGTACACAGAAAGACTAAATCTTTTTTTTTTTTTTCTTGTTTGGTAAATCAGGACGCCATGACTCAGTATAAAAGTGCTAGGCATTGAGGCCCCACTACAAGGTCAACTACTTATTTTCAAAGACAGTATGTGGGTTTTTTGATGGTATAGCATCATCGTAATTCCTAAGGGGGAAGCCTCAAAAGGCGATCTGAAAGGAACCGGCGATATAGCTTGTGCACTGACTCGGGTTCAAAATTCCCCACTTCTAAAAGGCATGACTGACCCAGAGGTTGCGACCGAACAGTGGTTCAACACTCACGTTTAATTTTTGCGCAAGCTTAAAATAGCCTTAATTTTGTTCTCATTTTCTTCTTTCTCCTCATGGAGCTAACAACACTTCAGAAGATGATGCAGAAAATTATCTTTAGCATGCCCTAAAGGCACCGCAATAATGCCCCTTTCTATTGAGCCCTGACCCCTAATATTTTTCTAGGCAAGACCTTGAGAGAGGGAGAAAATTGAGAGGGTGAAGGGGAAAATCTTCAAAAGCAGCATGCCTCTAAATTGATACCATGTAAACCCCTGGTAGCATCGGGAAACCACTGCTGGGGGTAAATGAAATGAATTCACTGGGGCATCTAATCCTATTCCTGGAACATTTAAACGCTTTAAATGCACTGCCGAGCAAACAAACTTCAAAGCAATCATTACACCCCAGACACTGTTGCTTGTGTGGCTGAAATCTTTATGAGATTAGCCCCCCACGGGGAAAGAAGTTAAACACGGCCAGAACCACTTTGAATCTGTCGGGAGGATACCCATTTACCGGCTGAGAATCAGGGCAAGTGCACCTACTTCCCAGACTCAGATCCAGAAGTCACGATCCAGCAGACGCTCCACCCCATTCCACGCAGCCGCAGCCCCGCCCACCAGCATCAAAATTCAAAGTTCTCTTCTTAGCCAGACCAGAATTAAATGTTGGATGGCAGATATTGAACCAATATTGTACGAGGGTGCGACCGAATGGTTTTAGTTGTTGTTGTTCCGTTTTGTTTCAACTATGTGAAATATGATGTGCAAAAATAGAAAAAGACAAAACAAAAAACTATTGTTAGGGGTTTTTTCTTCCCGTCAAGTTCTAGGCTCTTACACTTGTCACCTATTCCCCTATTTTTTCTTCCTGTCTGATCCCCATCCTAAATCTATAATGCAAGTATAATATTTCAATAGTTGACCGATTTATGAATACAACTTTTGGCCATTCCTAAACTAGCAAAGTGGTTTTCACTTAAGTAAATGGGGCTAAGAAAACAGCAATATTAATTCATTCAAACAATACTGACTTCCCTACCATAATAGACAAACAAAATTGATACTAATTTCTGTAAAGTCATAAGTCGAATGGAATCCTGTCATCACGGGGCTCCAGTTCCATGGGGGATATTATAAGACAGATAAATCTGAGGACCCGAGATGGGTGTTTCAGGTACACAAAGGAGGAACAAGCAGATGGTGATGGAGGCTTGAGTGTGTCTTCTTCCCCTGATATTTTCATTCCCATGGTTCTTAATTTCTGAAATTCTGCATCCCCCAGGTAAGTGTGTGCTATCAGTTTTCGGATTCAAATTTCAGTGATTGACGTCATTTCTATTTGATTTGTCTTTGTCAGTTCCCACTGAAAATTTTATGAGAACACAAATCAGTTTTTATTTACTCCCTGACATGATGCTGCCAAATGAATTTGGTTCCCTCTGAACATCATGGCCAAGATGTTTCTTCACGTCCTCAAAGAGACTGTTCTTATTGGGGAAAATGTTGGCACATCCTGAGGTCACCTCTGTGGGAGGCGAATGGCCTCTTCACGTACATGTTTTTGTCACTCCTCGATTTTCATAAAGGTATGTTAATCTTACTCCCAGCGGGACTAACAGTTGAAGCGTATGGCTCAGTCTAGCCAGTTACCTAGGCCAGGTACTTAAAAATCTCAAGCTCAAATAAAAAAGACGATGGGAAAAATGAGAGAGAGTGAGAGAGAGCGCACCTCGAGAGGAGGCAGAGCCTATCCAGTCTTAGTATACTTTAAAATCTGTCTTTCATTATACCATTCCAGCAGGAAGCACCACCCCTCAAGCACATTCTATTAGTTCCCCAAAGATTTATTACTTTGTTGCTTTGGGGTATAATTCCACCAGGCTATGTAGTAGAAAATTATAAGTAAGCTCATTGTGAAAGTACTGTAAGAATATAAGTCTCCCATGTTCCAGTGCTCTCTCGGAGAATCCACAAGAGAAATTTATCTCTGGGCATAGAATGGGAAAAAATTAGAATATTCATGAGCAATGACCTGGTTTGTTGTTGTTTTTTTTTTTATCTCATTAAACGCTGTGAATCATAAAGCTGATCGGGTCTTCTTTAAGCTGGCTGCTCAAAATTTTAAAGCCACATGCGTGGCCCGATTCACTGGAGAATTAAAAAACAAAAACAAAAACAGAAAAACACCTCCCAATATGGGATGCAAACATTACTCTCAATTCTCATTTCTTACTATCTGTCTAATCTTCTTGTCCTTTACTACATTCCTTCACTACTTTAAATGTTTATTCTACCTCGTTGGATTGTGTGCATTTTCTGAAGTAATCTTCAGTCTTTTGTTGAGTATGATATTTGTACAAAATAAAAGCAATAATTAAATATCACCGTTCTCAGAGAGGCCCCTTTCCTTCCCATCCTTGGAAGATGCTAGCTATTGTTTCCTGACAATGCTACTAATATTTGCCAATCCAGCAGAAAGTTTTACACAAATGAACTGGTGTAATAGGATGTTAACCTGTAATAAGAGTTTGTCACATCACAGTCATACTACGGGAGATCTGCCATTGATTTTACAGTAAATATGGCAAATGGTAAAAAATATAGCGTGTGTTCCTCAGCACTAAATTTTTCAGGGACCATTTTTCTTCTCTGCTGTTTTCTATTCGGCTGTCTTCAGGTGATATTTAATAAAATGCTCTCTTTCTCAGTATATGCGTTTATACTGACATGGCTAATGGGGCCTATACTAAAGTTGTCATCTGTTTTGCTATTAATGCATTTGTAAAGCTCGCCTTCGTACTTTGGTAAAGCTTGAAAAGCAAATTAGGTGGAAAAAAATTACGGCGTCACGGAATTAAAGAGCAAGCATAGACCATACCTCCCCCAGGTCATTTAGGTTATTCAAATCCTTATAGGCCCAGAGATAGTTTCTTAACATCTCAAAAAGTGAAACTCAGAATATGGGAAAAGCACATGACAGTTGTCGAAAAGTTTTTCTTTCCACTTAGCCCAGGTTGCTCCTTCTGGAACAAAGGTACCTTTGTTTATTATTTTGTTCTCATTTAATGTAAGAAAACTTAGCACTGTGTCTAATTTGAACCCTTTGGAAGGTCAGGGGTGATGAGATCAAAATGTCATTGGGGAAGGCCTCCTCTCTCTCACACAAGATGGCATTTACCTTGCAAAGTTGTTATAATCCAGGCTCTGGTCCTCTGATTTGTGCAAGCTCAGAAATCCGATTTTGTCAGCAAGGGGACAAAGGAATTACTGGTCATGGGAAGATGTGATCAACAAAGTTCGCGGAGACTGACGCACAGAACCAACTTCTTTTCTTGGTGGCATGATTAACCCTTTAACTAACTTAGCAACTCTGTTCCTAGGTACGCAGGGCATCAGAAAATTGGAATATGGGAAGTCTATTCCTCAATTCGTTGTTCCCCTGATTTTGAACATCACCTGTGAAGACGCACAAGATAACAAGGCAACTAAAACGTGTTCCCTGACTTCAAGAGATGTGCAGTCCACTTGGCCGACACAAACACAGAAACACAAGTTTAATGACGATACCAACTTTAGTCGACAGTCTATACGGTGAGTATTCAAACACATCATGTCACATTAGGCTCTGTAATGTGAAAATATTTGCTTGTAGAAGAGGAGCATTTAAAACCTGCTGCCTGAGACTCTCTCTTCTGTGGAAGGTGAGTGATCAGATCTGATTTTTGGTGTGGTTATTTTACAGTTATCTATCAGAGAGGAATCTTCGTTCCATACTGGAAGTTTTTCCCCTTTATCTACACACATCTCTCACCATGCAAAGAAGAGAGGTTTTTTTTTTTTTTTTAATGTTTATTCATTTCTGAGAGAGACAGAGAACATGAGTGGCAGAGGGGCAGAGAGAGAGGGAGACACAGAGTCCGAAGCAGGCTGCAGGCTCTGAGCTGTGAGCATAGAGCCCGACACAGGGCTAGAACCCATGAACCGTGATATCATGACCTGAGCTGAAGTCAGACGCTTAACCTACTGAGCCACCCAGGTGCCCCGCAAAGAAGATCATTTTAAAGCAACAGTCACTCATCATCTCTTGCTTAAAATGACATACTTTTAGAAACAAGTGTTCAATGACTGCCTGTTGCCTGGAGAATGAAATCCAAACATCCGTGTTGAAGTATCACGTGAGGCTTGTATTTCCCACCTTGCATTTTCCATCTTCTTTCTCCTTACTTCATGCTCTTGCTAAATAAACTATTTGTTGCAGTTACTCAGTCTGTCAATTTTTCTTAAACACCTACTATGTGCCCAGTACTGTACTTATGGTAAACAGGAGAGAAGCCAATAGACATGCTTATTCTCTCAGCCTGGAGGAGATATCTGTTTTGTTTGTTTGTTTGTTAAGTTTATTTATTGAGAGAGAGAGAGAAAGAGGCAGAGGGGCAGAGAAAGAGAAAGAGAGAGAGAGAGAGAGAGAGAATCAGCAGAGTGTGTAACCCGAGAAGCGCTCCATCTCATGGATGCGTGAAATCATGACCTGAGCCAAAATCAACAGACAGGCGCTTAAGCCGCTGAGCCACCCAGGTGCCCCTCCATTTGTTTGTTTAAAAGCTACTTAGTATTCAAAGTGTAGCTGAAATTTCACATCTTCCATTATACTGCCTGGAATCTACCTGGCTGAAAGAAATCATTGCCTGTTACATTTCCTAATCCTCAATCCCAGGTACTTTCTTGTAGCCCCTAATTGCCTCCTAGTTATTTTTGCCTTCACTTGACTACTAGGAGGTAGGTCTCCTGAGAGCAGGATTTATATATGATTCATCTTGGTTTCCTCCCAGCATTTTAAGCATAGTAGTTGCACATAGTAGTTGCAATGAATAGAACCAGATTCTTTCAGCATTTCTGGAGTCACAAACCTAAAGGTACAATGATTTAAGAAGACCTGATCACTAACCTTTGTGTCCTCTATGGATATAGCAGTATGTTTTAACTTGGTCAAAAAAAAAAAAAATTAAACTTTACTACTGTTCAAATATGCCATGCGATTTCAGTTTGTATTTGTAGATTAAAGTAAATGGAAATGTTTTCTTATTACTTGTTTTACAGCTTCTATTACAGAAAATGAAGTTTTTCTCTTTTTAATATCTGATATACAAAAATGTTAGCAGATCATTTCCTCTCAAAAGCTACAATGATTTTCATGGTCCTTCTCTGGGTATTTCATGCTAAGCATGTACCACATAAGAAATGTATCTTTGAACAGATTTGCTGCTCTGTTGGCTATTGGCTTAAAAAGGGTCCCAGGATATTCATTTCTGGATAGTTTTACACCATCAAGAAATTAAAATAGAGTGTCTTAGTTTCAAGTTGACCCAAGAGAGGAAGAAAACATGAACCCCAAGGAATTGTCATTTAGGCATTTATGACCAGATCAGTGTAAATTTTACTTTAGCGCCTGCTGTCCTCTTTATGTCAGCATCTTGGAAGTGGCAAGGCCATGCAGCTCAGTGGACACCTTGGAAATGTGTGCCTTAAATCCGCCAGAAAACCTATATGGATTAAAAAGCCAGGAGCATCTCCTCCTGACCTGTTGGTCTGATTCCTTTATTTTCCTAGAGGTAAAACCTACTGTTTCAGACTAACTCGGCTTTCTGTGACTTTATATTAAGCTTGGCTACCTTCTTTCTTTCCTAAATTTTATATTTGATAACTTTCCCCCCACCACCATTACAAAGAATTGCTTTTTTTTTTTTTTTTTTTTGTCACTTAAGCTATAAACTTGCCGTTGAAAATCAATCCCTGAGGCTTTCTTGCTCCAGTCCACAAGATCTGATGAATTTCATCCATTTTCTGGGTGTTCCTCCTCAAATTAGTATGGCAGGTATGGTATTTGTGAGAATATTCTTGGACTCTCTGCCAGTTAGGCTTGAACCCCAGTTACATGGTAAATACTTTGGAAATATGGGACATCTCTTCATTATCAACCAATATTATGTTCTCGTTATGGCCTCAGTGACTAACTGCAGGCATGTTTTCAAACGTGCCCATGATCATTTTAAAAATTTTTTTTTCAACGTTTTTATTTATTTTTGGGACAGAGAGAGACAGAGCATGAACGGGGGAGGGGCAGAGAGAGAGGGAGACACAGAATCGGAAGCAGGCTCCAGGCTCCGAGCCATCAGCCCAGAGCCTGACGCGGGGCTCGAACTCACAGACCGCGAGATCGTGACCTGGCTGAAGTCGGATGCTTAACCGACTGCGCCACCCAGGCGCCCCCCATGATCATTTTTAATCCCAAGAAAACCTTACCTTATCTAGTTTACTTAGAAAAGAGGCTGGTGTTCATTCAAACACATTACCAATGATGAAGCTCATAGATGTTGGCGTTATCTACCTAGAAAGAGAGAAGGAGGGAGGCTTTAAAATGAAAAAGAACTCCTCTTTTCTTTTCTTTCTCTTCTTTTCTTGTTGAAACTATGAGAGGCATTTTAGGGAGAGTGACTTTAAATATCAACTTAGCCCTTCCTGCTGAATTAGGTAATCCTGAAAGGAAAGAGGATTGGCCTGTCAGGGGGACAGAAGTTTAAATTCAGCGAGAATAGAGTAGAGTTTTTGGAGAGAGTAACTCTAGTTCTAATAGGATTTTATTCCAAGGATTTGAATACTTGAAAGACTGAGACTAGACACCTACATCCACAAAGAGAAGCTGCCAATTACCTGTGAGTTGAGCAGTTAGTTATCTGCTGAATTTAGCCAATTTGGGGGGAAAAAAATCCAGCCTCAAACTCCTACTTTCCCCCTCAATAGATTAGTTTTATCTGAAATATCTGGCTAACTGATTCAGGGCTGCACTTCACTTTGCCTGTGTGGACAGAGGTTGAGTGTCGCGTTCTGATTCACTTCTCAGTGGTAGGGGAGGGCGTCATTTATCGAAGAGTTTCTCAGAGTGACATTATAGTTCAGTGAATGAATATAGAATTAGACTAACTTGCACATCCAAGCAATGTTTGATTACTTAAAAAGTAGAGGTAAAAGCCTGGCATGGATTAGCCTAAACCACAGGCATTTGACAGAGAATCAAATTAGGCACTGACTCAACTGTTATGAAAATTTCCACTTAAAAGGAGAGTTGGGTTGAATATATTTGTGCGCCAGCTCTGACACTTCTGTAAATGATTTTAACATCTCAAAGCCCAGATGAAAGTATTCTAATTGCTGAGAAATAGAAATATCACCACCAAACATAAGAGGACCCTTTATTCTTCTTAGTAGTAGAGAAATAGGTCCAAACATTTCAAAGTGTTGATGAGGCGAATGCAAGACCATAAATCAGATTCCTCTCTTCTTGCTTCCTTTGCTTAGCCCAGACGTGATTCAAATTACACAACAGTAAAATAGCTAAAGGAGTATTAACAAAACCAAGAGGCAGGAAACTGAGGCAAGAAATAAACCAGATAATTTGTTTCTGAAAACAACAACAACAACAACAAAACAGAAATTCTTCAAGAAGTTTGGGAGAAAAAAATCATGACATGTAAGGGGCCAAAACAATGTCCAAATCTTCAAAGAGTCACATTTTCAACACTGAGCTAGCCTATAATTTCCCCCATGAAATTCAATAATATACAGGAAGGCTTTCAAAGCCTTTAATAATTCCATAAGTGCAGGATTCAAATAATTTATAAAGCAATGGGATTCATTTTCAAGGCTAGCCATTTATACCAACAACCACAAAAAGACATGGCAGTTGTTTCGCGCTTCGAAGGCCTTGCTTTGTTTAGACTACAGACCCATAAGATCTTTTATGGTGTGGATGTTAAAACGGTGAGTTGGCTTACTCGAGGCCAGACTACCCTCTAAAATGATGACTCTAGCAGATAGTCAAACGTCTGCCTCAGAAAATTAAAAATTATAAATTGCTGTAGAACTCTGGTATGCAAACAGCTAGAGAACCAGCTAGTAAAGAGAAAGACACATACTACTCAACGACAAAGTTAATCTCACCTCAAACCAGCCAAGCTGCATTAGATAAATGTCTGCCAGACTACACATTTAGCTGGGGGCTACGAACATCATGTTATTTCCAGGAAAAAACCTGAACAGTGTATTCTAACACCCCACCCCATCCCCACATTAACCATAAAAAATATCAAAGAGATTATACACAGTCTGTTGTCTGGCAAGACCCGGCAAATTCTCCCCACTTTCAAGTATAAGCAAAGCAAACAACAAACTAGATAGTGATTATGTATTTAAAAAAAAAAAAAAATCTATAACCTGGAAGGAATGAAAAATTGGTCTAATGAGTTAGAAGGAATGACACCTATAAAAATCATTTTTTCAATAAAGAAGAAAAATGAAAAATGCATCAATTTTAGAATGCATTACTTTGTGTTCTCAATAAAACATAAGAAAACATAAACTTTATCAAACAAGATAAGATGAAAGAGAGCTTTATTAAAAGATAAAGTATAAAGCAAACCAGCTGCATTAGGAATGAAGACTGTCGCATGATTTGAGTTTTCCTTCACTTCTATCGTTCGCATCAAAAAAATTGAAAAATAAAAAGATAAAAACAATAATCTCCCTCCTTATAAAACCAAGACATAGTCAAAATCCCAGGCCTCAGTTTATAAAAACTAGCTGCCAAATACGTTGAATTTAGGTTGAAATTAAAGAAGAGCCCCGAGAACATGCGCAAAATTCGATGGTTCTCCTCTAGGATGCAGTGTTTCTTAAAGGTTCTGGATGCCGAATCAGCAAAAGTCCTAAGCAGCTCTGTCATAGTTAGAATAGTTACATCTGAAAGTGTGGGCAATACACAAGGTGGTCTAAACAATGCTTTCCATACATTTTTATGAAAGAGTGGCTAAATGAAGTATTAGAAATAACTATATACAGTGGTTAAAAAGAATGTAGCAGATTTATGTATGTCAAGGTTACATTACGCTAATATGTACACTTAGTACTATATGAAAACTTTACCAAATGCAAGTATTATTTTATCTTGTTAAATATTAATTATTTTTTAATTTTTTAATGTTTATTTTTGAGAGAGAGACAGAGCATGAGCGGGGGAGGGGCAGAGAGAGAGAGAGAGAGAGAGAGAGAGAGAGACACACAGAATCCGAAGCAGGCTTCAGTTTCTGAGCCATCAGCACAGAGCCCCACACGGGGCTCAAACTCACAAACCATGAGATCATGACCTGAGCTGAAGTGGACGCTTAACCACCTGAGCCACCCAGGCTCCCCTAATTAACTTTTTTTTTTTTAATGTGCAGTCTGAGGTGAAGCAAACCCTAGGGGAAAGCCTTCAGATGAGCCATCTTTGAAAGAAGCAGATGGAGAGAATGTCAAAGTAACCAAGTTATCAACTTGGGGACAGCATGAAAATGAAAGAAATACCTGCTAAATTGCGACATAAAGTGCAGTAACATTACAAGATTTCATTACCAACCACATATATATATACCTTCTATTCTGATGAAGAATAGAAATCTGTCATGTAACACAAGAAGTGACATGCAAAATATTTTTAAAAACTGTGTGACTCATATACCAATCAATTGGAACAAATCCTGGCCAATCAGAACTGAAGGAAATACATGAGATCTACATATTGGAATAGAGGGGGCAAAATTATTTCCATATGCCAATAATATGATTATGTACACAGAAACTCTAAGAGAATCAACTAAAAAAACAAGTAAAGCATAATAGTAACTCAGCAAGGTTAGTTATACAAAGATCAATAACTTTCCCATTCACAAATGAGTTGGAAGATATAAAGAAAGGAAATATCACAGTTTAAGAAGTAACAAAAAAAAAAAAAGAAAAAAGTCAAAGTGACTAGAGATACAATATAACAGTAAATACATATGCCTTGTTTGGAAAAAAAAATAATTTAAACTGTTAAAGGACATAAAAGAGGGAGAAACCAGAAAGATAAAACCTGTTTTTATTTTATTTATTTATTTATTTATTTATTTATTTATTTATTTATTATTTTAGAAAGAGAGAGAGAGGGCTTTTGAGCATAGGAGAGGGGCAGAGGGAGAGCGAGAGAGAGAAAGAGAGAGAATCTTAAGCAGACTCCATGCTTAGCATGGACCCCTATGCAGGGCTTGATCCCACGACCCTGGGATTACGACCTGAGCGGAAATCAAGAGTCGGACGTTCAACTGACTGAACCCCCAGGTGCCCCAAACCTGTTTTTAAATAGATGAATTAATACTGTATAAATGAAATTCTCCATAAATGAACCTATAAATCAAATGTAATTTCAATGTAAATATCAATGTGATTATTGGAGAGAAAAGAGATGCCTGATAGCAAACATGAAAATTGTGTGTGGGTGGAGGGTGGAGAATCTAAGTAGAACATTCATACAAAATAATAAAACAAAATGTATTTTAAAGCTATAAAACCTATAAACTGATGCTTATCCAGAAATATATAGCATATCAATTGAAGAGAACAGAGAGTTTAGAAGTATGAAAAATGCATTATTCAATATTAGTTTATAATTATTGACATTTTAAACCAAGACATTGGGAAAAGTGATTATTTAATAAAATGATGTTAGAATGTCCATTTTATGTTATAAAAACATAAGCTAAATCTATGTCTAGCTCTCTATACTAAAATAAATTTCAGATGGATTCAAGTTATACAAACAAGTAAAAAGAGGGAACTGTAACAGTAATAGAACAAGATATCTATTTAAAAAAAATAATATTGGAATGAGGCTGCTTTAAGCAGACCATAAAACTTAAAAAACATTAAAATTACTGTGTTTATTTCATGAAAAAACTAATATAATTATCTCCTACAAATTAATGAACATAATGGGAAAAATAATAAGAAAAAAGGTGAACATAATGAACATGAACAAATAACAATGGATTCGAAACTCATGAAAATTACTCAAACTCTTCTTCTTAGAACTAAGGAAATGGGTATTAAAACCCCTTAGATAATGTTTTCCAAATTCAATTCAAGGAAAGACAATTAGTTTGATAACATACAATGTGGGCGAGTAACAGGGATAAAAGGCTTATTCGAAGGCCATTGCCAGAAACAAAAACTGTCATAAACTCATTAGTGGGCACTTGGCACCTTCTATACAAATTTAACATACACACTTGTTTTTCAGCCATCAATTCACTTCTAGAAATCATTTTATAGGTACCACCTACAGAAATGGAAAAACTTACGTACGAGGATGTTTATTGTAACACTGTCTACAATAACAAAAGGCAAGACACAATTCAATGTCCATTTCGAGGGAATGGCTCAAGAAGATATTATAAATAACTATAAATTAGTAGTATACAGTAGTTTTGAAAAGAATGTGACAGAGTTATATATGTCAAGTTTATATTACATTAATATAATATGCCCTTATCACTGTATGAAAATTTTACCATGTGCAAGTATCATTTCTATTTTTTAAAAAATATTAATTAAAAGTTTATTAAAATATTAATCTAAAAGTATCGAAGGAAAAATAGTTACGCTACATAAAAACATATCCAGGGAATAAAGGATATAATGGTAAAAGTAACATTCACATACAGCACAGGAAAGGGCAAAGAAGTAGGTCAAAGCGATGAATATAAAAAGGGCAGTAACAGAAACACACTCAGTGGTTACATGTTGTCCATTAATCAAGGCAGGAGCAGCGAAGGGACACACACAAATAGAATATAATGTTAGAAACCATAGTTCATTATTTCATCAAATTTGGGCTACCACTGATTCTTTTTTTTTTTTTTTTTTTTTTTTTTTCAACGTTTATTTATTTTTGGGACAGAGAGAGACAGAGCATGAGCGGGGGAGGGACAGAGAGAGGGAGACACAGAATCGGAAACAGGCTCCAGGCTCTGAGCCATCAGCCCAGAGCCCGACGCGGGGCTCGAACTCACGGACCGCGAGATCGTGACCTGGCTGAAGTCGGACGCTTAACCGACTGCGCCACCCAGGCGCCCCTACCACTGATTCTAAAATATACCACTATTTTCAGGTGGGGTATGACAGAAGAAATGCTGCCCGTTGAACTATGACATAAAATGATTTTCTGGGGCGCCTGGGTGGCTCAGTCGGTTAAGCATCCGATTCTTGATTTCGGCTCAGGTCATGATCTCATGGTTTGTGAGTTCAAATCCCACATCGGCTTCAGCACTGACAGTGGAAAGCCTGCTTGGGATTCTCTCTCTCCCTCTGTCTCTTTGCCCCTCACTGGCTCTCTCTCTGTCTCTAAATAAATAAATAAATAAACAAACAAACTTTAAAAAAAAGAATTTAAAAAATACTTTCTAATCATTGATTGTGATGTGTATCCTAATTTCAGAGACATTAAATGGAAAAAAAGTGCATCTTATAATTGATGGAATACTGTATATGAAAAATAGCAAATACCTAGAAATATCTTGGCAGCAATTTTGAATTTCAATGGTAAATACAAAATCCTCTCAGCAATTAGGCAAGAAAAAAATTACAAGGAAATAAAAATTAGACCAGCCTTAGCTTTCTTCTCATTATTGAGTGCCAGAAAACATTGAACTAATTTTGAGAGTTTTGAGTAGGAGAAGATGAGATCCAAGAATTCCATGGTCTGCCAAGTTATTTTTTTTTTTCACGTAAAAAGGCAATGAAAAATATTCTCAGATAGAGGGCTTGGAAAATATATTATTATATTCCAGGAAAACCTACTCAAAAAACACACTCCTGATGATCACGCAATGAATCAAAGGAGAAGCACAAGCCAGAGCTTAAAGGACTAAGTTAATGTTTAATTTCACTAAATCAGAGTTAAATTTATAAATATATTAAACAAAATCAAATGTAAAATAAATAATATTGAAGGATTTCATATATAATGGCAGAAATAGTAATTTAATAATTAGTAATCATTTCAAAATAATCTGAACCTCTTCCTTCCAATTATATCAGCAACATGAGAAAGTGTTGGAGAAGTAGGAAAAAACAAGCCACATTTACTATGTTCAGTAAAGAAAATGATCTTTTATCACTTGTTTCACAGTTTTTAAAATTAATTTTTATACTTAAAATTATAAAGTAGGAGGGGCGCCTGGGTGGCGCAGTCGGTTAAGCCTCCGACTTCAGCCAGGTCACGATCTCGCGGTCCGTGAGTTCGAGCCCCGCGTCGGGCTCTGGGCTGATGGCTCGGAGCCAGGAGCCTGCTTCGGATTCTGTGTCTCCCTCTCTCTGTGCCCCTCCCCCGTTCATGCTCTGTCTCTGTCCCAAAAATAAATAAACGTTGAAAAAAAAAAATTAAAAAAAAATTATAAAGTAGGAAACGAATTGACCCACAATGTCATCCCCTAAAATCTAACTGTTGATAATTAAAAATAAATAAATTAAATAATAAATGCCCATAGTTTTAAATTTTTAGACAATAGATGAAAAATAAAGCTTATTTTCTGGCCCTAGACACACACACGCATGTTCTCTCTCTCTCTCTCTCTCTCTCTCTCTGTCTCTCTCTCTCTCTCAAAAAAAAAAATATTTAAACTAAGGTGATCATGCTATGTATGGCAGAGAATTATCTATATTAGTACATTCAGATTACACTGTTCGAAATTATTTCTGCTTACTGAGTGTCGGTGTCCCTCCTTCAGGTAACACATTTGTTTTTTTTCCAATATACAACCAATTCCATGTGGCTTTGGAGGGCAGGGGAGTTGGCCTTCCATGTTTTAAGAATGAACACAAAACACGAAAAGGGCAACAACTTTCCTTCAGACTGCTGAAGGAGAGAAGATTTCCCCCTCACCTGAGGTTGTAAGCAATTACCACGCAAAGAAGCCTCGAGATGCTTGGTCATCTTTTCGGCCATTTGTCAAGACCTTCCCTATATTATTTAAAGTGGATAACTGCTATAACAAATAGATCCACAAATGGATAATGGCTCAAACACAGAAGTTTTTGTTTTTGTTTTGTTTTTTTTATTGCTCACGCGAAGGCTGAAGATGGTTCCAGTTCAGAGGGGGCTGGTGGGAGAAGTGTGATCCAAATAGCAATTCAGGGACTCAGATTGTCAGAGGTCCTGCCGTCTTCAGCAACAGGCTTTCAAGGATACCTCGGCACAAAGGATTATGTTACAAGGTTTGGGGGATGTAGGCTTAGAAGTGGTTCACACCCCTTCCACGCACATTCTATGGACTAGAATTCAGTCACATGACCACACCACCCTGTGGGGAAGGGTAGGAAACAGAGTCCATCTGTGTAATAGGAAGAAGAGGAAATGAGTTTTGGTGAGCAGCTAACAGTTTCTGGCCACAGTTTTCCAGTGGACAGGCATGACATCCGGATAAAGTCTCGGATCCCTTGGTGATGCACGGGTCTTTGCATCAGGTTCAGATGTGGTTCCTCAAGGTCAGGTAACCCCTAACCCCAACCCAATATTTAATGGCAAAGCAAAAATAAGATAACTGGAATAGTCTGTACACTTTGTTGTGCGTCTTGGCTCTGCTTTAACTTCTCCAAATTTATTCGATGTCCTTTGTTTCCGTAGTCAATATTCTCTCCCACCCATTCCTAAGAGATTATCCTTGAGTTTTAAATCATTTTCCCAGTTCCATTCAGAGGCCTGAAGCCAAGAACTCACTATTTCAAGAATTTTTAAATGAGCAATATTAAATACTTATGTATTTTGGCCCATATACTAAGAACTTACAGCAGGAACCTCCTGGGACCTCTTAATACAGCTCTCCCTATATTTTCCTTTTCTTTCAGAGATCTTTATATCATTTATGTTAGCTCTTGACTACCAGTCCTGCCAAGCCTCTTTTTTAGAGAAGGAGAATGAATTCTGCGGGATTATGTATATTTTCCCTCAATACTGCATTTCCTCCTGGTCAAGAGAAACCTTAGGGAATTCCTAAATGTGTCCTTCCACTATGATCTTTTGCAATAGGTAATGGTTTTGTAAAAACTGACAAATAATTTTCCCTCTACTCTTCCAAGTTCTTGGCTGGGACCCCCTGTAATAAAGGAAAGATTAACAAAAGAAAAATAAACAGAAGTTTATTAACATGTATACCTCATGTATACATGGGAGAGACCCAAGAAAATAAACTCCCCAAAATGGACCAAGCCTGTGCTTTCAATACCATCCTCAGCTAAAAACAAAAGAAAGATGTTGGGGTGGGAGGGAGGCAATTCATGAGAGGTGAGAAAAGGAAATGGTAGAGAGGAAATGCCATGTAACTAGTTATTAATAACATGAAAAAAGACATAATGCCATGGCTATTGCATGATCCCAATTGTGAAGCCATATTAAAGCCTGGAATGAAATAAAACTACATGATTATCTCTTAGTTTTAGGATTATTGATGATGTTTATTTTATTATCTTTTACTGTACTATGTTCCTCAAGTTTTCTATACTCTATAACAAAAATATTCAAAAACTAAAAATAAATAAATGCCAGGTATTTTTCAGTACTCTCTGGTTTAAGTAAGTTATCATTATTTGATTGATTCTGCATAAAGGAAAAAAAATGAAATAAGATAATCAGTTCATCTGTGGATAGGCTGTGTTGTTTCTAGTACCCAGAGGACTTTCATGAGCTCAGTTTACACTTGTGTTATGGGGAAAGGAAAGGGAAAGAAAACTCAGCGTGCGAACAGTGTGAGGCATGTTCAAATCCATTGCTCACAGCAGGGAAAAACAATTGCTTCCTCTCCTGTTTCCAGTGACCTAGCGTGTGCGCGGATCACAGTGTCAGAAAAAGTATCCAAAATTGCCTTCAACATGGCTTCCCTCTGTTATTTTTACATTAGTAAATGCCTGGTCCAAAGGACCCTCTGAGAAACCTCAAGGCCTTGTACTGCCCTGGTTCTCTTGGGCCAAAAAGTCTTCAAATAGACATCTGCTTATTTTATGAGACAGACAGGTTCATAAGAGGAGTCAAGGACCCCTACGACTACCCTGTGCCCTAAGAATGATTGCATCATTAATTTCTAAGGACATTACTAAACTCTTTAAAATAATTCTCTGTGATTTTAGACCCCTGTAGACCAGGAGAACTCTTTTGTAAAGGCATATTATTTCTTTGCAAAGAAAAATAATTTGCATATTATTCTTCCCGGATTGCTTGTTTACTGCTTCTATCAACCTCAATCATGAAAGCTTTCAGTGTAGGTGCTGAGAACAAAGATGAAAATAGATGAATTTAAATGTTTGTTTATAAAGATGTTTGAAGGGATTAATTTTTATCTGGCCATTCAAATAGGATTAAAGGGATTACCTCGAATAATAAAGGCACATTATAAATACCTATGTTGTCTCTAATTAATAGGTTCTGATATGAATATAAGATATGTCAAATTTTACAGAATAGCCTATGATTACATTATTTTTAAATAATGTAAAGGAAACTCATGAGTCATTAGTAAAAAGATGACTTTGGAATAAGGCAAACTCATTCAGCGAATATAATGCTTTGTGAGACACATTTCCTATTTATACATACAGTTAATAACATCTATTATGCAGTCTTAGTCCTGGAAGCCTGTGTTTGTTGAGAGAAATACTTTAAAACAGAAGCTTAATTACATAGTGTTCCTGCTTCTCTGGCAACATCAAAAGGGAGAGAGTCATTGTGCTTTAATGAACATTTTGAAAGGGGAAAATAAGTTCTCAAGTTGAGAACTCTACAACTTAGGAGCAAGAAGAATGAGGGAGGAAGAAAATGTGAGATTATAATTTAGTTTTTCAGCATATGACAACGAAAGCTGTGCGGGGAGAAAACACTCTACAAAAGCCCTGCGGTTTCTATCCCAGGGTTTTGTCCCTGAGAATGACTCAGGCACATTCTAAATGGAAATATTTATTTTCAAGGGAAAGAGTCTCCTTCGGCTCTCTTCAGCCAGATTTCTCCTGAAACACCGTAACTGTCACATTTTGAAGAAAATTACTGAAGAAAATTAGTGACCCATGCCAAGGAACCAATAGGTGACAATAGCTTTTGCAAACGGTTTTAACTCGATTCATGATTCTGATAAAAAAAAAAGAATCCACAAGTTACTGTTATAAAGTGATTATCAGTTTGTGCATATTGATAGCAAGAGATATACACCTGGTATTTCCTGATTTACCGTGGAGTTCTTACAAGTGGACAGATAAGTTTTATCTTCTGGTACAATGCATTTTATAAGGTACAGAGATGTTAGACACCATTAAATGCTCTCATTTAGTAAAACAGGAGCAAAGATGCACGAAGCCCATAAATGACAGCCGAACTCTAATCTCTAGGCGCTGGATCCATCAGTACTTCACTAACTAGTATAATTTATCTAACAAAGAAAATCAACAGAGTTTTGAAAGGTGGAATATTTATCTTAAGGACCGTTTGCCAGAACTTACCAGAACTGTGTTCAAGTCCAACCTCAGGCAAACCTAAGTACAAAACCAAAATTGGTCTTTGGTTCCCTCATGCGTGGGAACAACATGTTCCCCCATGCATGGTTGCTAGTCCCATCAGGAGCCTCTGTCTCAAGACACAGCACTCTTGGGCCACAACCACACCTGTCAGCACCTCTCCTCCCTCCATTCCTCTTTGTTTTAATCATTTAATTTGCACAGCACTGTTCATAATCAGTTACATGTTACCTTGTGAAGAGTTATTATCCTTTTAAACTTGGAAATCTTGAAAGCGCGGTATCGTATCTCAAAGGATGAATCCTTCGTTACCTCCCTCCTCTTTTCATTCTTTTTGTTTTTTAACCAAGGATGAGACTGAAATAGTCTACTAACTTCTGTCACATCCCAAACACTTCTATTATAAACACATCATATATGCAAGAAAACCAGGAGACTATTTTTTGCTTCTTACGTTTAAATGTGGAAAAATCTTCAGCAATTGACAATGTCTGCAGTTACTTTGATGACATTACATTTATGAGAACATTCTACAGATCAACTACGCCAATACCTGCCCCCAAATCTCTCATCGGCAGCTTTCTGACTGCGCCTCATAGGACAAAATACCTAAAACAAAATGAGAACAACAGGCTCATGTTCTTCCTTTCTTGCCACATTTGCCTAATACTTCTTCCTCTTTAGCACATATTGACTTATATATTTCCCCTAAAGTGATCACACCTCTGTCCTCCCAGGATGGGACTCTTGAAGGCACTGATTAAAACAGAATGCAAGATAGAACACGACTCTAACAGTCACTGTGGTTCTGGACTCCTAGTACTGTTTTCATACGTGACACTATATGTGAAGACCCCCAAATATACCTCAGTTATTGCTGCAGAAGTCAAAAGGAAAACCAGATCATCATTTAACACTATGGCATTCAATTTTGAATTTTACATCTTGGGCTCTCGTGGTTGCCTTATTTAAAGCCCTTCTCTTTGCCAACACTTCTTTTGAACTCTGAGAGACGCATCCATCATGATATGAGATTGGATCTGTAGCTCGAGGTACTGGAATAATAATCAGAGGTGTATATATAAACTGAAAGCCTCTGCATTTCTCCAAACCATCCCCTGTTGTAGGAATGCTAAAATAATGCTAATGCAAGAAAAGATATTCCAGTGTCATTTTAGATTTCAGGCATTGCACATTTGTACCCATGATTATGTCAAAATATACACATAAGCATCATTTGAGAGAGAATTTATTATAAAAGAAAATATAAAAAAAACCAAAGCTAGACTGACCTTGCTTTATTTATTTATTTTTTAAATCAGTGCTTGAACTGGAGTTGAATAAATTTGTCCAGCTTAACATGAAATTGTGTTGGTTTGAGAATAAAAAATAAAACTGGTAAACCTATTCATGTGGAGTAAAAGAACGAGAACAGAAAAGAAACATAAAACATTTCCCTTCTAGCATAATATATATATATATATATATATATATATATTTAATCATATACATGTTTTTTAATCAAATCTACTTTTAAATAATATTATGTTTGATGTAAAAAAAAAAGAATCAAAAGCTTCAGAAGCAAGGAGATTCATGCTAAATAGTAAGAAGATCTGACTGAGGGAAAAGAAGAAAAATATACGAATGCTGATTTTTGTGAAGGATTTCAGGTCTGGGGGTCAGATACACCTAGACACAAATGCAAGAGACAAGAATTAATGAAGGTTTACCTTTCATGTTTTCATAACCTTGTGAATTTTACTTTCTCCCCTTATATTTGGACTCTCTGAGTGCCTAGGAAAGAAGTTAATTACCTTGAGAGATATACCAAATCATTTATTTTTAAACAAATAAAATTCCGTTGATTCCGGTTTTGTTTCCTGGATCCAGTGACCCCCAGGACTAAGGTAGCATTTCTACTTAGCTTGTTCTTGGCTTTTGGAATACAGTATTCAATGAAGTCAGTGCTCCCAGTTTCCTACCATGCAAACTGAATAAGATATGTATAAATTGATTCTCTTTTGCTACTTTTTATTACTTTTAAGGTCTGTTTCTTTACCATCACTAATAGATGCTCTTCGGACCAGACTTCTAGAGGTGTGGCATAAAGCTAAACGAATATGAAAGTTCAAAAATGGCTATGAAATTAATTACAAAAACTCACTAATTCCATGAAAGGACTTTCAGTTATTTAATCCATAGCCTTTCTTTAGAGCGTATTGGTGAAACATTATTTATGGTCAAGATGAGACACAACCTCTGAGTCTTCATCTATTTCTGAATCGTCCTCTCAGGCATATATCTGAGATTTAAAGGCTCACCATCTATAAGCTGAAAGTTCATTAAGCAAAACTGAGTTGAAACTGGGAGGGAAATCCTCTAGTTTTCTCCACATTAGGTCCTCTTTAAGCTCAGCAGGACTTCTTCCTTTTCAGAAGCCAAAACAAAACAAAAGCAAAAACAGAAACCCAACAGGTACAAAGATCTGATTGTAGTTTCCAAGTTTCAGCCTGGTGGGAATTTTTAGCCTCAACTCATAAATTCAAAAAATAGGAGTTTAGAAGAGAAACAGTGACAGAAGCTTAATTATGGCACTGCAAAGGACAATGCTACAATAAAAAGTAACTCTCCCTGAGATGACATGTTTCATCGTTGAGTGAAATGTGGCCTAATAACTCAAACAGAGAGTAGTATGATGAGTCAGGTCCCGACCTGCAGCACACGTTTTGTGCCCTTTATGACATTCACTGTCACCTTCAACTCCTTCCTTTTTGACTAAGCCTCCCCTCACTCTGGACCAACTGGAAAAGAAAGATCATAAAGAACCAAGCGATGGCAAGTTACTTTTTGGCAAAAGCTGTTTTCCAACATGTGTATCAAAGAATCATAAAAGCTGGAAAGGACCAAGAGGGGCTATCTGGTCCAATCTCTCTGTCTACTGCAGATAAAGCCTAAATCATCAAAGACAGAGTAGGAAGGTAGCTCAATGTTCCCCCAGCAAAGGAGGGAGAATTCATACCCATCCTTAAACATGCTAGCTTTAAAGTCAAAACAATTGTTATGTGAAACCCAAGTCTTATTTGCAACCAGCCTGACCCCCTGAGCCTCCTACCATTCTCTGTAAATACGAAATGCTCTCAATAAACCTACTTTGATTAATTCTATTTTTTTTTATTTTTTTTAACGTTTATTTATTTTTGAGACAGAGAGAGACAGAGCATGAACAGGGGAGGGGCAGAGAGAGAGGGAGACACAGAATCTGAAACAGGCTCCAGGCTCTGAGCCGTCAGCACAGAGCCCGACGCGGGGCTCGAACTCCCGGACCGTGAGATCATGACCTGAGCCGAAGTCAGACGCTTAACTGACCGAGCCACCCAGGTGCCCCTCAATAAACCTACTTTGAACACTTGGAGGGCTTTATGGAGCCAATCCTTAACTTTCCCTATTTGTCAAATAATTTCAAGCGTTTTAATACTTCTTGCACAGTGAAAGGTCAATTTCCTCAACTTTTTGTTTTGGCTTGTTTTTATTTTTTCCTGGAATCTCCTTGGTATTTCCACATTTCTCTGACTTATAAATTCATCATTATGACCCAACCATCAAACACGGTGTCTATCCAGAGTAGGCATCTAGTAATTGTTTTTGAATGAGAGAATAAACGTCAGGGACTGCACAGGAGATGCTCAAATATAAATTAAACGGCAAGCCATGTAAACAACAAGACAAAGTCTTTTTGCATTCCAAACAGCCATCCTGAACCACTCCAATTTCCTTCATTTAAATCTTATCTAAAATACAATTAATTCACTGTCTTTTTTGGTTTAAATGTTACACTGATACATGCAAACTATGCATCTGTTTGGCAGCAGTGTTATGACACAAAGAAATCACATTTTATACTCAACAAAGCAATATTTTCAGAAAGCATACAAATTAGCAATGGTCATTGTTTTACTCACAGGAAAACAAAGCTGAACAGATGCAAAGCAATGCACTCATAGATGGACATGGTATGCATCCCGGTCTCACTCGAATCTAGGTCCTAGGACCCTGAATATGTGTAGCAGCTTGCCAGGACTCCAAAGTCATTGGCCGGCTGTTAACCTCCAGGCACCAATTGTTACCAGATGCAAGAAATTCCTGCAAGATAAGACGTAAGCCACCATTTTTCAAACTCCCAAAGGAAAAGGAACTGCTAAGAGGAAACAGGGAACAGAGAGGCATTCGGGGACCCACACTGAACTGAGACCTGCTCCTGATTATTGTTTCCCCATTTCCTTCCCCAAAATAAAAAGAGATTCCTGGATTGGATTTCTATTATGTTGAAAAGGAAAAACTTCTCTCTGAGCCCACAATGAGCTTTCGAAGTGTGAACCTAAACCAACCCATCCCCTCAGGCTGCTTCCAGAAAGGGAATCTGCCCATGCTCTCAACAGAAGCAGCTGTCCCCTGGCAAGCACTTGGGAATAAGATATTAAGGTCATCTACATTGTGTCACCTATGAATGCAACTTACAAATGAAAGACACAGCATCTCTTTCCTTTCTGAATCTGACACATGGAATAATTCAGGCAGGAAAAACTAAGACGATAAACCTCAGTCAGTTGACTATATGACTACACATATCAACATGGCCTTGAGCCTGATTTTACAATTCAGAGTGTTGGTTTTGATGTTCATGTGTCTCATACAGGGTTTTATTTGGATATGCTTTTATGTAATATCTTTTGAATTTCCATTTGCATTCTTTTTTTGGAAACAGTGAAAGCACAGTTTATTTTCAACCAAACATTGACACTTGGAAAGAAGGAAGGAAGGAAGGAAGGAAGGAAGGAAGGAAGGAAGGAAGGAAGGAAGGAAGGAAAAGGAAAGGAAAAGGAAAGAAAGAAAGAAAGAAAGAAAGAAAGAAAGAAAGAAAGAAAGAAAGAAATCTTTTTAAAATTTATAAAAATTAGAGAAACTATAAGTAGTCTTCTGCTGGATTCTCTGATACAGTCAAATGTTCTGAATGGAACAAATTGAAGGATGTTTAAAATATTCAAATGCAGATAGATATCTAGGGAGGAAACTAGAGCTTTCATAATTACTATAAACTAGAACTGGGATAAGATATGCCAGCTATTACCAAGGTGGTCAACTTTCCAAGTTAGATATAGAGATAGGTGTAGAAACAGACAGACATATGTATACATATACATCTGTGCTTATGTATGAAACCCTTACGGAAGGAGTATATCAAACAAGGCTTGCACGCAAAATACTGGATTCCTCTCTGGTCATGAAAATTCCAAATTTTGTGGATTTTTTTCATGCTTTGTATATGAAACTTAAGATGGCATGTGGTAGATTTATTGTGATATAATAGTACATTCTGAGATAGAATAGGAAATCATTCCATTTTGATCTCAGGTCTACCAACTTTATGTCTATAGATAAGAATAGAGCCTTTGCATCAGAGAATTGTGTAAGTGGTACTTGATGAATATATTTTACCTTTCTCTGTCATTATCCTATTTTTCCTTTCTCTGGCATAAATATTAATGATCATTTGAGAACAAAAGCTACCTTCACAAATAAATACCATGCAAGAGTAACGATGTAGTTTAATAGGAAGCATACACAGTACTAAAAAACCTTACATTAAATGAAGAGTTGCCTGCACTACCTGACTTGATTATAGCAATGCGAGAATCCTTGGGATCAAACATGAAATCTGAGTTGGCTGTTGATAACATCATGTCTAGAAGCTTGAACTTGGATGACATTTTGTAGATGAGCCACCTGCCATTCATGCTTCCCAACACCCTTGTTCAAACTTGCTTCAAAGAATTTCATACACTTTAATCCTTAAAACCTTGAAAAATGATCACTGTGCCACAGGCATTAAACCTGTAAACTTTTTTTAACCTCTCCTTTAAATACCCGAAATCTTAGTCTGATTCTGGCAAGTGACCTGGGTAAAAATTTTAACGTCCATTTAATACACACACATTTTTGTGTTCCATAGCTGGTGCTTGCTCACTGTTGGTACATGACAAACGCATCTGGGGGAAGAGTTTTGAAAACAATTCGACAGCATGAAAGGTTCCAACAATAAAACAGAACTCTTTACATTGCAAAGCCAAACAAATAACTCGGGCAAGTGTAACTGAATAAATCCCGAGCTTCGGTGCAGATGGCTGTTTTTACTGTCTACGCCGCAATCCGCTGAAGGTTCTTTAGTTCCAGTGTGTGAGTGTGTGTGTGTGTGCGCGCGCGCGCGTGTGTGTGCGTGTGTGCGTGCATAGGGGCTTTTTTTA
Source organism: Puma concolor (assembly GCF_028749965.1). Taxonomy (NCBI): domain Eukaryota; kingdom Metazoa; phylum Chordata; class Mammalia; order Carnivora; family Felidae; genus Puma; species Puma concolor. Next base: position 82,514,694 of record NC_141672.1, read on the forward strand.
TATGAGATTTGGCATATTGCATGTGGCAGGCTGTTGAAAAATGAATAAAGACAGGAGAAAAAAGGCAATGTACATCCCACTGGTAATGAAGGCAAGCCAGGTTGCTGACTGCCCATGTGCCAATTCTCCAGCATTGCCCACGGGCTCCCAAGATCATTTCTTTGCCCCCAGATTTTCATGTTGAATTATCACTCACAATCTCTAAATGAACATGCCTCTTATTTTATTTAAGACACATTGGGCACTTGTATTTGACTTCCTGCTAGGCAATACAATATTTAGCGAACGCTGCATACACAAATGGGAAGAAGTGAAGAATGGCCATATAAGCATAATTTCAGATTGTTTTTTCTATTTTTGCAAAGAGATATCTTTGCCCTGAGCTTTCAAGAGGCAGACATCAAGTGAAAAGCATTTGTTCTGTGCTGACTTTGCCCGAGAAACTCTGACCACAGAGGTCTACAAGGATTCATCAGGACCTTTAGGCTATGGCCTTATGGCTTTGGCCTGAGGCAAAGCTGGGGGCGAAGAACTTTTCCTGTGGGGGGTAAAGAAAAAAGCCAGAACTCCTCATGCCTGGATTCCCACAGTTGCTCTCACTGGTGCCCAGAAACCTCTCCCTCGAAGAGATTGTCTGTCTGTTCCTGTGCTGCTGTTAAAATAGAAATGAGCCACATCATAAGTTATTTGTGACCTACTTAGAAGAAATTCAGATTTGTCTACAATGGCTAAAAGGAATGCAGTCTGAGACGAAGTCACATGGTTTTTCTCAATACAATGGCCAAAAGGGATATAGGTTAAGATAAACAAAAATACTTTTTTTCTTAATAGGTAAATGTCACACTTGGTTCAAATGACCACCTCTCATTTTGCGTGCTCATGTTTTTAAACGTTATTTTAAACGTTTGGTCACAAGGCAGTGCTTTGTATAATACAGTAATATTTTTTTAAATGAATGATCTGCGTATGTAGACAATAAAGTCCCATTTCTTTTTACTTCGTTAGTTCCATCAAGAACTGCAAAGAGAATTTGCCAGGCTGCTTATTTGTTAAGTGCTTCTTGACTCATCTCTGACCCAAAGGATGCTCTTGTCAGAATCTAGGACCATCAATAATTAATGTTGTTTTTAAACTTTTGATCTCCAGCGGCAACATTTCTTTTTAGGCTCCAATTATGCCTCTAACCACCTGCAAAATAGAGGGAGAGGGCACCTGATGAAGTTCCAGAAAATGCTGTGAGTTATGGAAGTACTGACAGCACTCTGTTTCCTAGGCTGTTTTTGTCTTTCTGTGTTTCTGCCCCCTGACTTCCCTTGCTCTATTCCCTAAGAGACCAGTGGCTTTCATAAAAGTGGCGTGAGAGGATGAAAGCATTTAACACAATGACCTCTCAAAGATGATCCTTTTCAGTAAAATTATGTGCTCCATTTCCAAGTCCACTTTTTGGAGGGAAAAACAAATTCCTCGAAAGCAGTAGCAGAGAAACGGTCTATTGCCACTGCAAACAGACCAACTGAAGATAGCGTCAAGGGCAGACTAGAAAAACTGTTCTCATCAAACCCGAGCCTGAATGTTAAAACACATGTGGTATCCCATAAAACTTTATTATTGGCGATGTCTTTTCTAGTAAGAAAACTTCAGGTGTTTTGGGCAATTATATCAAGTGCTACTAGGTTCATGATAGATTAAATATAGACTTTAAACTAGTCCAGTCCTCCAAACAATCACCTCCAACAGGCGGGGAGATCATATAAAACCAAAAAGGGGGGAAGATACAGGCACAATAATGGCCTATTAACCACACATCTATGCCAAAAGAATTGCTCTGCCTCAAAAGCTTCTCATTTGGAGAAATTAATATGGTTAATCTTAGGAGTTTATGTCTGAATATACCAGACAGGTTTGGCTCATTTTCAGAATCTGCACACACATTCAGCTCAAATACAATTAGGCTACTTTACCATTACCTATTCCGTATGTTAAAAATAGTACACTGGACCGGGGCGGCGGAGGGGGCACCTGGGTGGCTCAGTTGTTTAACTGTCCGACTCTTGATTCAGGCTCAGGTCGTGATCTCATGGTTTGTGGGTTCGAGCCCTGCATCGGACTTTGTGCTGATAGCTCAGAGCCTGCTTGGGATTCTGTCTCTTTCTTTCTCTGCCACTTCCCTGCTTCCTCTCTATCTCTCTTTCAAAATAAATCAAAATTTAAAAACTTAAAAAAAAAAAAAAAAGAAAAATAGTACACTGGGCAGGCCAGGCCAGTCATGGAATGGGAAAGTCATTTTGTATGTTTCACTAACATAATTATTAAATATTCTTATGGGAGGTTGCTTTTCTCATAATTTGAATTAATATATCAGTTTAAAGCAGAGTAGGAAGTGGGGTTAGAACTGAAGGGAAGTATGCATTTAGGTTCTTCCAACTATCCACTGTAATTTGCCCCCAAAATTTTCAAACGTACAGAAAACTTGAAAGAATTGTATAATGATCACCATATATCTGCCACAGATAGTCTATGATTAACATTTTGCCATTTTGATGCATTACATATCTACCCATTAATCCATCCCTCTACTTATCTGTCAATTCCCTTTGTGTTTTCGTTTAATTCCAAATAAGTTGTAGACATCAGTATACACTGTCCTTGAACACTTTACTAAGCATACCATTAACTAGAGTTTAACATATGTTTTAGTTTCTTTTTTTTTTTTTATTTAGGCAAAATTTATATGCCATGAGTTGCACAAATCCATAAATGTGCTATTATGGGAGTTTTGGAAATTCATACCCTCAAATAACCTGAATCCCTATCAAGAGAGAGAAAATAATACAATCCTAGAAAGTTCCCCCATGTCCCTTCCCAATCCCCAGAGGCTATGGAGATGATTGTCACCATATTTTGATTTTGTCTGTTCTAAAAATCCATAGAAATGAATGACATGACATATACTCTTTGTATACAGCTTCCTCTACACAGCGTATGTTTTTAAGGATTTATCCACAATGGTGCTTGCTTGGATCAGTCGCTCGTTCTTTTCACTGCTGAGCAGTATTCCCCCTGTATGACTATGGCTCCAGTTTGCTCCTGAATACGAGACTGTTTCCAGTTTTTTCCAATTATAAATAAAGCTTTAACAAACATGACTGCACGAATGCTGGGTTAATATATGCTTTTATTTATTTTGCATAAATACCTAGGAGTGGAATTGCTGGGTCATAGACTAGGTGTTTTTCCAAAGTGGCTGTACTATTTTAAACTCCCGCCAAATGCGTGAGATCGCTTGTTACTCCTTTTTATTTTCAGCCATTCTGGTGGGGATATAATAGGATTTCATTGGGGTCTCATTTGCAGTTTCCTGATGACTAACCATGTTAAGCACTTTTCCATGTGCTTATTGGTCTTTTATATATCTGCATTTAAGGAAGATTATTCTTTTTTTTTTTTCTTTTTTTGCCTGTTCTTAACTAGGTTGGTTGCATTTTTTTATTATTAAGTTGTAGAGTTCTGTATATATTCCAGAAAGAAATTCTTCATCAGGTATATGTTTTGCAAATATTTTACCTTAGCCTTTGGCTTGTCTATTTGTTTTCCTAATGATGACTTCCAATATGCAGAAGTTTTTAATTTTGATGAAGTTTAACCTTTTATTAAAATCACTATTTTTTGTACTCGAAGGGATTTGCCAATCAGCAAGACAAAGATTTTCATTTAATGTTTTCTTTTAGAAGTTTGCTATCTACATTTTTATGTTTAAGTCAATAATACCTCAAATACTCTATAATTATGTGTACTGACAGATCAGGAAAAATTAGTCTTTCCCCATGTTTCTGTCTATCTGCCCCACTCCCTAAGTAAATAGACAAAGAATAGGGAGAGAAACAGAGACAGAGAAAGAAAGAGAAGTCATTCCAGACCATATGTTGAAAATTTATCATTTCCCCACCTATTGTCTTAGCCCCTTTATTAAAAATCAATTGACCAGTTGACCATATAAATGTGCATTTTTTTTCCTGAACTTTCTCTTTTGTGCCATTGATCTACATGGATACTATTTCACCACCACCACACTGTCTTTATTAATATAACTTTATAGACAGTCTTGAAGTGAAATAAAGCAAATCTGAAGTGAAATAAAGCAAATCTCCCAACTTTGTTCTTTTAAAAATTGTTTTACTACCGGAAGTCCTTTAAATAGACTTTTCATATGTTGTAGAAGAGATTGAGAGTGCAGAATTTACTTTCTGGGTTACTTTCCTGCCGGGCTGTGGTCTGACAGTGATGCTTTCCTCTTCACAAAGCCATTGTTTCTTTTTCCCCATCATGTCTTACAGCTACAGCCCCATTCATTCTGGTTACGTGTTGTCCTCCTGTTCTTGCCCATTCAGGACAAGGGATGGTAACAATTCATTGCTGTTTTTAAGCTAGGGCATTAAGCTAGGGCATTCCTTCGCTGACTGTCCTTAACTCTGTCTGTGCCTTCATAAATTGTCCTATAATTAAATGTTCAATATAGTTCTTCTTTAAACCCTATGTTTAAGAATGCCAAATTTTTACAAGGCTAACTTTTTCAAGAAATCTTTTCAGCCTCAATTTAAATAACACTTCCTTAGAGTAGTACCTGGGTGGATCAGTTGTTTGAGAGACCAACTCTTGATTTCAGCTCTGGTCACGTACTTAGGGTTGGTGAGTTTGAGTCCCACATCCGCGCTGCCAGTGCGGGGCCTGCTTGGGATTTTCTCTCTACCTCTCTCTCTGCCCCTCCTCTGCACACCTGCACTCTCTCTCTTTCAAAATAAATAAATAAACATTTTTAAAAACTTTAAAATTTATTAAAAAATAACACTAGCTTAGAGGTAAACACCCTACTGAAGTAGGTCCAAATCCTCTCACTTTCCCACATTCCCACACTTCTGTATCTCAGAGATTTGCTCAAGTCCTTCATAACACATCAGAATTCACTACTTATCCCTATATTTTTATTGTCAGTTTAATCATCTACATAGTGAATTCCATGAGGGTGTGGATTACGTCTATTCCATTCATCACTATAACCAGTGATTAGCAGAATGCTTAGGAAATACAAGCCAATCAATAAATATTTATTGAATTGTTCATACTTTATAAGAGAATTTGAGAAGATTTTGTGCTGATAAGTTCCACTGAATTGCTATAGTATTAACTAAAGTCATTACTATCAACAATGTAGAAGGTGAAAAAAATATACAGCAATTTTCTAACTTCAAGGGAAAACAGATTAGTAAGAACGATGAAATGCATTAAATATAAAAGAATACAAAACCCTTTCAAGAATTTTCAGATAGCAAAAATTGCAGCTCTGAAAGTAAAATTCAAAAAATATAGGACCAAAAAAAAAAATCCAGCAAATAAAAAACTTTTAAAAATGGAGTTAAGCTTAAAAAGTTTATATACACCAGCAAATGACTTTTTCCTACTTTGCAATTTATTTTTCTATATTTAGAAAGAGTAATTCTTTCCTAAGTGATTTTGAGTGTTTAGAAAAATGCTTAGAATTCCTTAGGGAATTTAGGAGGAGACTAGGATGTCTTTTGAAGCTGCCATTATGCCCTCAAAAAGAAATTGAAACTGTACCTCTAATCTCAGGCCTTTGAAGAAAAGCTGCCTCTCCCTAAGACCTCCCCCTGGACTTTAATCATCTCCTAGTAGGTCTTTTCACCTCCAGTTTTTCTTTTGCAAATTTTATTAATTATGCATTCCACTGTTTAACTGATCTTCTTTTTTTTTTTTAATTTTTTTTTCAACGTTTATTTATTTTTGGGACAAAGAGAGAGACAGAGCATGAACGGGGGAGGGGCAGAGAGAGAGGGAGACACAGAATCGGAAACAGGCTCCAGGCTCTGAGCCATCAGCCCAGAGCCCGAGGCGGGGCTCGAACTCACGGACCGCGAGATCGTGACCTGGCTGAAGTCGGACGCTTAACCGACTGTGCCACCCAGGCGCCCCTAACTGATCTTCTTAAAATGCAATATTCTTCGTGTTTTCCTGTGAAAGAATCTGAAACTGGTTTTTTTTTTCTGTCTCTCAAATCAGTTCTGATAGCTCACAGTACTCATCAGATATTTAAAGCCTTCAATCGACTGGTGCAAACAGCTTCTTCACTACTCCACCGTGTCAAGGTCAAACAGCCCAGCTGTCCTCCATGTACCCCATACCCTGTACACAGTCGATTATTGTCCTTGCCATGTGGCATTCCACCACACCCTGCCTTGCTCTTCCTTGCCAGAACGACCTTTTAGTTCCTCTCCTCTACATAAATTCTTGGAATTCCTTCCAGATACTAGCTCTCATAATTCATGGAGTCTTTTTTTAAAAGTTTTGATTGCCATAATCCACAACGATCTGTCAGTTAGCTCCATTTTCCATAATAATTATCAATAAATATTACTGAGTATCTGTCGCACACAGGATACCTAAGGCAGGCCCTGTGTATACAAAAGATAGAAGCGTCAGTGCCCAAACTCAGGGAGTCTTATGTTCATCTAATACGATAAATAATAATGCAAAGAGACAAAGTAACTCATAAGTTACTATCCAACCATGCAGCTACTTAAAACATGTCTTAGAAGTGTTCTCAAGAGCTTTCATATTATTTTTTTCCCAAATAGATGAAGTCTCAGATGTTAAAAATCACATATTTGAGGAGGGGCATGCAAAGGGGCAGCGAGGGGGGTAAAAAAAAAAAATGTGTTGAATTAAATAATAGCTAATACCTGCCAAGTGTTAACTATGTGGCAGGTGCTATTCTAAATATTCTCCATATATTGGGGCGCCTGGGTGGCGCAGTCGGTTAAGCGTCCGACTTCAGCCAGGTCACGATCTCGCGGTCCCTGAGTTCGAGCCCCGCGTCAGGCTCTGGGCTGATGGCTCGGAGCCTGGAGCCTGTTTCCGATTCTGTGTCTCCCCCTCTCTCTGCCCCTCCCCCGTTCATGCTCTGTCTCTCTCTGTCCCAAAAAGAAATAAAAAACGTTGAAAAAAAAATTTAAATATTCTCCATATATTAACTCATTTAATCTATCAAGAAGGATACTGTTACCATTTGACAGATAAGAAAACAGAGGCACAGCAAAATTAAACAACTTTCCCTGGATCACACAGCTAATTAATGGCAAAATTGCAGTTTCCACCTAGGTTTTCTACCTCCAGAGGCTTGACTCTTTACATGGTGTTTTATTTCCGTGTAGATTCCATGTCTACATTATATATGTCATCAAACTATACTGCTAATATAAAGAAGGCTTTACTCTGAAAGCAAGAAATCTGCCTGGGGATGATGAAAAAGCTACTGAAACCTAAGAGAGAAAGAGAGTTGAACTTGAAGTTCAGTTATTCTCTCACCCCAATCCAGCACTGTATGGTTGGCAATCATGTGGTTCCTACCATCCTTGCCAATTCGTGTCTGTAATTCTGCAGGGAGATCTGATGTGCCTTGCCTACTTTTGTAGAACCTCCTCAAGGAAAAAGGCTGGCAGAGAAACCCATCAGAATAAACCCATTCCATTGACTATGCTAATCATTATAAACCATTTTCCCCTTCTTCTTTGCAAAATTAATTCTGATTTTGGTTGGGAGAGCAATGTGCCCAGCTAAATAAATTAAATAACAAGGTTTTCCAGTTTTCCTAGAAAGAGTGATTGCTCCGAGGCATAGGTCCAACCAAAGAGATACAAGTAAAATTATATTCAATATATATATTGGTTGTATTAGGCTCCTAGGCAAAAGCTATTGCCTTCCTTCTAAAAATGGACTAATTCAGGTGGCACAGGTGTTTTTGTCCTTTGTCTTTCCCTTCTTTCCAGCTAGAATGCAGACATAGTGCCCATCGGTACAGCAGCTATCCTACAACCATGAAGCTAAATATTATACACTCAGATCTGTGAAATGAGAAAGAGAAAAACTGGTTCCCTGAATCCCCCAGTCTCCCTATTAGGTGAGAAAAATTAACGCCTTATTTGGTTAAGCCATGGTTTTCAGGTTCCTGTTTGCATACAGCTCAGTGAAAGTCTAAATGATAAAACTTATTATCTGAGTTTGATTCATAGGAACAAGTTCACTCAGTTTTGCATAAAAAAAAATTAAAGGTGTTAATGAAATCCCTCTGTGATACTCATTCAGTGTACATAGACTTTTTTATTTTTTTTTTTAAATTTTTTTTTTTCAACGTTTATTTATTTTTGGGACAGAGAGAGACAGAGCATGAACGGGGGAGGGGCAGAGAGAGAGGGAGACACAGAATCGGAAACAGGCTCCAGGCTCCGAGCCATCAGCCCAGAGCCTGACGCGGGGCTCGAACTCACGGACCGCGAGATCGTGACCTGGCTGAAGTCGGACGCTTAACCGACTGTGCCACCCAGGCGCCCCTAGACTTTTTTTTTTTAAAGAAAAGTAACAAAATTTCCTTTTGATTTTTTTTTTAAAGTAACAAATGTTTTGTTATCTTTATAATCAGGGTAAAATAGGGGCGCCTGGGTGGCTGCCGGTTAAGCGTCTGACTTCAGCTCAGGTCATGAACTCAGAGTTTGTGAGTTCAAGCCCTGTGTCAGGCTGTGTGCTGACAGCTCAGAGCCTGGAGCCTGCTTCAGATTCTGTGTCTCCCTCTGTCTCTCTGCCCCTCCCCCACTCATGTGCCCACACACTCTTTCTCTCTCTCTCTCCATGTCTCTCTCTCTCAAAAATAAACATTAAAGGCACCTGCATGGCTCAGTCGGTTGAGCCTCCAACTTGGGCTCAGGTCATAATCTCACAGTTTGTGAGTTCCAGCCCCGCATCGGGCTCTGTGCTGAGGGCTCAGAGCCTGGAGCCTCCTTCAGATCCTGTGTCTCCCTCTCTCTCTGCCCCTCCCCGACTCGTGCTCTGTCTCTGTCTCCTTCAAAAAGAAATAAACATTTAAAAAAATAAAAAATAAAATAAACATTAATTAAAAAAAAAAATCTCTTTATATAATCAGAGTAAAATAAAATGAAGAACAATTAAATGGAGGCTCCCACTATATCTGAGCCAGTCTTTTTGAAGCTCAAACACTTATACTTTAGGACAGAAAGTTCACATCAGTAATAGGGTGATTCATCTTTCCTTAATCAATGAACAATTAATCTTCATTAGCATACTCAGGTCAGTTTAAATGTGCAATGAGATGCTGGATCTTAGCAAAGAAGCCTCAAACACAATGGAAGTCATTAAAATTACATTACATCTGGCATTCTTGATGAGGTAAAGCTGGCACCAATTCTACAGTAATCATAAGCACTGAGGCTCATGGCGGAGTCATTCAGAGAATGTGGACAAATGTGTTAATTCAAGTTTCATGACTTGTCCCCGAGGCCAAAGTAGAAACTGCCTGAGAGTCTCAGGACCTGGGGATGGTTCTCTTAGTGACCCTTAAACATGTCACATTTCTGCTTCACTCACCTTTGCTCATACTTCAGGGCCCGCTTGGTTCTGATCTCCGAAGGCTAAGGTGCTTTCTTCAAACACTCCAGCCTGCACAGCTATTCCTATTAATTAGTTATGTTCTGCCTGTCGTGTAGGGACATTATTATATCATCGTTAGCCTGATCATCACAGCTTTCATATATGGAATGTTTAGTACGCAAGAGACTCTCTCCTACAAAGTTGATGTCCATCCTATAGATGCTGGAGAGGATGTGGAGAAAAGGGAACCCATTTGCACTGTTGGTGGGAATGCAAACTGGTGCAGCCACTTTGGAAAACAGTGTGGAGGTTCCTCAAAAAATTAAAAATAGACCTACCTTATGACCCAGCAATAGCACTGCTGGGAATTTACCCAAGGGATACAGGAGTACTGATGCATAGGGGCACTTGTACCCCAATGTTTATAGCAGCACTCTCAACAATAGCCAAATTATAGACAGAGCCTAAATGTCCATCAACTGATGAATGGATAAAGAAGTTGTGGTTTATATACACAATGGAGTACTACATGGCAATGAGGAAGAATGAAATATGGCCCTTTGTAGCAACGTGGATGGAACTGGAGAGTGTTATGCTAAGTGAAATAAGCCATACAGAGAAAGACAGATACCATATGGTTTCACTCTTTTGTGGATCCTGAGAAACTTAACAGAAACCCATGGGGGAGGGGAAGGAAAAAAAAAAAAAAAGAGGTTAGAGTGGAAGAGAGCCAAAGCATAAGAGACTGTTAAAAACTGAGAACAAACTGAGGGTTGATGGGGGGTGGGAGGGAGGGGAGGGTGGGTGATGGGTGAAGGAGGGCACCTTTTGGGATGAGCACTGGGTGTTGTATGGAAACCAATTTGACAATAAACTTCATATATTGAAAAAAAAAAAAAGGAAAAAAAACAAAGTTGATGTCTATCATTTCAAACCCAAGGTTGATACCTTAGTTCCCGTCTACGATATGAAAACTCAAGTTCTGGTGAAATAAGTAGACCAAAGTCATTCAGAGGCAACCTAAACCCGTCGGCGTCCGGAATGACTCCACTCATACCACATTACCTTCCCATTCAAAATATTCTGTTGTCTTCTGTTGTGGGTATGCCCCTTGCCAGCACACCCTGCTGTCAGTTCCCTGAGGGGAGTGATTTTGCCGTGGACGTCTACGTATTCTTCAGATCCCAACACCTACTGAACGCAGTCCGGTAAAGTTTTGATGAATGTAGTGGGTTTAACTCCAGTCCAATCCTACTAATTCTTGGTGTCTTGTGTCAACTTATTGGACACAAGAATTATCTGTAGACTCAGAATGTGAGTCTTCAGACTATGTAGTAGTTGGATGTGGTAGATAGAAAGCTCTCAAGGGCTGTTTATCTGTCGTCTAATCATAAACATAAATAGAAGAGGGGCCTGGGTAGGGCCTTGAAAAGACCAAGTTGACTCATCAGATATATGTCTCTATCAGTCTTTTCAAACAGGCAGTGTTTTTTTTTTTTTTTTAAGACTTCAATTTAATTAGAATTCCGTCTCCCATTGAGATAACATCTTCAATTGATTTAATCCTTTCTTGTACATTCCTTGCATCCTGAGAGGTAGTAATGGTTTTCATTTTACATTCTGGTCTTAAAGCAGGACAAACAGCTAGTGTTGGGTTTTACTTCCTCTGACCAGCGGCAGCAGCGCGGGGGGGGGGGGGGGGGGGGGGGGCTATAATCCTCCGCACCCTCATTCTCCATGGCTCCCTCCCATCCTCCCCGTTGCTTGATTCATCCTTTTGTTCTCAGAGATCAGATGACTGTAGTTAAAATTCTAAAATCATTTCATGTTTTAAAAACTGTATTTACTGTAGACATTTATGAAATAGCAAGTGTCTTCTTAAAACGCAATTCAATAACACTTTATACATTAAAGTTCTTCAGGTACACCTCTGTTTTGTTTACTATGAAAAATTGCTAGAAGAGAAAGTTATTTCTATAATTCCTCCCCCATTAGTTATTTATTATTGAGGACACTATGTCTGAAAAAAAAAAAATAAGTACATTAAGGCCAAGAAACAAAGATTGAAAATTTTAAATATAAAAATATCCAACATTATATTTTGTAGAGTAATAGAAATCATACAAATAGGTATCAATAAATGATCCATATAACATTAAGCAGGTCAGGAATGTCTTAGGGGACTGAACCTCCTGATTGGAAATGCATTTGGTAAAGCCAAGGCCACAAAGTATTAATGCCTGTAAATGACTCTTCAAATGGGGCTTCCGTTATATCTAATGTAATTATGCAACTCCAACTGGTTCTAAACTTTTCCCATTTTAGTTTATTTCCAAGGGCGAATGTTTCCATTGGGGTAATTGTAGGGTATTTTTCTCTGGGTAGTCGTTATGCCAGGAAAATTTTAGTTTTCTCTTTTTGTAGAAATAAACTATTTCGCTACTTTCATTTTCTTATAGGTCAAGTTTTTAAAGTAATTTGCCAGAAAAAAGCTAGATATAGCACCAAAAAAAATGGCATCATTTTATTAATCTGTTTAGTTCAGGGGGAAAAGGCAAGCACAATGATATGGTTCCACACTGGTTATATTGACCTATGTGAAAACAAACCCTTAAATCCAAATTCTTACCTCTACTTACCTCTGTAATAAATCAAGTTGTTAAATACAACTTAATACACAAGGATGTTTTATAGTTCTCTAACTTTCAACATTTCAATATTCTGTTACATATGAAATACAAATTAGGGAGTAAAATGATATATCGTTGATAAGCTACCTTAGGTTAATAATTATTCTGTTTACTTCTGCTGAAAAGAGAGAGCATAGACTTTTGACTCAGACAATCTTAGGTCCAGTTTACAAGTTGTAGGAACTTAATTTAACCAAGTCATTGAGTGTCTCTGAACCTCCATTATTCCCATTACTATCTGTAAAATGGGAATAATAATGTCTAAATAAAAAAAATTATCTTCAGGTGCCTGGGTGGCTCAGTCTATTAAGTGTTCAACTCTTCATTTCAACTCAGGTCACAATCTCGTGATTCATGAAATTCAGAGGATCAAGCCCCACATAGGGCTCTTAACTGACTCTTCAGAGCCTGCTTGACATTCTCTTCCTCCCTTTCTCTCTGCCCCTTTCCAGTTCTCTCTCTCTCAAAATAAATAAACTTTATTTAAAAAAATGATCTTGAGTGGCCTATAAGATTAGATAACATCCTGAAAGGTAATCCAGGACCGTAGTTAAAAGTATATAGAACTTGAGCCAGGCAACTTATTCACCTCTTTGTTTCTTAGTTTCTTTATCTGTACAGTGGAGATAACAATAGTTACAGCGTAAGGTGCTAATATATGGAAAGAGCTTAAAATACGCTGTATTGCAGCAAGTCTGTTCAAGTATGGTATTATTGCTATTTCACACGAAATTCCTTAGCATAGACCGTGGGAAATAGAAGGGCCTCTTTCCTCCTGCGTTATTGTTAACATCTTGTTTTCCCATTTAATTATTATCACCCATCAGTGGAAGCTACAGAATTTCTCTAGAGGAGTTTTGGGTGGGTGAGGGGGTGGCAGTGGGAATGCGGTAGGAAGAAGAGCTGTTAAGATTTGTCTTGAAGCAGTTCGTACACTGGTTTAAATCAGATCAGGGATTTTTTTTTTTCCATAGAAAAGGCTACTGCCGAGGCTAACACCCCTCCATACTGTGAGTCATGTAGGTATTTCCAAGTGGCAGAGGGAACCATAGATATAACGAAAGCTCAGTTAATCAGCCTAACATTTTCAGCATAACCAGGTGAGAATGTCTGTAGGGTAATGCGATCCACTGCTTAGGACAAGACAGTGATGGGAAACTAACACACATGAATTGATTGGGGTTTGGTCCATTGAGTGATACAGATAAATTCATTTCACCGAAGACATTCTACCTAAGAAGTATCGAAAAATGACAGTGTCTAGTATTGACGTCAAGTTTCAAAGTATTTCCATCAATGTAAAATTCTCATTCCAAACTAAAACATCCCAATTTACCTTTATACAAGCCTATACAACCCTTAGAACAGATTCTATCACCTGCTTAGTAATACTAGCACATACATACACACACAGGTAACCACACGTCTACTGCCATTCTCCATAAAGTGTAAACCTCTTTGGGAAATCTTACTTGATAATTATTTTCCTGTTCCCTCAGTCAACACAACTTTACAGCAGATCATAAAATCATACTGGGCACCAGGGAGGAAAAGCCATAAAACCTGGCCCTACAGTCTAGTGGGGGAAAAGACGAGTAAACAACAAATGTTAAAGACAACATGGGGTCAGTGAAGTTAGGATCAAAATAACAAACAAACAAAAAACTTTGATATCTTGAATTTGGATTGGTATAAAGCAGCAATGTACTTACACTGAAATAAAGCAATGATGAATTTACACACAACACACACACACACACACACACACACACACACACACACACACACACACAGTTTTCTCCATTGCAAAGGCCAACAGAGAAACAATGAGCACTCTTGGAATTCAGAGTCTGCTCTCCTAATATCATTTCCTACAAAAAGGAAAAAAGAGATTCTTCAAGAAATTGCTAGTTCCAGATATAGGGCAGGAAATATATAGGATTATCTTGGCACAAGCTAGAAAGTTACAGAAGGTTCTCAGGAACTCACTTGCATAAGCCCTCCTTTGCCATAGATAGAACAATTGAGCCTCAATAAAGGTTATATTTTCAGGGCATTGAAAGACATTAAAGATGTTTAAATACAGGCATCCTTGACACTACTTGAACAAAAATTGCTCGTTTCTGGAGAATGTTAGGGTTCCAGCTCATTATTTTAAAAACTGACAAATAAATAATCAAGTCTACCTTTCCTGTATGAACTGCACTCCAGAGCAACCGAATATGTGACCAGGAGAAATTTCTCATTGGGTGTGTTAAGATAATATATTAAGAGGAAATAATTAATTGAGGTTAACTGAAGAGTGTGTGTAGACAAAACAATAATTGCTATAAGAAGATAATTATTAAAACTCAAAGGTAAGCATATGAGCATTACACTATTATGCTATTCAGTTATTTCACGTATACTGAAATTTTAATAACATGAAGTTAGAAGAACACTATGTTCTGGTTACTGTAGCTTAATAGTAAATCTTCAAGTAACATAGTATAAGTCTTCCAAATGCATTCTTCTTTTTTCAAAATTGTATTGGGTATTCTTGTTTGGTTCTGCATATTCTTTAGAATCAACTAAGCTATTTCTATAAGACTGGGGTTTATCACTGCATCCAATCTATACATCTATATGAGGAGACTGACATTTAAAATTGTTTCTAATGTTTTATTTATTTTTGAGACAGAGAGAGACAGAGCATAAGCAGGGGAGGGGCAGAGAGAGAGGGAGACACAGAATCCGAAGCAGGCTCCAGGCTCCAAGCTGTCAGCACAGAGCCTGACGCAGGGCTCAAACTCACAAACTGAGATCATGACCTGAGCCAAAATCCGATGCTCAACCCACTGAGCCACCCAGACACCCTTAGAACTGACATTTTAACACTATAGATTCTTCCAATCCATGAGCATCTTTCCATTTATTTAGTCTTCTGTGAGTTCCTCCAGCAATATTTTATTATTTTTGGTGCAGAGACCTTGCACATCTTTTGTTATGTTTATTCACAAATATTTTGTCTTATCTTGTGTTATTTTAAATTGTATTTTTAAATTTTACTTTTGTTTGTTACAAATACGTAAAACTACAATTGATATTTGTATATTGACCTTGTATCCTGCAACATTACCTATCATTTTTGCCATCATCATTGCTGGTAATTGCTTGGTATATTCCTTAGGATTTTATGTAGACTATCATATATTACACCTGCAGATAGTGTGCAAAGACAGATAGTTTTGTTTTTACTTTTCTAATTTTTATTCCTTTAATTGCTTTGTCTCGCCTTATTACAAGTACAATATTAAATAGAGTGGTGGGGGGCAGTTTATCAATGGCTCAGTTGGTTGAGCATATGACTTATAATTTCAGCTGCGATCATGGTCCCAGAGTTGTGGATCAAGTCCTGTGTCAGACTCCACACTGAGCGTGGAAACTGCTTGGGATTCTCTCTCTCCCTCTGCCCCTCTCTTGCTCATGCACTCTCTCTCTCTCTAATTAAAAAAAAAAAAAAAAACAATAGAGTGGTGGAAGCAAGAATCCTTGCCTTTCTCCAGTCTTAGCATGAAAATGTTCAGTTTTTCACTATTAGGAATGGTGTTAGCTCTAGGTTTTACATAAATGCTATTACCAGATTGAAGGAATTCCCTTCTGTACCAAGTTTCTTAGAGAGTTTTTTTTGTCTTTTTTTGTTTGTTTTTTTCAGACACTATCTTTGTCAGGTTTTGGTACCAGGGTTACGCTAGCCTCATAAAATGAATTGGGAAGTGTCTCCTCCTCTATTTTCTGAAAATACTGCACTATTTTCTATAATATTGATTTTATTTCTTTAATAAATATTTGATAAATTTTACCATGGCAATCATTTGAGCCTGGAGTTTTCTTCACGGAAAGATTTTTTTTTTAATTTTTTTAAACGTTTGTTCATTTTTGAGAGACAGAGAGACAGAGCATGAGGGGGGAAGGGGCAGAGAGAAGGAGACACAGAATCCAAGGCAGGCTCCAGGCTCTGAGCTGTCAGCAGGGCTCGAACTCACGAACTGCAAGATCATGACCTGAGCCGAAGTTGGTCGCTCAACCGACTGAGTCACCCAGGCACCCCATCATGGAAAGATTTTTAATATGAATTTATTTAATACATTTGCTACATGTTTATTTAATAAATGTAGCTCTATTCTGATTTTTTATTTCCTGCCATGCCAGTTTTGGTATATCATTTATTTTTAGGAATTTGTCACCTAAGCTGTTGATTTTATTGAAATAGCACGATTATTAATATTCTCTCACTATCCTTTTAATATCAGGAGCATATACAGTGATGTCCCTTCTTCCAATCATTATATAACATATATAATTATAATATAAATATATATATAAGATTATAGATTATATTATAGATAATATAGATTATATACATACATCATTATATATAAAAGATTATAGATAACATAGGTTAAACATATATATTATAAATTACACATATTATAGATAATTTATATTAAAAATAAATATGTATATAGATATCCTTTTTTCTTAACTGCCCTACTAGGATCCTATTAACCTACTTATTTAATTTTCTTTACTTTTTTAATATTTTTATTTATTTTTGAAAGAGAGAGACAGAGACAGAGCATGAGGCGGGGTGGGGCAGAGAGATATGGAGACACAGAATCTGAAGCAGGCTCCAGACTCTCAGCTGTCCGGACAGAGCCTGGTGTGGGGCGAGAGCCCACAAACCATGAGATCATGACCTGAGCCGAAGTCAGATGCTTAACCAACTGAGTCACCCGTATATTAGACACCCCTAATCTATTACTTTTATTAATATTTCAAAGAAATCATATTTGACTCTGTTCCTTTATTGTTCATATGTTTTCTATTTTACTGATTTCTGTTTTTATCCTCGTTATTGTCTTTCTTCTACTTACTTTGCATTTAATATTCTCTTCTTTATTTAGTTTCTAATGTGGAAGGTTAGATAATTTTAAGTGTTTTTTATCTTTTCTAATATGAAACTATAAATTTCACTCTAAGCATTGCTTTGCATAAGTTTTAAGATGTTCAATTGTAATTATTATATTCAATTCAAAATATTTTCGGGATGCCTGGGTGGCTCAGTCAGTTAAACACCCGACTTTAGCTCACATCATGATCTCACAGTTCTTGAGTTCAAACCCCACATCGGGCTCTGTGCTGACAGCTCGGAGCCTGGAGCGTGCTTTGGATTCTGTGTCTCCCTTTCTCTGTGTCTCTCTCTCTCAAAAATAAATAAACATTAAAGATTAAAAATATATATATATTTTTCTAATTTCCCTCATAATTTCTTCCGTAACCAGTTGGTTGCCTAGAATATTCTGTTTAATGTCCAAATAGTTGAAGCATCTCTAGATACATTATTGCAATTGAGCTCTAATTTAACTACAGAGGGCATCATCTATATGATTTCAATCTTTTAAAAAGCGTTGAAACTTATTTTTTAGCCCATGACATGGTCTACCTCTGTAAACATTCATGCTCATTTGAAAAGAATGTGTATTTTGTAGTTGTTGAATCTAGCATTCAATAAATGTCTGTTAGGTCAAATTGATTGTTAGTGTTGTCAAATCTATATTGTCAATAATTTTTTTGTCTACTTTTACTGTCAATTACTGACAAAGGGTTATGAAAATCTCCCACTATTATTGAGTTTGTCTATTTCTCCCTTTGATTCTGTCAATTTTGGTTATGTATATTTTGAGTATTTATTATTTGAGGCATACACATTTATGATTATTACATCTTCTTGGTAAATTGCTCCCTTTCTCATTATGAAATGTCCCTCCTTATCTCTGGCAATCCCCATACCTTAAAAATCTATTTGACTCATATCAACATAGCCACACAACCTTTCTTATACTTATTCTTCACATATTTCTATACATTTATTCCTTTATATTATGGTGTATCTCTGTAAATATAGTTAAATCTTACTGTTTGTATCCAGTCAGAACATTTCTTTATTTTCATAGGATTACTTAGTCCATCCCCAGTAATACAGTAATGAAACAATTGATTATACATGTACTGTATTACTATTTGTTTTCTACTTGTCTCATCTGATTTTTGTTCTTCTTCTCTTCCTTTCTTCTTTGGTTTCAATCTATTTTTTTTTCTTAGTATTATATTCCATTTCCTTTTTAGATGTTTCTGTATACCTCTATATATTATTTTACTAGTACTTTTCTATATACCTCTATATATTTTTACTACTAGTAAAAGTTACTTTTACTACTTTGATCCCCCCAGTCTAGGGATCTAAATATATGCCCTGAACCTATCACAATCTACTAATATTAGCATTGTATCACTTCACATAACTAAAATATAGGAAACTTCCAACATTGTAATTAATTTAATACCCATCTACCTTTAATCATTAGTGCTCTTGCTTATATTTGCTTCCAAGCATGTTCTAACTTTCACAATAGAGGTTATTTTCATAGTCTTTTAAAAATTTAAGAGAAGAAAAAAATTAGTCTTGTATTTACCCACATATTTACAATTTCCAGTCCTCTTTACTCCTCTCTGTGGATCTGATTTTCCATTTTGTTTCATTTCTGAAAATGTTTCTCTAGCATATCTTATAGTTTAGTCTGCTGACAAAGAATTTCCTGGGATGTTTTTGATCAAAAAAGCCTTTATTTTGCCTTCATTGTGGAATAATGTTTTCTTGGATATAGAACTCTGGATTGAGTGTTTTATTTTCTTTAAATATTTCTTTAAATAAAATAAATGTTTTATTAGTTTACATATTTCTCATTTGTCTTCTGACCTTCATGGTTTCTGATGAGAGGTCACCTATCATTTCTGTAATGCCATATTCCTGTTTAGAGTATTTCCTGTTTCTGACTGTTTTTAAGATAGCTTTTTTATTTTAATGTTTTTAACATTTCATTATCATGCCTTCAGGGTTTTTCTGTATATATTTTTCTTGGGATTCACTGACTTTCTTAAATCTGCAGTTTGATTATTTTCACCAAATCATGAAATTCTCAGCCATTATTCATTCAAACATTTTTTTGCCTTCTTATCTCTCTCCTTCTCTCATAGATTTCCAATTATAAATAACTTAGACCACTTGATATTGTCCCACAAGTCACTAAGACTTGGTTCATTTCAACCTAATTTTGCTCTGTACTTTATATTTGAAAATTACAAATGATTTCTCTTTGGTTTTGCTATTTTTTTCTGTAATGTCCAATCTGCCTCCAAATCTATCCATTAAGTGAATTTTTCATTTCAGATAGTATCTTTTTGAGTACTAGAATCTGCATGTAGCATTTTTTATAGATTACTTTTTTCTGCTTAGATTCCCCATCTATTTACTCTTTTTGTCATCTTTTCCTTTAAATCTTTGAACATACTTAGAATAGTTGCTTTAAAATCAATGTCTGCTAATTCCAACACCTGAATCATTTCAGCCTCTGTTCATATTAACCAGTGTTTGTTGAGTACTAGTCATATTTTCTTGCTTCCTGACATGTCCAATAAATTTTAATTTATGTGTTAAAGAGTATGTCTGCTGCATTGTTTTGTTTTGTTTTGTTTTGTTTTTCCAGTAAGGCAATTAAATTACTAGCAGATCCTCATTACCCTGTGAAACATTTTATGTTTAGCAAAGGCTGTTCTGTTCTGTTTTGCCTTTAGCCCTAGGATATGGATCTTTCTTTAGGGCATTGTCTTTAATGCTCTGGCATGGCACATCTCATGTCTCAGCTCAATGTCTGAGGTGGTCAGCAAGGTCTTTTCACTTTTACCAGGCCAGAAATTCACCAACTTTCAGCTCTACATGATCTCCCATCCCTTTGTTCACCTCTCACCCCCTAAGCAGGCTACCTCTGCTAGACTTCAGAGGGTGTTGCCCTACTAACATACAACCGAGAACTATGAAAACAATTCAGAGTAAGTTTCCAACCTGACTTGTGGGTCCTCCCTTTATACATACAGCTGTCTCCTCTCTAATACCCTTCCCTTTAGAATCCAGTCTCTTTACCATTCCTGAATTTTAATCTCTGCCTTTTCATCAGCTAGATCACTGTGCTTGAATTATACTTCCTTTATACTTCATATACTTCCTTACTCTTTAGAAGGAGATAGAAGCTCTAATAAGAGTCACTTTATCATATCCAGAAAGAGAAGCTCCCATTCTAAAGTTTTAAACAGAAGGCTCATCTACTTAGATTCTTCCCTTATGTATTTTTTTCCTGGTACCCTTATAGGCTGTAGGCATGAAAGAGCAGGGAAATCTTTCAGAAGAATGCTACAGTGGTCTAAATGTCAAATATTAAGGATTGTGACAGAAGGAATGGAGAAGAGACAGATTTGAGACACCACTGAACTATGAAACCAGTAAGGAACTGAGAAAACAGAAAGGATAGATATACAAGGTGAAGCATGATATTAGTGGCATAGGTCTTCAAAGTGTTCCCCAAGGCATTGCATTTTAAGTAACAGCAAATATTTTCTTTCATTTAGATATAGTGTACCCAAACTTATCAATAAGTAGTTTGCATAATCCAGTCTAGATCAATTTTCATGGATTCATAGGCCATGTGTTCTAAGTTGACATCCCAGGATTCAGGATGTCAGCATGACAATCTCAGATCCTGGAGCTGTGCCTTTCTTCAAAATGTTGCCCGAGGTTTCTATGAATATATAAAAGAATTAATTATTAGACTAGCATCCCATTTTAGACTTTTCTCTGGGAAATACTGCTCTGAACTCCCTGTGCAAAGTTAAGGATAGAGATACTAGTAACAGATGACATTCATGAGCCCTTCTATGTGCCAACTCTACAAAACACTTTATTTAAATTATCTCATTTTACCTTCATACTAATATATGAAATGAGTACGAGAATTGTGCCCATTTTAAAGGGTAGAAAACTGCTGCATAGTAAGTAATCAGCAGAGCTGGAACTCAGAGTGGTCAGTTTGACTTGCAGTATAACTCCATAGCTTCTTGTTTAACCACTGTGCTAGAAAGCAGAGGTTTAGTGCAGGGAGAAGATGGGCTGGGCTTCCCCCAAACATGCTTGAATCAAAAGTCAGCATCATTGACTCACTAAAATCACAAGTAGCATAAAATCAGAGCAGGTCTGAGATTAAAGGCATTTGATTTCACACAGAAATACTAGGACAAAGAGAGCAGAAACTTTTCTACCTTTTTTTTTTTTTTTTTCCTGGCATAGTCCCAGTTTCATATGGGTATTCTTCCCAGCAGTCATGGAGAATTGACTAAGCCAGTCGTGGTCAATCTACTCTCCTTGCCAATGAATTAGCCATGACTATGTGATGCAGTTCTGTCCAATGAGAAGAAAAATAGACAGTCTGCTTCAGGATGGGGATGCGGGGGGTGGCGGGGGGCGTTGTACAAGAAAAATCTTCTACCTTCATGAAAACTGATATAGGGAAGAGTGTCCCTTTACCCTACCTTTAATGAGGTGACATGAGGATATGATGCCTGGAAATGTATCAGCCATCCTAGGAGGACATATAGATGAGCCTAATACACAAGGCAACATGCCAAGATTAGCAGAGCAGAAAAGATGGAAGGAACCTAGGGCCTTGATGACTCCTTGAGCCACGTAATTAATAAACCTTGTACTATCTTTATATACTACGATACATTTTCTTCATTATTTAAGCCATTAGTTAAATATTCTGTTACTTGATGTTAAAAGCGTCCTACCTGATATGCAAGTCTCTCACTGGCTTAGATCGGGGGTTAACAAACTTCATAGAATGGCCGGATAATAATGTCAAGATACTTCTGCTTTGCAGGCCATACGGTTTCTGTCACAAATGTTTGACACTATCGTTATATCATGAAAGCTGCCATAAATGTTATGTAAACAAATATATGTGTGGTTGTATTCCAATCGAACATTATTTCTAAAAACAGGAGTCTAGATTTGACCCATAGACCTTAGATGGCCAATCTGACTTAGATGAATTCAAGTGAGCTTTGGTCTGGTGGGAGGTGATATTTTTGGTCAGCCCTAGGCTGGATGGATTTGGGAGGTACTCCTAACAGTCTCTGTCACACTACTTTTATTAGCCAACTGACCCCTGAGTGTTGCAGGACATTCAGGGCCAGCAGTAGTCCATGTACTCACTCTGATAAGAATGTTTAGTCTTCTACTTAATATTTTCCATTTAGCACACAGGAAAGTGTCTACAAATTATCAAACAATTGCCTTTCCTATATTTTTTCCAAGAGATTAGAAAGTAATCTGAAACAAAGGAATGTTAAATAATTATTTGTTGCATGTATAAGTAATAGATAGGTAAAAAGGCAAATGGATGAATATGCAAAAAGTGAGTAGAGACTGATCTGATAAAGGTCTTAAGGTAAAATTCTGTGATTTAGCAAAGGGAAGAAAATTTAGGGGAAAGGAAAAGCAGAATATATTAATGAAGTAAGCAGACTAGTAATCCTCAATTGTGTCTATATCCTCCTAGACCCTAGAAACTGTGAATCTGTTTCTTTATACAGCCAAAGGGATGTTTCAGAAGTGATTAAGATTATGATCTTTGAGTGGGGAGAGTGTCCTGCATCATTCAGCTAGGCCTAATCTAATCACACGAGCCCTTAAGCAGAGAGTCTCTCCCGGATGCTGTCGGAGAAACACGGTATGGTCTGGACGCGGTCAGAGAAGACATGATAATCGAAGAACGGTCAAGATGTGGGGCTTTGCTGACTTTGAAGATAATGGTAGGAGATCATGAGTCAAGGAATGTGGGCAACGTCTAGAATCGGGGAAGGGCAAAGCAAGGAATCCTCCCCTAGAGCCTCCAGAAAGGGACACAGTTCTGCCAACCCACTGCTTTTCACCCAAGACTTATAGTGGATTTCTGATCTATGGAAGTATAAGAGAAAACTTTATGTTGGTTTAAGCCACCAAATTTGTGGTAATTTGTTACAGCAGCAATGTAAATGAATATAACGAATTGTAATAGTATCTCTAATCCTACGCAGTTTTTTGAAGAATATGCTATTTCTATTCCCATTATTCCTTCTGTATTCTCCAACTCTGTTCCCTACCTGTTGGGAAGGTCTCACTGAGAGGATGTGACCATCAGCTAACCTGCAAGCTGAACCCAGGCAATCTTCCCTGTCCTTGGAACGCACGTTCTACATACATTCTTGTAGTAGGAGTTGTTTCAAGGACACAATCTTGATAGAGCAATGGGTTATTGAGAGTATCTGGATGGTATATGTGACTGGACCCAGTTAAAGCCTCTATATAAGTTCTTTAGATTCTGATGAGCAGTGTAGACATCTGTTCATCTTGAGGCTGCTCAAGACAAGCCTCATATTTAAATTCCTTGCTTATTCCAACTGCCATCTAAAAATCTGGAGTGGCCTGCCTCTTTCTTCAATCTCTTCTTGCCCTTCATGTAGGGGGTGCCAGTTTCAGATTTAACCCAAGGAACTCCCAGGGTTGCGAACCAACAAGACCCTATATCTATCTCATACACACACTATGCTTCTACATTTAAAGACTATTGTCCTCTATTTTAATAATATTGGGACTAAATGTGTTTTAAAATCCAAACAACATGATGGCTGAATTCACAGTGACTGAATAGACAAGCCAGGCACAATTCCCAAATAGCAACCACAAACTGGCCAGGAGAGAAGCGCTCTAGTGTTGAGCCAGTGTAATTGAACAGCATGGGTCTCACCTGCCCTCCTGGGGATAGAACAGACTTGGTACAGCCGCTACTCCTGGAGGCATTACAGTGGCCTTCGTGTATTTTCCTACCTTGTTACACTTTCCTGTGTAACATTATAAGTGAAACTAATAACCTTCATTCATCCCTTGCCATTTCTCAAAGGTGTCATATAAGTTTTAAGTAACAACTTAAGAGTATTCCACAAACAGGGGCACCTGAGTGGTTCAGTTGGTTAAGCATCCGACTTTGACTCAGGTCAGGGTCTCTCAGTCCATGAGTTCGAGCCCCACGTCTGGTTCTGTGCTGACAGCTCAGAGCCTGGAGCCTGCTTCAGAGTCTGTGTCTCCATCTCTCTCTGCTCTTCCCTTGCTTGTACTCTGTCTCTGTCTCTCTCAAAAATAAAATAAAATATTAAAAAAATTTTTAAGTATTCCACAAACAAAAATTGCCAGGCCAATGTCGAAGGAGAAGGAAAATGGAAAAGAAGGAGAAAGAGGAGGGCGAGGAGGAGGAGGGGGAAGAGGAAGAAGAAGAAACCTATGAAACTATGTAGGACCCCCGTTGTTTCTTTCATGTCATGGTCCTCTCTCTTCAGCTGCCATAAGCCCAACTCTTCAGTTCCACCAGGGTCCCACTTTCCACAAGGACTTACTCAGGTCCAAGTGGCCAGCTAAAGGGCAGTGGGCTCCCATTCTGCTACGTTCATGCCACTCTGCTCTGGACAGTCAGGCAGGACCAGGATGGGCATTTCTGCACATACTGAAGGCTTGGCCTTGGTAGTAGGACATCTGGACCACATCACTGCTGCATTATCTTTTGAGCATTGTCCTGAGTTACTGCCCATTACTTCAACTCGGCTTCAGTGAGTGCTATGCACAAAAGACAGGTCGTTAGCCTCCGCAGAAGATCCTGCTTCTCCAAAGCTGTGGAATTCACAAATAACTTGACTTCGTATGCTGCTAGTTCAACTCCTGAATATTCCAGCAACTTATTTTGCTATAAACTGCTCTGCAGCTTGAGCAAAAGACACATTTTTTAATATATTTATAACACATCAAGCTCATTTTTGTGATCTATGGGATAGACTAGCAGCTAATTTTCACTACTTACAATGAAGACTCTCTAAGGTAACATTTAAACTGAGGTTTCTTCCAAAAGTTTGCCTAATAATACATAAAATGTAAATTCATAGAGTAACCAAGTATTAATCAATAATACTCCAGCTTCTAGGGAACCCTAAGGCTTCACTTACCTATTTCAGGGCCAATTTTCAGACTGTTGCCAAAATGCAAAAATAGCAATTTGACAATATTCAAATATTTTTAAAAGTCATGTTATGAGAGAGAACAAGTTGCTCGTTTTCCCAGCAAAAATGGTATTCAGCATTTGCTAGTTTTCTAAGCTAGGCTTTGGTTTCAGATTGGAAATCTTAGGAAGGTCTAGACAATAGTTTTCAGAATCTGGTCTAGGACAGTTTCTCCAGTTTGCAGATTCTGATAAACTGGTGAGGGAAAGCCCCAGAAGCTCTCTTATTGGAGACTACCATTGAGGTCACCTAAATGAAAAAGGGGATTTTTCTCAAAGACTGAACAGCCGAATTCCAGAAGGGAGATGAGGGGTAAGAATATATTGGTTATATTGGATTAAAGGAAACATGGACAGAAATAAACTTGCTGGACCTAATGAACTGATGTATAATTCAGCTTCTGTGTGGCTCATAAAGCTCTTCTGATGTACTAAACAAAGTGTGCTCTAAAAAATGCGCTCGTGGACAAATTGTCATTAAAAAAAAAATGCAAGCGGGGCGCCTGGGTGGCGCAGTCGGTTAAGCGTCCGACTTCAGCCAGGTCACGATCTCGCGGTCCGTGAGTTCGAGCCCCGCGTCAGGCTCTGGGCTGATGGCTCGGAGCCTGGAGCCTGTTTCCGATTCTGTGTCTCCCTCTCTCTCTGCCCCTCCCCCGTTCATGCTCTGTCTCTCTCTGTCCCAAAAATAAATAAACGTTGAAAAAAAAATTAAAAAAAAAAATGCAAGCTACAATATTACTAAGAAAACCCTATCACTCTTACCTTCATATAATACTTGGCCACCTAAGTCCTAATTTGAAAAAACAAATAAAATAATGAGTGATAACATCAGTTCTATGCTCTAAAATGCACATTTCAGTCCCTTCACAAATGTTAATGCATCCAAATAATAAGAGCTACCCACAGGGCAGCTACAAAAGAGCTTGTAGGTGTGTAGGTGTGTGTCTCAGGACTGAGTTTGCCAATTCAATGAGCTTTCCCACCTCCATTTTTCTAGTAGTAAAAATTCAGATTTACATTGTGTAGAATTTAATGGAATGGCACATACTCTTTTGGAGGCATGTATGATTAAGGTGTAGCTTATTTGTATTGAATTTCTAAAACTGTCTTCAAATGTTATTGTCCTTTTGTAATTGGTTAATCATAGATTGCCCTGCCTGATTAAAGGTGGTTATGATTGCTAGCACAATCAAATTTAACCATGTTTTGAAAAACAACTATATGCTTTTATGTAAGACTAACCCTGAATATAAGATCATCCTTTATATATTTTTTAAAAATGTTTTCTTTAAAAAAGTTTTCTTTCTTTTTTTTGCAGGGGGGGGAGAGGGGCAGAAAGAGAGGGAGAGAGAATCCCAAGCAGGCTGTGCACCGTCAGCACAGAGTCCAATGCAGGGTTCGAACCCACAAACCATGACATCATAACCTGAGCTAGAGTCAGACACTCAACTGACTGAGCCACCCAGGTGTCCCAAGATCATCCTTTCTATTTCTTTTTTTTTTTAAGTTTTTTTTTTTCTAATGTTCATTTTTGAAAGAGAGAGTGAGAGAGAGAGACAGAGAGACAGAGCATGAGCGGGGGAAGAGCAGACAGAGAGGGAGACACAGAATCCAAAGCAGGTTCCAGGCTCTGAGCTGTCAGCACAGAGCCCAACGCAGGGCTTAAACTCACAAACTGAGATCATGACCTGAGCTGAAGTCAGACGCTTGACTGACTGAGCCACCCAAGCACCCCTCATCCTTTCTATTTCTAATGAGAATTGACCAGAACCACTTTGGGCCAAGTTAAATATATAAAGTTTTTAGGGATATAAGTGAAATCATCAACTATCTACTTAGACTATTTCATTTATTAATTTAGTTATAATTTCACATTGAAATTGCCTATGTTAAAGTAGTACTTGGGACTACTGCTTTATCCACTTATGTAAAGTATCACATATTTTACAAAATAATTGTATTCAAATTTTTCACATGTGTCTTTCACATCAGTTCGTCAGCTGTCACCATGTCACCAGAGCCATCGTTTGAATCACCTGACCCAGTGCCCAGTGTGCTATCTCCTACTTTTGCCTGGATCTTTGGGATGCAGCCCTACTTCAATCCACATCAGATGCTGACATTGTTTATTCAAAGTACCTCCTCACATAACATTGAAACTGATTTTTGGTGTTTCCCCTGGAGGTATGTATTCCTGACTGATACAACGGAATGGCTGTATCTAGTGGCATCCAACACTTAACAATGCTAATGCTTCCTGAAATTATTACTAAATCTATGTAAACTTTCTTGGACTCCTTTCAGAACGACTGATTGAGTTAGTTAAGGGCTAATGTGTGCCTTCCACAAATTATCGCTTGGATCCAAAATAAAATTACGGAGAAAATACTAGAAGAGATGAGAGACTTTTCAAGCACTTGATTATAAGGTCTCTCCATCTCTTTCTCTCTCTCTCTGTCTCTGTCTACCTCCAACTGCGTGTATGAGCAAAACACCTCACCCTTGTCTACATATATACAGAGATAGTAACATCATTAGTTTTTCAAAATTAAGCTGCGATTCTTCAGTATATTCAGTTTTACTTATTGGTTGCGCATAAATGGCAAGCCAGAATTTTTGTCAGGGATGGAACACACAGTACATCCAGGTGAATAAAGAAAAAATTACTGCTTTCAGCTCTGGATTCAGTCTGTTAACAAGAGGAGAGGACTAATGAAAACCACAGATGATCCCCCAACCTCCTTTCAGCCATTAGTTTCAATCTTGTCCCCTGCTCCTACTTTGACCAGAATTACTGACAAGAAGTAAGCTGGGGCTGACTGGGACTCCTTGTCCTACACACTTCCGATAGAGGTGCTAATGAAAGGCAGCATGGCCACAAGTCAGCTCACCCAAAGGAGAGAGAGGCAAGGGCATCAGGTAACCACCCCGTGGAATGATAACTACTGATAATACCAGCTTCATCTTCAGTTCTGTCACCTCTCCAGAGACAGCAATTTCATCCTTCACTCATAAATACTATATAATTAGAAAGACTGTGCACAAATGATAAAATTCGGCTATTTGGCATTCAATTATGATTATTTGCCTTAAAACATTTGAGTCTTTTAGCAGAACATATAGCAAGGTGCATATCAATCATTCATTTGCATTACCAATTAATAGCACAGTACAATGGTCTGCTAACCAAAGATATTTTGTTCCTGATGAAGTCATCTGTTGGCTTAACTGAGCTGGCATAGATTTAATGTCCTACTCAGTTTGCCTTATGATTATTAGCAGGATATGCTGCATCTAAGCTATGTTTGTTAAATATATACAGCGCCTACATTACCAGGATTTATAGCAGACATCAACAGATAAGAATTAAAGACTGTAACATATCCATTTGTATTATGGTGCTTCAACAAAATTCAGCATGATTATGAAGTTTATTAAGCGACTGGGAAAACGTAGATGCGCTGATAAAGTTTGACCTGTTTCAGAATAAACCCAGGTTCTACCATTCCACTCATGTTCGTGTTAAAATATTCTTAACCCCAAACCTAAGTCTCCTCTAACAAGAGTATTTCAGGCTCCCCACACCCTCATATGCCCTGAAATGTTTTCTTTCAGTGACTAAAATCTTGTTGAGAATATGGGTAAGGCCAGGAGTATGCAACCCCCAGCCCAAAACAACATCGTGCGGTGAGCTCATGGAAAATGAAAAGTGAAACTGATTAGAAACAGGCAAAGTATAAAAGAAACCAACCAATTTAGTTTCATTACTCAAACTGAGTGAAATACAAAACATAAACAATGTAAGGAGATGCGGTCCTTTGTATTTTAGCAATTCTTAAATTTTTAATGATTCTGGGTTTTGTGGTAGCTTGGGAGAAATGTTTTAATCTAAGATTTATCTTGACAAGAATGCCTATAACAGTGGTACTGCTTAGAATAGTCCAATTAAAATTTTCACATTTGGTAACTTTGCATTATATAAAAAGTATACAATGAAATATGGATCATTATCACTTTTCTTTCCTGGAATCAAAATAGTGAACATTGCATGGCACCAAAATTGCCCCTGTGACCCCTGAAAAAGCCCCAAACTTCTGAATAGCAACCAAGCTAATTAAGTCCACATGGGGAGACAGGCATCCTGGACACTTCCTCCTTCTTAAAAAGAAATAAATCAATTATAACCCAGGTATATTAGCTTCCATCGTTTTTACTCTTGCCCAACTATTTTTAATTACATAATTATTGGTTTTCATTGTCACCCCAGACAATGATTATATGCTGCATACGTTGAATAACTACATCTGTTTTTAATTTTTTTAGCTATTATATACCCAAATGCCTAGATTTCATGGTTAAAATGTGGCAGAAAACTGCATTAGTTCTTGCTCTGGTTTATCTATCTCATTGCACCAGCTCCTCACATTTGTTGGCTGATTATCAGCCACCTAATTCAACAAGGTCACCATTTGCAAAGTTTCATTTAGGCCCTAGCATCTCCTTCTCTTTTACGTGTACCCCTAGTTTCCCGGATTCTAGACTGAACCAAAAATCGCCGTGTCTGAAAGGGGGACTGAGGTAGGGTAGGCCGTGTGAAAGAGTCGGCAACTTTGCATATAAGGCATGTACATGAGTCAGTTCTCAACGGTGGAGATGGCTTCTGACGCAGCTGCCCTCCAGTGCAGTTCCTGAGCATGACTTTACCACTGCCGCCCAATCTCTGCTAATAACCTCCCATCGTCACATAGAAGGTCAGTTGGGGGTTAATCAAATCCACCATCTTGTGGCACAAATGAGTAATTTAAGTCAGGAAGAAATCTGGAGGACTTTCTGGACAACCCTAAAGATCACCTTGACATCCAAGACCCAGGCATCTCAAGACCACTGTTCTGGACATTCCTGAAAAATCTTAGTCCTTGCTGTCCCTCTTGCCTACAGTTATCCTCCAACTCAAGGAACTCGCAAAACTTCACAGAGCAGCCAAAGATCCAGCACTAATATGTGACAAAACTATTTTGATCCATTAGCAAACAGAAAGTTCCATTTAACAGGGGTTTTTAACAGTGAAGCATGTCGCACTCTAGACAGTTTTCTCCAGCACATACGTTATGGACACAAAGTTTTCAATGGTGACTTCTATTCCTTTGTCTCCCCTTGAACCAACTGCAAGTTCTGACACAACACTGTCTGGTGGAAACTAGGATTGTAAGAAAGAACAAAGTTGAATGGAATCTCTTTGCAAAATGCATCTAAATATTTGCTCCATTTTATGACTAAATTCGTGTATTTTTATCAGATAGATGTGAATAATACAACAAATATACCGTAATTATGGTTTAAAAAATGTCTTGAATATCATATAAAACTCACAAAGTTCAAGGCTTACCAACATAAAGATGTCTGAAAAAGAAAAGTTAGATGGCATAGATAAAAATCTTTTAAACTTTTATTTTGTTATGCTTTCAAACCCTCCCCTATCCTCTTAAAAAATATTTAATCATAGTTGAAGCCAGAGATTTTTGCTCCAACTGCTACTTTATAGGCTGCCTTGATGTAAAATAGCGTACTTTAAGGATGATGTAACAATTGGATTTTGACTCCCCTTCAGGGTCAGTCTCAGATTGGAAACTGGTTTTCCTCTGGGGAGGGAGGCTCCAACATGCCTCTTTGTACAGACTTCATTGTAATCTACTTCAAGGAGCCACATCGTCTGGCAAAAATTGAAGGAAACATCTGTGTCTGGCTTCATTATCACCCTACCTCAGGGAGAAGTGTTAAAAGAGTAGACTCCCCAAAACTAGGGTTGTGGTTATACTTGGGTCACAGCCCACTGATAAAATGTCATCAGTATTTGCTTCCTCCTCCATTCTAACCTGAGAGGTGTCATCTAAGAAGGTCCTGGGAGAAAAATAACATGCAAGAAGGGAAAGTTGTTGCCTAAAGGAGATCCCAGTCCCTGCAGGAAAATACTGAACTGAATATCAAGTGACATGTTGTGGGGCTCTGTGGATTAGCACTCTTTGAGGGCCCCAGATTTCAATCACTTGGGATAAAGGGTGCCAAGTTAGTACTGGTAAGACCAAAGCAGACTGTAAGATAAAGACAGAAGTTTCTTGGGGAAAAGAAACAAAATGTGTAAAAATTCTTGGTTATAATTTTAAGGGTAAAAGCAGGGGGGGATTACCTTGATATGAACTGGAATAGTGATTTTAAATTTGAGGGACACATATTTGCCAATTTGCCAAGATATGTGGAGAAACAGCAACATGTCTGTTAAATAAAACATTCATAATATTAAAATGTGGGTTTTCCCTGTTCTTCATTGAAAGGAATTGTGTTAGTCTGCTAGAGCTGCGAGATATCACAAAATACCACAGACTAGGTGGCTTGAAACACAAATTAATTTTTCTCACATTCCTGGAGTCTGAAAATCCAAGATCAAGGTATTGGCACATCTGGGTTCTCCTGAGGCCTCTCTCCTTGGTGTGTAATGAATGCCTTCTTGCTGTGACACCAGTATATTGGATTAGGGCCACACCCTTAAGGCCTCCTTTTAACTTAATTGCATTTTTCAAGACTTTATCTGCAAATAGGGTTACCTTCTGAGGTTCTGGGAGTTGGAATTTCAACATGTGAATTTTGTGGGGGACACAGTTCAGTCCATAATAGGAATATTTCGGACAGAGTTTAAATTTCAGCTTAAACTAAGATCCTCTTCCAGGGTTACCTGCAACACGAGGTGGATCCATTTTTAACATTCATCCAGTAGGTACTTATCAAGCACCTACTATTCAAAAGGCAGGCCGATAAGTTGCTAAGCTTGGTATAAAATGAGTAACAGGTCCTTGTCATTTAGATGTTTATAACCTACTGTAAGTAGGAGACACCTATTCCAAACAGATAGTTCTGTAATAAACCTGTGTCACATTCACCAAAGTCTTTCTCCAGGTCAGAAACACTGCTCAAATAGAAAGAAAGAAGAGCTTTCTTTCCCTGCAAAAAGGGAAAACACTTTTGGGAAATTTTGCCCTATTTCATCATTTTGTCTAGAGTTGGACATTCATTCATTCATCCATGCCATCTTTTCATCCAACACTTGTGTGAGTACTTTGTTCCAGACATTGGCCTTTTAACAATATCAATGCCATAAGTAACAGATCAAATTCAAATACGGAGTAATTTCACTGGCTTAAAAATCCTCTGTGCTCTGCCTTATTCATCCCTTTAGCCCCCTGACCTTTCATCCCTTCACTGTCTCCACAGTTTTGTCATTTTCCAGGATGTTATATAATTGGCACCATACAGTACGTAGCCTTTACAGATTACCCTTTCCGGTTTTTTTCCTTTCAAAGTTTTTATTTAAATTCCAGTTTGTCAACATACAGGGTAGTATTAGTTTCAGGTGTAGAATTTAGTGATTCTACACTGGCTGCCCCAGTTTGCATTCCCACCAACAGTGTAAGAGGGTTCCCCTGTCTCTGCATCCTCACCAACACCTGTTGTTTCCTGTGTTGTTAATTTTAGCCATTCTTATAGGTGTGAGGTGATGTCTCATTGTAATTTTGATTTGTATTTCCCTGATGATGAGTGATGTTGAGCATCTTTTCTTGGCCATCTGTATGTTGTTTTTGGGGAAAAAAAAGTCTATTCATATCTTCTGCCCATTTTTTAAAAATTTCTTAAATTTTTTTTTTTTTTTTTTTTTTTTGAGAGAGAGAGACACAAAGTGTGAGTGGGGGAGGGGCAGAGAGACAGGGAGACACAGAATCTGAAGCAGGCTCCGGCTCCAGGCTCTGAGCTGTCAGCACAGAGCCAACATGGGGCTCAAACCCATGGACCATGAGATCATGACCTGAGGTGAAGTCAAAGGCTTAACCAACTGAGCCACACAGGTGCCCCCTTCTGTCCATTTTTTAACTAGATTATTTGGTTTTTGGATATTGAGTTTGGTAATTTTTTATATATTTTGGATACTAAGCCTTTATCAGATATGTCACTTGCAAATATCTCCTCCCATTCCATAGGCTGCCTTTTTGTTTCATTGATAGTTTCCTTTACTGTACAGAAGCTTTTTATTTTGATCAAGTCCCAATTGTTTATTTTTGCTTTTGTTTCCCTTGCTTCCAGAGACATGTCTAGTAAGAAGTTGCTAAGGGAGATGTCAAAGAGGTTCCTGTCTGTGTTCTCCTCTAGGATTTTAATGGTTTCCTACCTCACATTTAGGTCTTTAATCTATTTCAAATATAGTTTTGTGTATGGTGTAAGAAAGTGGTCTAATTTCATTCTTTTGCATGTTGTTGTCCAGTTTTCACAACACCATTTAAGAGACTTTTTCCCATCACATATTCTTTCCTGCTTTGTTGAAGATCAACTAACCATATAGTTGTGTGTTTACTTCTGAGTTTTCTATTCTGTTCCATTGATCTGTGTCTGTTTTTGTACAAGTACCATACTGTCTTGATGATTACAACTTTGTAATATAACTTAAAGTCTGGAATTGTGCTGCTTCCAGCTTTGCTTTCCTTTTTCAAGACTGCTTTGGCTATTCAGGGTCTTTCGTGGTTCCATACACATTTTAGGATTGTTTGTTCTAGGTCTGTGAAAAATAATGGTGGTGTTTTGATAGGAATTGCATTAAATGCATAGACTGCTTTGGGTAATATAGACACTTTAACAATATTTGCTCTTCCAGTCCATGAGCATGGAATGTTCTTCCATTTCTTTGTGTCATCTGCAATTTCTTTCATCAGTGCTTTATAGTTTTCAGAGCACAGATTTTTTTTTTTTTTTTGCCTTTGGTTAGGTTTATTCCTAGATATATTATGGGCTTTGGTGCAACTAGAAATGGGATTCATTCCTTGATTTCTCTTTCTGCTGCTTCATTATTCATGTATAGAAATGCAACAGATTTCCATACACTGATTTTTTATCCTACAAATTTACTGATTTTGTGTATTAGTTCCAGCAATATTTTGGTGGAGTCTTTTGGGTTTTCTATACAGAGCATCGTGTTATCTGCAAATAGTGAAAGTCTGACTTCTTCCTTGCTGATTTGGATGCTTTTTATTTGTTGTTGTTGTTGTTGTTGTTGTTGTTGTCTGATTGCTGTGGCTGAGACTTCCAGTATTATGTTAAACAACAGTGGAGAGACTGGACATCCCTGTCTTGTTCCTGACTATAGAGGAAAAGCTCTCAGTTTTACCCCATTGAGGATGATATTAGCTGTGGGTTTTTCACATGTGGCTGTTATGATGTTGAGGTATATTCCCTCTAACCCAACTTTGTTGAGGATTTTTATCATGAATGGAGGTTGTACTTTCTCAAATGCTCTTTCTGCATCTATTGGCAGTATCATATGGTTCTTATCCTTTCTTTTATTAATATGGTGTATCACATTGATTTATTTGCAAATATTGAACCACCCTTGCAGCCCAGGAATAAATCCCACTTAATTATGTTGAATGATTCTTTTAATGTCTGTTGGATTCAATTTGCTAGTATTTTATTGAGAATTTTTGCATCCATGTTCATCAGGGATACCGGCCTGTAATTTTCTTTTTTATTGGAATCTTTGTCTGGTTTTGGTATCAAGATAATGCTGAGCTCATGGAAGTTTTCCTTCCATTTCTGTTCTTTTTATTTTTTCTTTTTTCTCTTTTTTTTTTTTTTTTTTTGGAATAGTTTGAAAAGAATAGGTATTAACTCTTCTTTAAATGTTTGTTAGAATTCAACTGTGAAGCATCTGGTCCTGGACTTTGTTTGTTTTTTGGGATATTTTTGATTACTTATTCAATTTCTTTGCTAGTTATGGTCTTTTCAAGTTTTCTATCTTTTTCTGTTTCAGTTTTGGTAGTTGATATATTTCTAGAAATTTATCCATTTCTTCCAATGTCTAATTTGTTGGCATATAGTTTTTCTCAATATTCCTTTATAATTGTTTTTTTGTGGTGCTGGTTGTGATCTCTCCTCTCTCCTTCAGGATTTTCTTTATTTTGGTCCTTTCTCTTTTATTTTTGATAAGTCTGGCTAGGGGCTTATCAACTTTATTAATTTTTTTCTAAGAATCAGCTCTTGGTTTCATTGTTTTTCTGTTTAGTTTTGTTTCTATATCATTTATTTCTGCTCTAATCTTTATTATTTTTATTTTTCTGCTGGCTTTAGGCTTCATTTGTTGTTCTTTTCCTAGCTCCTTTAGGTGTAAGGTTAGGTTGTTTATTTGAGATTTTTCTTGCTTCTTAAAGTAGACCTGTATTGTTATAAAATTCCCTCTGATGACTGCTTTTACTGCATCCCAAAGGTTTAGGACCATCATGTTTTCATTTTCAATTGTTTCCATGTATTTTTTTTCTTCTTCAATTTCCTGGTTGACTCATTTATTTCCTTAATAGCATGTTGTTTAAGATCCATGTATTTGTGATCTTTCCAAATTTTTTCTTGTGGATGAATTCACGCTTCATAGTGCTATGATCAGAAAATACGCATGGTATGACCTCAAACTTTTTGTACTTATTAAGAACGGATTTTTTACCTTGTATGTAAACTATTCTGGAGAATATCCCATGTGCAATTGAAAAGAATGTGTATTCTTCTGCTTTAGGATGAATGTTCTGAATATATATGTTAACTCCATCCGGTCCAGTGTGTCATTTTTCTTGTTGATTTTCTGCTTCGATGATCTGTCCATTGCTGTAAATTGTGTGTTAAAGTCCCCTACTATTATTGTATTATTAGTGAGTTCCTTCATGTTTGTTATTAGTTGTCTTATATATTTGGGTCCTTTCATATTGGGACATAAATATTTACAATTGTTATATCTTCTTGTTGGATAGTCCCCTTTATTATGATACAGTGCCCTCTTCAACTCTTCTTATAGTCTTTGGTTTAAAATCTATTTTGTCTGATATAACTTTTGCTATTCTGGCTTTTTATGATGTCCATTTGCATGATAGATGTTTCTCCATCCCTTTGATTTTGATCTGCAGGTGTCTTTAGGTCTAAAATGAGCCTCTTGAGGGAAGCATATAAATGGATCTTGTTTTTTTTTTTTTTTTCCACTCCAACACTCTATGTCTTTTGATTGGAGTGTTTAGTCCATTTACATTTAAAGTAAGTATTGATAGATATGTTTAGTGCCATTTTAGTATTTGTTTTCTCATTGTTTCTGGAGATTTTTTGTGTTCCTTTCTTGTCTTTGTCACTTTTGGTCTTTCCCACTCAAAGAATCCCCTTGAATATTTCTTGCAGGGCTGGTTTAGTGGTCACAACTCCTTTAGTTTTTGTTTGTCTGGGAAACTCTTTATCTCTCCTTCTATTCTGAATGATAGCCTTGCCAGATAGAGTATTCTTGGCTGCAGATTTTTCCCCTTCAGCATGTTTAATATATCATGCCACTCCCTTCTGGCCTGCCAAGTTTCTGCTGAGAAATCTCCAGCTAGCCTTATGGGCCTTCCCTTGTAAAATAGGGACTTCTTTTGTCTTGTTGCTTTTAGTATTTTTTCTTCATCACTATATTTTGCAAACTTAATTACAATGTGTCTTGGTGTTGGCCGGCCTTGTGGATTTTGATAAGAGTTCTTTGTGCCTCCTGAATTTGGGTATCTGTTTCCTTCTCCTAATTAGAAAAATTTTCAGCTATGATTTCCTCAAATAAATTTTCTGCCTCCTTTTCTCTCTCTTCTTCTGGTATTCCTAAGATATAAATCTCATTATATTTGATGGATTCACTGAGTTCCCTAGGTTTATTCTTATGTTCCATGATTTTTCTTTCTCTGCTTTGTTCAGTTTACTGTTTTCCATTATTTTACCTTCTATATCACTTATTCCTTCCTCTGCTTCTTCCACTCTTGTGTTCATTATATCCAGCTTGTTTGGTACCTCAGTTAATGTGTATATCAGTCATTTCTTACTGATTATTTTTTTAACCCTTTTATCTTAGAGGTAAGCGTGCTTCCTTGAAGTCTTCCATTCTTTTCTCAAACCCAGTGAGTATCCTTATGATTGTTGCTTTAAATTTTCTATCAGGCATATGACTTATATCTGTTTCAATTAGATCTCTGCCCATGACCTTAGCTTGTTCTTTCCTTTGGGATGAATTCCTCCATCTTGGCATTTTTGTCTAAGTCTCTGTCTTCTTCTGTGTGTTAGAAAAGTCTGTTATGTTTCCTGCTTCTGGGAATAATGACTTTATGAAGAAGAGGTCATATAGTGTCCATATAGTGCCTAAAGCCTGGCACTTCAGGGAATATCTCTGGTGTGTGCTGCACAGCTGCTGTGTTTTGGCTGTTCTATCCATAGTCCAAGTCATATGCAGAGGCTCTCCTTGCCTGCAGTGGGAAATGTTTGGACTTTGGCCAGGGTGTGGTAAGTTTTAACTAGGTGTGCTCTAGTCTGCTTATTAAATGAGACCTGATGCTATTTTCACTAAAAGTGAAGCCTTGCAGAACTCCCTGGTCAGGAACCATAGTGTGAGTGAGGGTTTCTGCTGGTCTTCTGGAGAAGGAGCCCATTGCACTGGGACTGAGGCACACTCACCTGAGAAGGGCAGTACTGGCAGAGCGCAGGGGGGTGGGACTTGGTGTATCCAGGTTAGGCAGCCAATGTTAGTGCTGTGCTGTTTACTAGAGGTGGTTCTGTGCTTATGCTGAGGGGTAGAGGAGGGAAATGGTGCCCACCAGCTCTTTTGTCCCCAGAGAGGCATCTCTGTGAACACCACCTCTCACAGATGCACTCCAAGAAGAGGGAACAGTCTCTCCCCTGTGAGCCTTAGGTGATCCTCAGATTGCATTATCTGCCCCAGAGTTGCTTGCCTGCCTTCTCTTCAGGAGTAGGGCAGCACCCTCAGGGCTCCATCCTGGCCAAGTCCATAGACATTTGAAACACCAGTTTTCAAGCCCTGCTGGTTGTGAAAACTCATGAAAATCAGACCCTCTCATTTGCCCAACCAATGGCTTCAGGGAAGCATGCTCCTTGTGTGTATCCCTGTGTGCTTCTCTTTCACTTTTCTCCACAGCTAGGGCTCCCTCCCCTCCACAGCACCCACTATCCTCTTTCTTCCCCAAATATCTCTGTACTTTCTACCTTCCTCTATGTGGCCTCTTCTCTCCCTGTAGTTGTGCAGTTTATTCTCTCAGTCTTCAATTCTATTTCTTGGGTATTCAGAATTATTTGATAGTTATATAGTTATGTTTGAGGGACAAGATGAGCTTAGGGTCCTCCTACTATACTGTCATCTTATTTCAGGCCAAATTACCCTTTTTTCACTTAGTAACATGCATTTAAGTTTCCTCCATGTCTTTTTAGGCTTAAATGGCTCATTTATTTTTATCCCTGAACAATATTGCGCTGTCTAGATGCACCACGGTGTCTTTATCCATTCATCTACTAAAGGACCAAGTTGCTACCAAGTTTGGCAATTATAAGTAAAGCTGCTATAAACATTTATCAGTTTTTGTTTAATCATTAAATACGCAACTCTTTGGGACAAATACCAAGGAGGATGATTGATAAAACATAAATGGTAAGAGTACATTTAATTTTATAAGACATTGTCAAACTGTCTTCCAAAGTGGCTTGCCTTTTTGCAGTCCCACCAGCAATGAATGCGAGTCCCTGTTATTCTACATTCTCATTAGCAATTGTGATATTGAATTTTGGCCATTTTTATAGATATATAAAGGTATCTCATTGTGGTTTTAATCTGCATTTCCCTAACAATATACAGTAGTGAACATCTCTCCATATGTTGATTTTCCATGTGCATAAATTCTTTGTTGAGGGTATTTTGGCCATTTTTAATCAAGTTGTTCATTTTCTTATTGTTGAGCTTTAAGTGTTCTTTGTATATTTTATATTAACAGTCCTTTATCAGTTATGGCTTCTGGAAATATTTCCTCCCAGTCTGTGGCTTTTTTTCTTCATCCTTCTATAGCATCTTTCATAGAGCAGAAGTTTTTAATTTTAATGAAGTCCAGCTTATCAGTTATTTCTTTCATGGATTGTGCCTTCACTGTTTTATCTCAAAAGTCACACCATACCCAAGGTCATCTAGACTTTCTTCAATGTTATCTTCTAGAAGTTTATAGTTTTCAATTTTACTTTTAGGTCTATGAACATTTTAGGTTAATTTTTCTAAAGAGTGTAAGATTTGTATTTAGATTCTTTTGTGTGTATGGATGTCCAGTTGTTCCAATACCATTTGTTGATAAGACTGTCTTTATCTCATTGTATTGCCTTTACTCTTTTGTCAAAGATTCATTGGCTCAATTTATGTGAGTCTATTTCTGAGCTTTCTATTCTGTTCCATTGATCTATTTGTCTATTTTTTACCAGTACCACACTGTCTTGATTACTGCAGCTTTGTAGCAAGTCTTAGAGTTGAGTAGTGTCAGTTCTTTGACTTTGTTCATCTCCAAGGCTTTCTTGTCTATTCTGAGTCTTCAACTCTCTATATAAACTTTAAAATCAGTTTGTCGATATCCACAAAATAACTTGAGATTTTGATTAAGTTTTCATTGAATCCATAGATCAAATTTGGAAGAAGTGATATTTTGACACTATTGAAACTTCCTGTCCATGAACATGGAATGTCTCCCTATTTACTTAGTTCTTTGATATTTCTTTCATCAGTTTTATAGTTTTCTCTTCTCAATCTTATACATATTTTACTAGATATATTTCATATTTGGGGGTACTAATGTAAATGTTATTGGGTTTTTAATTTCAAATTCCTCTTGTTTACTTCTGGAATATAGTAACCCCAGGGATTTTCTGAAGTTTCTCTCAGTTCCGTAGCCCTGTTCACAGGCTTCATATGGCTCCACATGCCTGTGCCTTGTGGAAGGGAGGAAGAAAACCTCTTTCTGCTCCAAACCTTATCAAATACATGAAACTTTATGCCACACAAATGTCATAGTACAGGGGAAATACAAAGACCCTTATATGCCTCTGTCAGTTTTTGATATATGGAACTACTGTATATTAGTAGTAGTTAGAAGGACTGACACAAAT
The DNA here is from genome assembly GCF_028749965.1 of Puma concolor. Lineage (NCBI taxonomy): Eukaryota > Metazoa > Chordata > Mammalia > Carnivora > Felidae > Puma > Puma concolor. The sequence goes on from NC_141672.1 coordinate 82,554,853, forward strand.
ATGTTGCTGTTACTTAATCATTCATTTCCAAAATACTGTCTGCTCTCAAGAAAATTAAATTAATGCCAGTGAGCTTTTGACACAAGGTTTTATTGTGTAATTTGATGTCTTAGAAAGGGATTGCATATAAAATACGGCACATCCAACTTTTTTCTGTTGCTTATAATTTAAGATTTTACTCACTATGAAAATATAAATATCTTCAGAAACATAAGGATATTAAGGCAAGGACAAGCCAGCTACAAACTGGTTACAGAACTTTTTTTTCAAATTAAGATAGCTTTATTTTTTTATTTTTTAAATATTTATTCATTTTGATAGAGAGCATATGCAAGTAGGAGAGGGGCAGAGAGAGAGAGGAATGGAGAAAGAGAGTTCCAATCAGGATCCATTCTGTCAGCACAAAGTCCGAAACAAAATTTTACCCGATGAACTGTGAGATCATAACCTGAGCTGAGATCAAGAGCTGGATGTTTAACTGACTGAGCTACCAGGTGCCTCTAAGGTATCTTTAAAAGACATCAGAGAGATTTCCGCTTCCAAGAAGATGGAATAGAGATCATTTCTCCTATTTCTTCTGTTACCAACAACTAAACATTTTAAACAACATATATAAGAGAAACACAAGAAGATTGAAAGGGGAGGAGAAAAAGACTAGCTAGGGATATACAACACAAGGAACGATGTGTTGGTTAGTTCCTGGGTTTTTCTTTTGCCTCATGTATCTCAGTCTAGGAGCTAAAGAAGCTGGAAAGATGCATATGCCAACTGACCCCAGAAAACAAACAAACAAACAAAATCTTCAACAAAACTTACTCTCCCCAGCAAAATGACCAGGAATGGGGAGCCTAGGCTGCCACCACCTGCTAGGATCATATCAGAGAAGGAAGTCAGACTTTTATCTCCACTGAGGAATGATGAAATCCTCCCAATGAACATCATATGGGGACCCAGAACTTACACCACCCCCTAACCAACAGTAGAGAAGTACCCATCCCCTTCCCTGCTGAAGTAGAGGCAGAGGAAGCCTAGTGAACAAAAAAGTTTTAACAAGTCCACTTCCCTGGAAAACTAGTAGATGGTTGAAAATCCCACTGCTACCCTGCAATAATGAGGAGCCCCTCCCCCACTTGGGTCAACAGAAGCTGAGTGAGAACACAGACTTCTACTCGTACCTGCCAGTAACAAGGCAACACCCTACACACACACACACACACACACACACACACACACACACACACTTCCAATACCAAAGTGGTAATTAAAGAAGCCAGCTGAAACAGAAGGTGTAAATTAGATTCACAGTATTATAGCATATGCAAAATACCCAGGTTTGATTTTTTAAAAATCAGTTACAAAGTACCAAAAAAATTCAACTTTAATAAAAACAAAAACAAACAATGGTTGCCAATACTGAGGTGACAGGAATGTTAGGTTCATCTGACAACAATTTTTAAAGAGACATCATAAAAACATTTCCATAAGCGAGGCACCTGGGAGGCTCAGTGGGTTAAGCGTCCAACTCTTGATTTCAGCTCAGGTCATGATCTCACAGTTCATGAATTTGAGCTCTGCATTAGGCTCTGCACTGTCAGTGCAGACCCTGCTTGGGATTCTCTCCACCCCCCCTCTGTTTTTGTCCCTCCCCTACTAGTACACTTTCTCTCTAAAAAATAAACTTTAAAAAAATGTTTCAATAACCAGTTACAAACACATTTGAAACAAAAAAAAAGTCTCAGCAAAGATTATAAAATATAAGGAAGATCCAAATGTAAATCTTAAAACTGAAAATACAAAAATTCAAATAAAAAACTCAATGGATAGGTTCAACAGCAGAATGGAGCAGGCAGGAAAGAATCAGGGAACTTGAAAATAGAACAACATTGATATTACTCAATTTGAACAACAGAGAGAAAACAGACTGAAGAAAATGAGCTGAGCCTCAGCAACCTGTAGGAGTATCTTAAAAGACCTAACATTCCTGTCATTGGAATACAAGAGGAATAAAGAGGGCAGGCTGAAATAATTCTCAGGGAAGTAATAGCTGAAAACTTCCCGAATTTTGCCAAAAAACATAAACCTACACAAAGCTGAGAAAACCTCAGACAGGATATAATCAAAGAGTTACCTGCCAAGACACATCATAGTCAAACATCTGAAATGAAAGACAAAAACCAAAATCTTGAGAGTAGCAAGAGAGAAATAGCATTTTACCTATCGGGAAAAACAATTTAAATGGCAGCAGATTCCGCATGTGAAACTATAGAAGCCCTAGGAAACAGCATAACATTTATGAAAGAAAAGTATCAGTCTATAATTCTATATCTGAAGAATTTATCTTTCAGGAGGAAAAGAGAATAAGGGCAAACTAAGAGAGTTTGTTATCAGTACACTACCCTAAAAGACTGGCTAAAGAAAGTTCACTAAGCAGAAAGAAAATGATAAAAGAAGGAATCATGAAATAACAGAAGAAGAAGAAGAAGAAGAAGAAGAAGAAGAAGAAGAAGAAGCAGCAGCAGAGGAGGAGGGGGAGAGCGAGGAGAAGAAGAAAGAATAATGAAAAAGGTAAATATATAGGTAAATACAATATATTTTCCTCTTCTTAAAGGAAATTCTTAACTATGTTTCATGGTTGAAGCAAAAAAAAAATATAACAATATCAGATATGTTTCTAAATGTATGTAGAGAAAATATTTAAGGCAATTACATTATCAACAGAAGAAGAAAATGAGACATAAAGGGAAGTAGATTTCTACGTTACTCAAACACGTAAAATGTTGACACGAGTAGACTATGCCAAGTCATGTATATAAAATACAATAGCAAGAGCAGCTGCTACAAAAACTTTAAAAAAAGATATACTTACAATACCGCAGATAAATCAAAAAGAAATGCTAAAAAATGTTTATGTGACCCACAGAAAGGCGGGGAAAAGAAAGCAGAGAAACAAACAGAAAGAACAAACCAAGAACAAAGATACAGTGTCTGATTTAACATACTAAAAATTAAATTAGTTATAAATGGTCCAAGTATGACAATTAAAAGACAGAGATTGACATAATGTATTTTAAAAATTATACAACTATATACTGTCTACAAGAGATTCACTTCAACTATAATGTTGTAGGCAGGATGAAAGTTAAGGGATGCAAAATGATAGGACGTATAATGTCAACTAGTCGAAAGAAACAGGAATGGCTATATCAATATCAATACCAAATAAAGTAGACTTCAGAAGAAAGAAAACTAGCACAGACATAGGACATTACATAATAAAAGAGTCAATCCATCAAGAAGGCATAGCAATTGTAAAATACGAGAACCACACATGGAGCTATAAAATATGTGAAGCAAAAACTTTTACAATTACAAAGAGAAATAGACAAATCTATAATTATCCTTAAAACTTCCCCACTCTTCTCTCAACAATGGTTAGAACAACCCACAGTCACACCCACACACACGCACACACACACAAAGCCAGGCACGTGCATGTGAGGCCTGGGAAACTGTGAGGGCAAGATAGGGGGGAATGAAAGAGATCCTCCTGGCACACTCAGTCTTGCAGTAAGAGCAAGCAGTGGTCTCCCATGGCTAGAAAAGACGTAAGAGAGCTCAAAAACTTTCCCCCTCTGATGGATAGGTTTGTGGGACCTGCTAAAGAATAAAAAGATTATAGAAAATCTCAGGAAAATCCTCCAGACTCTCCAATCCAAAGCCCTGATAAAGGAACTTATCGAGCCTGACTGAAAATCATTTGAAGACTGTGCTACACTAAATCTAACTAATTGGGCGACAACAATGTCGCCCAAAACCAGTACAACTAAGAATGTATTGACTCAGTGCTCACGCTAGGCACATGACAGAAAGAGCAAACCCTTCTCTAGCACAAATATTATTGGCTTCAGCCTCTACATTTATCTTACACAGCACATACAGCATTCAATCAAAAGCTGAGACATGCAAAGAAACGGAAAATGTGGCCCATCGCTATGAAAAGAAACAGTCAAAAGAACCAGATCTAGATATGGCCCAGATGTTGGAAAAATCAGAGAGAGATTTTAAAATAAACAAATATGGTAAATATGTTAAAGGATCTTTGGGTGAAAAACACAAGTAAGCAAATAGAAAGTGTCATCATTGAGATGGAAACTATATAAACACACTAAGTAGAAATTCTCGAACTAAAAAAACTGATAACAAAGCCTATTAGAATTCTTTTTATTCATTCCTACCAGTAGACTAGACACAGAGGAGGGAAAAAAGTAAGTGAATTTAAGGACATGTTCATAGAAATTATCCAACCGCAATGCAAAGAGAAAGAAAGTGTGGGGAAAAGATACAGCATCTGAAATCTGTAGCACAGTATCAAATGGTATGATACACACATAACTGGAAATCCACATAAGGAAGAGAGGGAAATGGGGCAGAAAAAAATATTTGAAGAGATACTGATAGAGAATTTTGCAAAAATGATAAATACATTTCCCACAGTTCCAGGAAGCACAGTTCTACTATATTTACCATGAATGGGATTAAAAAAGAAATCATACCTATACCCATCATGGTCAAAGTGCTGAAAGAAAAATATAATCTTGAAAGCAGCTTGGGGGAAAACGTCACACTTTATGCACAAGTGCACAGCAATCAGAATGAAGTATGACTATTCATCAGAAACAACAAAGGACAGAAGAAAATGTAATGACATTTTTAAGTTCTGAAAGAAAAAACTGTCAACCTAGATTCTATATCCAGTGGAAATATCCTTCATGAAGGAAGAAAAAAAATAAATGAATTCTCAGAGAGATAAAGGCTGAAAGAGTTCATCCTTAGCTGACCTGCACCACAAAAATGCTAAAGTAAATTCTTTAGTCTGAAGGATGATACTAGAGAAAACCTTGTTCTGTATGAAGGAATAAAGAACATTAAGGGAGTACGTATATGAATAAACATAAAGGATTTTTTCAAATTATTCTGACATATGTATATCACATACATATGCATACATAAAATGTAAAAAAACTTTAAATCCTCAAAAATTATTCTATTATAAAATAAAAATGTATTTTTAAATTCCAATGTATCTATATCTATGCCTTTAACAGATATAGAGAGAGAGATGTTAAATGTTTTAAAACTATAATGACTGTTTAAAGTCAAAATTACATCAATGTAAAAAAATTGTATCAGTGTATTATGGGGTTTATAGCTTATGTCAAATAAAACCCATGACAACAAGAGTACCAAGAACATACATGGCCATTAATTGGAAGTATGTAGGTTTATGGTTCTTGCACTGATTACAAAGCAGTACGATATTGGGGTGCCTGCATGGCTCAGTCAGTTAAGCGACCAACTGTTGGTATTGGCTCAGGTCATGATCTCATGGTTTGTGAGTTGGAGCCCCACATCGGCTCCTCGATGACAGTGCTGAGCCTGATTGGGATTCTCTTTCTCTCTCTCTCTCTCTCTCTCTCTCTCTGCTCCTCCCCTGCTCTCTCTCTCTGTCTCACAATAAATAACCTTAAAAAAAATGTAGTAGAATATTTGTTGACTATATGCTATTTAAAGTGAAAAAAAAAGAATATTTTAATATCTAGAGCAACCACTGGAAAAAAATAGCAAGAGGTGTAACCTATAAAGCAGAGAATCTCATAGAATATGCAAATATACTCATTTCACTCAAAAGCAGGCAGGAGAGGAGACAAAAACCCAAAGTAGATGGAACAAAAGGAGACACACTTCAAAATAGCAAACCTAAAATACAAACATATCACTAATTAAATTGACTGTAAACGGACTTATCACTGCAATTAAAAGGCAAAGACTGTCAGCTAAAACAAACAAACAAACCAAATAAATAAATAAATAAATAAAACATACCCAACTGCATGCTGCTTACCAGAACAGGCTCAGAAGATTAAGACCCAGATTGAAATTTAAAAGATGAGAAAAGTATGCCATACAAACACTAAGCATTAGAAAAGCTAATGTAGTATACGTATTAATGCCAGCCAATGTCAACTTTCAGAAAGGTGCTAGCAGATAAAGGAGATTTCATAATGATAAAAACATCAGTTTATCAAGAAGTCATAACAACTGTACGTGTGGGAGAACCTAGTAACTAAGGCCCCAAACATAAGAATCAAAAATTTACAGAAGTAATAGAAGGAACAGACAAATCCACAAAAAAAGATAATACCCCTCCTTTATTAATTGATAGAATCAGTAGATAAATTCGAAAGGAAAACGAAGATTTGAAGTGCATCAACAGCTCGGTCTGCTATGCTTTTCTACAACACTATACCCAATAAGAGCAAAATACACATTCTTCCCAAGTGTAAATGAGTCATTCACCAAGACAGACCATGGCAGAGCCCTTAAGCAATCTTAGTAAATTGCAAAGGATTAAAACGATAGAATATGTTCTGTGATCAGAACAGCATTCAATTAGAATTCAGTAACAATAAGATAGCTAGAAAATCTCCAAATATTTCAAAATCAAACAACAGACTTCTGGATAACTCAAGGGTCAAAGAAAAAAAAAATCTCAAAGGAAATGAGAAGCCCTTTAAGCCTCAGTCACCTTTACATCTTCACGGGAACGAGATTATCAGATCATTTCAGAGAGCAGGTTTTAATTAGTGGAACATAAAAGAAGACTTGGAGGGGCTGCTCTTGCGAAGAGAAAAAAAAAAAAATCACTGAAAGCAGAATTAAAGGACCTGATACTGCCGCTTACTGGCTGGGAGACTTTTTAAAAGCCCCTTAGAAAATGTATTTGTTCACCTGAAATAGGAATAATAACACTGGCACTGTCACATCTTTGTGAAAGTTAAATGCAATGTTTGCAAAAGCACCTACCAAGCAAAGGGCTTGGTCTATCCTAGTAGATGCTCAACAAACTCTGGATGAAAAAGTAGCTTGGAGCTATCAAAAACAGGCTTTGTAAATTTGCCTAGGGCTCAACCTAAGCAAGAAAGAGAAAATATTAGCTACACGTGAGGATTTCAAGTCATACCTAACTAGCCCATAAGAGAGGTCTTTAAGGATAACTGAAAGGACCTTTTGTTTTTTTAAGGTATCTCTTTGGAGGGAACTTGGAGTTGGGGGAAGAGCGCATGTGTTCATATTCTCCCACTATGTCTCTTAACTGAACCAGTGCATTCCAGCTTCTTAAACAAACAATATTTCCACTTCATTGCTATTTACAGCCATAGCCTAAAGCACAAAGATCAGACTCAGCGTCTGATTAAACTAAGTTTTATAAAGAATGACAAAATAATTGGTAAAAACATTTCAGCTTGGGTATGTAAAATAGAAAAAACAAAGTAGCAAACGTTCAAAGCACAATGGGTTTTGGGGAACAACACTGTCTTTTCTCTTTGGCATTTCTCTAGGATTCCTATCTTGGCTGGGTGACAAAAACCTGTCCATCAGCTGCAAGCCTGAGCCTATCAGCCTTACAAATCAGAGTTAATAAAAGTCAATCAGTGATGGTTTAACTTGCTTGCTCCTGCCTGAAGCAGGATTCAGCCCCAGTGTCTGTCATCCACTTAGAAAACACTTTCTATGGCCGCCCATAAATTCTAAAAATTTACTCATCTACATTTCTATAGATAGGAAAAAGTGATTTCTATAAATATGCACCAGGCCAACACAGATGCATGTGAATCCCCTACAGATAAATGCACAAATACAAACTTAATCCTCCATAGTTACAGACATCGAAAGACAGTTTTCTTAAACAAAATCAGCCTCTTACTTTAGAGTTTTACCTTGTACATACATGTCTTTCAGTATAGAAAGTACTCATATCTTAACTGCCTTTACAGTATGTTGGCTTGTCACTTTTTCAATAAATTATGTGTTGATGTATTCATTGCCCAAATCTTTGTGGCAATGTCCACTAAATGATGTTGGATCTAAGTTACAAACTACTAGCACTGCTGTTTGATCCCGTCAGATCCAAGTTTTTGTGTATCTACACAGACAACAACAGAATATTCTGCCTCAACCAGAGCTATCTACAGCCAAATACAGTGTACTTAACTCTCAGAAGGGCCGTTTAGGAGATAGCCAGGGGGGAGGAAGAATCCAAGAGAAGCTGTTAGGACAAATATTAATCCGAGACAAGTTTTCTTCTAACGATAAACACCTTAGTTTTCAAATCAAATTTAAAGTCCAGGGTTGTGTCAAACAGAATCATGGGAGAATACAACACATGCTCCTTCATTCATTCAACAGATGTTTGCTGAATGAAAACCGTGCCTTTTATGTCTGTTTTAACAACAAGAACAAATTATAATGCAGGTGACATAGGTAATCTTAAATTTTCTAATGGCCACATTTTAAAAAGTAAAGAGAAATAAGTAGAATCAACTTTAAGAAGATATTTCATTTAACCCAATATATACATGTATTATCATTTCAATATGCAATCAATATAAATACCTATTAAAGAGATATTTTAGGGCGCCTGGGTGGCTCAGTTGATTAAGCGACCAACTTCAGCTCAGGTCATGATCTCGCAGTCCGTAAGTTCGAGCCCCGCGTCAGGCTCTATGCTGACAGCTGAGAGACTGGAGCCCGCTTCTGATTCTGTGTCTCCCTCTCTCTCTCTGTCTCTGCCCCTCCCCTGCCTGTGTTCTGTCTCTCTCTCTCTCTCTCAAAAATAAATAAACATTAAACAAAATGTTTTAAGAGATATTTTACATCACAATTCAGACCCGCCACATCTCAAGTGTTCATAGCCACATGCGGCTAGGGGCGACCATACTGTGCAGTTCAAGATGCTATGAGTACAACAGTGAAAAAAATATACATATTTGCTCTTATGGAGATTAATCGGGGGTGGAGGGGGGGAGACAGACAGTAAACAAATAAATAGGAAATGTCAGGTTGTTAACATGGCCTAAAAGGCTGTGTGTGCTCTGGCCCCAGCTACCTCTCCAAACTCATCATCATCTCTCCCTGCCCCCTTGCACTCGCTGGGCCTGCAACCACACTGCCCACCTGCCTCTGTGAATGAGTCTGCCAAGCACGTACCACCTCAGGGTATTTCCATCCACCTGAACATTCTTCTTAAGACACAAAAGCACTTTAAAAACCTAGTGAACAATGTGCACAATGATAAACAGCTCTAGAGCACCTACCATACACGTTACATACATTTTCTCAATTCATCAAACTTCATGATAAAGTGAGATAACTATTAGTATGTATGTTTTATGGACTAACTGGACTTTACATGTTATGCATATATAATGTATGTAACCAATCTACTCTTCAATCTTTGTTGGTTTTTTTTTTTTTTCATTTTTAAATTATTATGCTCAGTGACTATATTGCCTTAGGATTCATTCTTAGAAGTAGAATTGTGCTGGGTCAAAAACTAGGAGAACTTTTAGGCTTTAGGGATAGATTGTGGAATTATTCTCTAGCAAAAGTAGATCAGTTCAAAAGCAACAGCCTGTACCCCATATCTCTCCTGGCTTTCAACTTACTGTTTTCATTATTTTTAATCCTCAATAGTTTAATATGAGAAAGATGGCACCTCAATGATGTTTTATATTTTTTCCATTCATTTTATTCTTTGGGAGGATAAACATTTCTCATGTTTGTTGAAAATTTTATTTCTCTCTATTTAACTTTCTTGTGCCTATTGTTGTTTTTTCCATTTATGTGTTTACCTTTTTTTTTTCACTGCTAATAAGCACTGTGTGCTAAAATAGGGATATTAATTCTTTGCTTATTTCTTTAATGTTGCAAATGTCTTTTCTAGCTTCCCCTGTGTCTTTTCATTCTCTTTTAATCTCACTCTTCTTTTTTGTCTAGCATTTCTACTTTTGTTGGCATGCCTTAAAAATCCTTTCCCCCAAATTTTGAAAATGCTTCTCCATCCTATTCTCTCCAGCCGCCTCCAGTGAACAGCCTGTGGGGCCGCTGTCTTCTCATGTTTGAGACACTATCCATGCCAAGCATATCACAAAAGAAGGGTTTGTCTGCTGGTGTTCCCATTCTCCCTTTTCTTCAACCTTCCCTTCTTAACTTCCCACGGAGTTCACGGAACCTTTGCTCTGGAGCAACCCTATCCCACAACACCCTAGGATCTTAAGATCTACCTTCTCCCATCTTCCAAAAAAGCAATGGTCTCATACACTCACCTTAGGTCATTGCCTTTCTTGACCAATATATGAGAAAATTTTAGAGGAGTAGTAGAAATGGAGACAGGCCTTAAGTAGAGTCAACAGAGCACTAAATTTGAAGTTCGATCCCTGCACGTTAACTCTGGTTCTGCTGTTAACTACATGTCCTTACACTTAAGTTCTCTGGCCCCACCATTTCTTATAAGACAAAAGGGTTGGCCCAATGATCCTCAGCTGCATTCAAAAGCTGACGTTTCTTATTGGCTGCTATGAGTCTTCTTTTTCATCTGGCCTTAGAAGAAACATAGTCCAAATACAGAAGGCGTCATCTAATTCTATGACCCACATAAGGAGAGTTTCTGGCATAAATAATTCTGAATGAGACTCAATGACCTAACCTTCTGCTTCTTAAGGCCACTTAGTGCATGGTCATACTGGGAAAATCAACTTCTCCACAGGCAAATAAATATTATTTATCAGTAAAAAGAAATAATCAAGCCTTGAAATTTCTATACATAGTTATCAAGTCAAATAGGAAATCACTTTCTAAGTCAGAAATATCACAAGTAATAGAGAGTTGACTTTTTACCTGAATTAGAAATAACAAATTTTATTGGGCTTGGAATCATCACTAAAATATTAAGCTTCTCTTTCATATTCTATCCAATGAATAATGAACTGCTTCATTGGACTTGAACTTATTTTGGACATGAATTTATTGGACCATTTTCTGAAGGTAGAATTCCAGGCCAGAATTATATGTCAGTAACTGAATACAAAAGTTGGCCTTCTTTGTCTGGTGTAGAAACTGCCATCTCTTCTAAAATACAGAACAGATTTTCCAGTTCGTTTTGCAGAAACGGCTTCCATGGGATTTGACAACACAAGAGTCATTCATTAATCTAATTGTCTTCTGCCATGAAATTATGCTTAATGTTAGTAATGTAGAGACAGTAATATTATAAAATATGAACTGCTGAAGTAGCCTGGAATATCCTGGCAATTTCCAGCCACTTGATGGATTAATATCCAATTCTGGTAAATTTTAGATACTGATTGATGGGGACATTTAAAAGCAAATGTAATTAATTTTAAGCTTTATTTACCATTAACTTCCACGGCTTTAACCCCTAAATATAATAACAGGTAGGTATGAGAAATTCTCATCAGTTACGGCCATCTTTAAAAGAAAGAGCATTACTCACTGGAATTATTGCAGTATTTGTCACAATCCAATACTAGCTCATATTTTCTCTTGTTGTCTACCTAATATTATCTTGGTAGTATAAACTATAAGAGAATTCACCCATATTTTCACTTACTCTTTTTGCCTTTTTTGGGAAACTGCTATTATCAGAGAGAATCTGTAGTCATAGTTTTCTCGTCATAAATTTCCCCTCTGGGGAAAATACACATTTTCCTAATCTTACTAAATAAGTGTGATTAAAAAACCAAAGCAAACCTTAGGACTTTTGACCCATTTGGGGCTGTCTGAACATCATTCACCTGAACCTATAAAATTTAAAGTTCTGTGCATTTGAGGTATCAAACACTTCCGACAAAAGTCTCAGCGGAAAAAAATGATACTTGTGGGTTTTTTTTCTCTCTGTAATCGTTCCCGTTTTCAGAAGTGAGCTCACAGAATAGCTCGATGCCAGTTATACTGAGATCTAGTTTCAAATCAATCCAAAAAAGAGTCACTTTTGTTCCTGACGTAAAGAAATAGGGAGAATTTGTCCAGCGTTCTTTGCTGCCAGAAAGCCTCTTGATGGGCAAGTGCTCTGTGGGTTTCACAGGATCAGTCCACAAATGATACCATCACTGGCCCCTTCCAGCCCTTTAACATTCCCTCCAGTCAGAAACAAACCACAAAGTCAAAGAGTATTAGCTGTAAAGGCTTTCTAGGACAGGATTTTCATCAAGTTCTCCCCTCTCTGAAAGCTATTCTACTTACAAATTGATTCAGTGGGAAAGTAACACGTGGTTGTTACATGTTGTGTGACTCAGGGCGTCTCAAATCAGGGTGCCTCAGTTTACCTTTGAAAATCTGCCATCACCTCGGGGCGCCTGGGTGGCGCAGTCGGTTAAGCGTCCGACTTCAGCCAGGTCACGATCTCGCGGTCCGGGAGTTCGAGCCCCGCGTCGGGCTCTGGGCTGATGGCTCAGAGCCTGGAGCCTGTTTCCGATTCTGTGTCTCCCTCTCTCTCTGCCCCTCCCCCGTTCATGCTCTGTCTCTCTCTGTCCCAAAAATAAATAAACGTTGAAAAAAAATTAAAAAAAAAAAAAAAAAAGGAAATCTGCCATCACCTCATCTTAAAGAAGTGCTGTTCCTCAGGGGGTGTGCAACACACAGAGGGCAGGAGTGAACCCAGTCGTTGGGTCCCCTTTGGATGTACAAGTAAGAGCAGGCTCACTCGGCAGCACCCCACAGTTTGCCATTTGGTTGTCTTCCGTCTATCCTTGCCACGTGAAGAGCAACACACCATAATAATAATGACCATGACATATTCTGAGAGCTCACATCCATTGAGGGCTGAGGTAAGTGACACATCCGTTTTCTGAATCTAAGGTCATGCTGTTAGCAAGAGAAGGAACCAGAATTCAAGCCAAGATTATCTGGCTCCATGGGCTCGCGTTGGAAATACAAGAGAAAAAAAAAATCATCCCTTCAAACTTATTTTCCTACCCACGAGAATTTGCAAAGAAATTGGCAGAGGTAACCTCTCACCTTTACCCTGGAAATTCTTTCCCCATTCCCCTTAAAACAACTAATGATCATTTGATCACCTCTGAGAAGATATGGTAAATAGCAGACAAACATGGAAATGACAGTAATGACATTTTCAGCTTTATTGTACACCTATTAGCTACCAGACATTGTGCTAAATGCTTTCCATTCACTAGTTTATTAAACCTTCTCAGCAGTCCCTAAGGTAGGTACTGTTACTATCTCCCTTGTATAGATTTAAAAAACTGAGGCTTGGATGTTTCTAAGAAACTCATACGTGTTAAAAATAGCAATCATTTGATACCTAAGAACAGAACTTTTGTCTTTGTAAAAAACATTAAAATATTAATATGTAAGATCTAATTTCTTCCACTTATCTCTTATTTTACTAATCTGGCACTCATACCATGAAGTCTGAAAATATTTTACACCATTTCTTCTCATTGTGAGTGGTCTAAGGAAGAAAGATCTGCCCTCCTGCCTCCCCACCTTCCAGTATCTTCAGGGGTCCTTACTGGCAAAACCCAACCAGAAGCCAGGGGACAGAGGAGTTGGTTAATGCAGCCTCAGAGCAGGAAAGATAGGGAGAGGATGGGGTAGAGTGGGGGAGCTTGGGCAAACTGAGAATAAGCAGCATTGCCCCTCTGTCTCCCAATTAGAAATGGGATCCAGGGGGGCCTGGATGGCTCACTCGGTTAAGCGTCTGACTCTCGATTTTGGCTCAGGTCATGATTTCATGGTCGCGAGATCAAGCCCCGCATGGAGCCCTGCACTGGGCATGAAGCCTGCTTGAGATTCTCTTTCTCTCCCTCTCTTTCTGCCCTTTCCCCACTCATGCCTTCTCTCTCTCCCTCTCTCTCTCTTTCAAAATAAATAAATAAACATAAAAAAAAAAAGGAAATGGGGTCCAATAAGACACATTTGATTTGGTGCCAAATGTTCACCTAGAGATAGCAGAAGTGATATGGAAAATTACCATTGCTTGATTTGCAAAAAAGTGAAGTAATAATAATGTCAATGTATATTTTTTAGAGTGCTCTATAAATCACATATACCTACATATACCAAAGTATTAAAAATGTAGGATGAGTCCTGATATCAGACCACTTAACTGACTGAGCCACCCAGGTGCCCCAATGTATCAAGAATTTTTTTTAAAAATTCGAAACAACTTGGTCATCTTTGTGAAAAGTTGAGGTTGAAGGGATGAAGATTGCAACTCTATGTTTGTTCTAACCATTTTGTTCAAGTGCTTTGTGTCTGAAGTATGTAAAATTTTGTCATATATCAAGGTTTCAGCTGACTATAAAGAGCTAGCCACATTTTCTAAAAGTGTGGTTTGCCATAGCCTAGTCCTTCATGTTATCTTGACTATATAGATCTGTTGAGCCAGATATGCAAAGTCAAGGTCGACACAGAGGTAGGAGATAGTTATCGGGCAGTTCCTACCTTCACTGGAATTATGCTGACTGCATAATTTTTCTATTTTATTTTCTACTTTTTTTTTTAATTTTTTTTTTACATTTATTTATCTTTGAGAAACAGAGTGAGACAGAGCGTGAGTGGGGGAGGGGCAGAGAGAGAGGGAGACACAGAATCTGAAGCAGGCTCCAGGTTCTGAGCAAGCGGTCAGCACAGAGCCTGATGCGGGGCTCAAATCCACAAACTGTGAGATCATGACCTGAGCTGAAGTTGGACACTCAACCTACTGAGCCACCCAGGCACCCCAGTCTACTTTATTTTCAATATGGAGACTGAGCACACAGAAGCCAGAGAATAGTGGCTTCAGTCCGATTTTAAATTATTCTTAATCATTCCAGCACAGAATGTTTAGAAAAATGGAAATTCTGCTATACTTCTGATGGAAATATAAATTGGCAATGTGGTATCTAGTAAAGCTACAGATATGCATATTCTGTTACCCAGAAATCCCATTTTGGGGGCACCTGGGTGGCTCAGTGGGTTAAGCATCTGACTCTTGATTTCAGTTCAGGTCATGATCTGAGGATTGTGGGATTGAGCCCATGCTCAGGGCAGGGGCTGCTTAAGATTCTCTCTCTCTCTCTCTCTCTCTCTCTCTCTCCCTCCTCCCCCCTCGCACACACTCTCTCTCTCAAAAAATAAATAAATAAATAAATAAATAAAATTTTAAAAAAGAAATCCCATTTTGTTGGCTGTTTGTTTTTTGGTACATGCTCCAAAGAAGAATCTCATACTTGTGAATGAAGACACATGACTAAGATTTAAACATATTCATACAATGAAATACTTTGCCACAGTCAAAATGCCTAATGCAGATCTGCGTGTATCAACATTGGTAAACTCCGAATATACTGTAGATAAAACAGGCAAAATGTAAAAGGATGCATATAACACCACCCCCCGAAAGTTGAACAGCCTATAAAATAACATATGTGTTGTTTGTAGTTGCAAGAATATGTAGCAGGAGTACAAAGTAAAAATAAATTAATCAGTAAAATGTTTATGTGCATAAATTCATGATAGCCATTCCCTTTAGAGGAGGGAGAGAATAGAAACAGATAGAGGAAGGATGCAAAGAAGTCCCCGACTGAATCTGTAAGATTTATTTCTGTAAAACACATGTACACATGCACACATACATCTGAAGTGCAATGTTAAGATTTGATAAAGTTGTGTTGTGGGTCCACGGATTTTTATTATATTATTCTCTGTACTTGTCTGCATGTTTGAAATATTTCATTATAAAATATATATTTTTAAATCATCCAAGCACAAGAATATTTCTCAGAGGAATCACCAAAGCAAGGAAAAATAAAACATCCCACTCAACTTCTTTTCCCTATAAGAAGCCATGAATTATGGAGCAAAGAATGCCTTGTATTTATGAGAGGGATCTTTCTAAAGGATGCCTCACATTTATAAGTGAGTATCCTTGTAAAGATCATTGCTTTTTCATCTTGAATTCCAGACAAAGATATCCCACATTGGATTTGGTACAAGCTTATGATCCCCAAAGCATTAAGGCTCGTCCTGCTTAACATTTTATTTCTTAGCAGAACACTTCAGGAATTCAGAGAGAGGATCACCCAGCTCGATCAGGGTGGTACCCTGCCCTTGGAGCACAGCGGAGATAAGATAACTGCAGAAATGAATGATGGAATGAAGTGAGCCCCCAGTTTGCTATGTTGCTTGTCATACTTATAAGTCCACAGCCATCAGAACATATGTGTGCATTTTTCCTTTAAAACATCTTTTGAGTGGTAGTTGTGTGAAACAATGATCTGTTGAATTTAATTCACAGATCAAAGAGGGAGGAAATTAACCAACACAGTAAATTGATTATTTCATGGGTGACATAACCAAGGCAATGATTTATCTTAATAAAGAGCAACTTCCCCCTAGTCCTTAACTGAATTCCAGCCAATGCAATAATACTCGGCTGTTAATGACTTTGATGTTGATGTGGAAAAGTGAATGACTGCATAATCACTGAAATGGGACCTCATCACAGTTGGAAACGTTTAAGCCAAATCATTTTGGACTGTGAAAAGAGCCCTGAGTGGTGGAGATTGGCTGGGTCCCAGCTCTTCAGTCTTAACTAAACAGGGCCTGAAAACTTTATCATGTTGCATTGCTCTGGGCTGGACCATAACTCTGACAGCTCACAGGGACTGGAGTTTAATGTATATGTCTGTGGCCTCACAGAGGAAAAAAGAATTCCAGGGCTTACAGCACCGATAATAAATACATGTCTATCAGCATTCAGCTGAAAGTGTAATTAGTTAAATCCGTCTTTGGGAGAGGGAATAGAAGAAAGGAAACAGAAGTCAACTTAAAAAAAAAATTGAACCAAAAGCTTATTTTTATACCCCATGTTACTAAATATGGCTTAAGAGCTTGCAAGACAGCATTAGTCATAGACGGCAGCCTCCACCCCCACCCCTCCTCCACTCCCATCTCTAAATAATAAAGTGAACTAAAATTAGAGCTGCTTTCCAGTATGTTCACTTGATTATTATTATTTGAGTTACAGCTGAGAAGACTGTGAGGGGACGGATCACCCTTGGGAACAAAAGTGACTCCCCAACGCCCACATCTTTGACTTTCAAATGGGGAAAAGGAAAACAGCTTCATCTCCATTCAGTCACCATCAGCCAACCCAATAGATTTCCTCTTGTGCTAATCAGATCCTGGATAACATCAGCTTCCGAGAGTTAAATTATTACATCCATGTATTAGAACACCGGTCTCTAGTAGGCCCGTCCAATACACCACCATTTTCCCCTGTCCCCTCTTCTCTATGCCATCCACCCTCCTCACCACCTCCCACTGTCCCCAGATGCTCCTAAGCAAAAGTTCCAGAGAATTCTCCAAGAGAGCCAAGGCCAAGCTCTGCAGCTAACGCTTGGTGACCCAGCGGCATAAGAAATACAGCTGCAGGAATAGCTGAAGGAGTGCCAGGCACTTGTCTGTTTAAATACAGCAGAGGTCCCGGGCTCAAGAAACTCAACATACCCCATTCTGATCAACTAAAATTAAATAAATAAATAAGAATAAAAATCTTTGGTTAGAGGCAAGGATTGTTAAAATGTTCCTCCAGACCCACAGCTGGGGTTGTTGACTCAGAGCGCAAAACTGGAAAATGCCCATGTGGCCACATTAGAAATTCATTTTTGTGGTTTGTGTGGCCTTGCTGGGAGCCTCCTCCTTTTCTCTCCTCTCTCCTTTAATCCAACCCTTGATTGGTTTATTACTTTAAAGGCACCCTTTTCCTGCTGGGAGCCTTGCCTGGTTGTGTCCTGGCAGCTCTTTCCCCAGGACACAAATGACCCTCAGAGGTTTCATTCGTGTTCAGCAATCCACTTATATGAGATCATCTGGGAAACTGTTAAAGAGTATGTAGCTTTTCTTTTTCCATTTTTCATTTTCTTCTTCTACTTTTTTTTTTTTTTTTAATTTTTGCCCTCCCCAAACTGTCCTCCCTCATGCACATACAATTCTTTTGTTTTCTTCCCTCTCTTCAAGTTCGAACTGAAGCCAAGTGCTTTTAATTTTTAGCTGCATTTTGCAAGCCTGGACTTTCAGGAATATATGTTATGAAAGCGGGGAAAGAAAAGACTTTCTTGTCATCAAAACCATAATAATTATGTGTCAAAGATAATTACTGCTTGGTGTGTAATACATCTAATACCAAGTGACAGAGAAAGTAGTCTACCGGCAGACAAGAGTAACTGCCGGCTGGCTGAAATCTGATATAAAATTAACCACCAGGCTCAAGCTCTCTGCCCACTGGAATTTCACCAGATAAAGGCCAACTCCACCCCCAAAATGCAACTCAGAGCCATGCCTAGTTTATTTGTGTTTGTTGTTGGGGCATTTTTAAGACGTGCATATATTTCCATGCGTATAAAAAATTAGTTGTTTTATAATAAGACATATTCCAAGGGTCTGGAGTTGCTGTTTGAGGGGTGAAATTATTACTAAAATAGCTAAAGGGTACAACCAAACTCTGGGCAGTAAGAGTGAAAAGCTTTCAGAGACAGGCTAATAGCTCTGCTCCATAATATCCAGATTTAGAATCTGAGTCTTACCTGGGAAACCGAAGCTTCAAAAGCAAAGCACTTCAGATGTTTAGAAGAGGGGCTACCCCATCCCTGGCACAAAGGCAGGTGAAGAGAAATCTGGAGACACTGCCAAAGTGAAACATGATGTTATTTGAGAAATTTCTCCATGTAAGGCTGGGGGTGATGTAAAGATGACTATTAAGAATGGCAAGCATGAGAATTCTGCTCAACAGTTCCTTCTGGGCAACTTCAGAGCAGAGGATGAAACCCAGCTTCTTTGGGCTCAGGCGTCCCTGTGCCCCATTTCACCGTGAGCAAACTCAGCTGTGCCAGGGAAAAGCTGGCTTGAGCCCAGCAAAGGCAAATGTTGGTTGCCAGGAGGCAGGCCTGCATGGCTTCTGCATCATTTGGGGTAGACCTGAATCTTATCTACCTCATCAGTAGCATAAACTGTTTCCACGACAGCATGGGGGTCCAGAAAGTTAGAAAAAGGACTGTGTTCTTTCAAACTGTTCCCTGATTGGCTGAAATCACCAATCAGCGTGCAGGCGCTTTACCAGTTCTCTCACTCTTGTGCAATGAGTGGGCTTGGGTCCAGGTTGCACACAGAGGTACAAATGCGGAAGCTTTTAGAGGCTTTTAGTTACCCTCTGACCAGCGGTTGGTTATCCAGCCTTTTTGTCAGGACTGAGCCTGAATCCGGCATACCATCATCTCTGCAGTCTTAAAAATGAATCTCAAAGGTGATCATAGAGTTCATACTCATCCTTATCAAACACCCTGCTACTGCTTTGTCCCAATAGATCATTTTACTTTAGCACTCAACTGCTCCTGTGCCATTTGGCTGTTCCACACCAACTACACAGGAATCCCTCATTAAGTTGAGGGGCTACATTCCTGAAAAGTCCTGAGGTTGGCAAAACTACATTTGGCAAGGCCAAGAATCAGAAAATAATTAAAATGGTATTCAGGACACAGACCTAATAATAATGAATAAAATTCTAGAAGGCATCTGACTTCAGAAAACCAGAATAATTAGCGTTAGAATTGGTCTCCAGTTGGTAACCATTTATTTGTTTAGAAAATATTGTTTCATCGTCGTGACTGGCTGATACAGAGCCTCTTGCAAATTTTATGCAACACAAACTGTACCAGCTCAAAAAACAATTTTTTTTAACCATTCCTCACTGGGTTGAAATTCAACGTCCTTTGCACTCATGTCCTTGTTTTCATTTTTGCTACCTCTGTGAAATTCCAAGTAACTGTTTATCCTTCTCTTAAGTACCAGCTGGGTTAAGTGCACAAATTACTGATGGTCCCTCTCCTTGATTTGAGGGGATAGAGCATAAATAATCCCCTTCTACACCATTCTATAGACCCTAACACATGGTCTGCTGAGGGGGCGGAGGGAGGGAAATGAACTGATTTGAATTGCACATAAGGAATAAGACCGCGTTTAAAATATTTCATGTATGAATGTAAAACTTGGCTGATCTCAGATCCAAAGCTGATGAAGGGTTACAAGTTTACCTTCCCTTCTCACCTCTGAGGTTTTGCGATAGAAGCGAAAACTGTCTTCTAATTTGGCTATTCACAAGATAAATTACAGAGCGTGAAAATGAAATGTGGAGACACGAAAAGAATGACGCAAAGTCTTCCCAGGAAATACGAAAAATATTCGTATTATGGCTTCCGTGTCAATCTGTTTTGGAATTTTTTTTCACAAAATATTAAAAAGTGTATTTCCACTATGGCTTTCTCAGTACGAACTACTGTTTGAGCCTACATGGCTTTTCTGAAGACAATGTTTTGAAATGGTTTAGACTTTTTTAAAGGCATGACCTAAAGATATTATTATTTCCAGCAAAAGAAAGAATAAAATAGCCTTTGAATGTATCTGTGTATATATATAATATATTCATATTCCATGGGTATCAAAAAATCATATAGTCCCAATAATGTTCTTGGGAAGCCATAACGTAACACAGAACGTATGCTAAAACTGAAGGTGATAGGTAATGGCAACTAGAAACTATACAATCCCGGTAAACATAGAAATAAACAAAAATAGAAAAAAAAATCATGAAATGACATTAACCAAAATAAATTATTGACCTTTTTATCACATTGATTATTTAAAATCTTAACAAATAAAAAGTAGCTGCCAGGATACTGTATTGTGTTGTATAAAGGATCCATATGTAGTCATCAAGATAAAACCTTTCTAAGCTACATCACTGTGAGCTACTAAGGGTAGATTCCTATCTGGTACTCAAAATATTTAAAAGTTTGTCTCAGACATACATTTATTTATAATGTGGTTTCTGATATACCAAGTTATTAGATATCAGTTTTCAATTTGCCAAACATAAGGTGTTATCTCTATTGGAAGGCCATGGCATACTTTAATGTTCCAGCACTCTCCACCTACGTTAAATGTTGATCCCCAGACAAGCTTCAGTGATTCATCATTCTTGGCATCCACTTCCTTGAGACATCTGATTGGATTGAAATAATGTAAAGAGAAAGAGAAAATATACAAAGCAGGGATATGCACACACACACACAAATACCACGGAGTTTCTCTTTTTCTCGTTGTTACTAAGAGAAAATAATGAAACATATTTATTGTCAGCCACACAAAACAATAAATAACCTCGGAAAATTGTTAAAGAGACGCTGGCAAACAAGGTACAAATAACAAATGGTTAAGATGCTTGTTTTCACAAATCAGTATCACAATACAGGGCAATGTCATGGCTCGCATGTTTTGAGAATCTATGCCTGTCTGTTCTATGTCCATTCAATAAATAACAGTAGGTTTAGGGTTCCTTTCTTTGTTTTGTTTCCACCAAGAAAGCAATAGCAATGGCCCCAAGAAGAAAAGTGACCAAGTAACCACAAGGCTAGTGTGGATGGCTTTGTCCAGGGCAATGCATGTGTATGAAGTATTTCTGAGTGGCCTTAAAATGTGACCCGGCCTGCTCAATACTCAAGTGCCCTCTTAATGCTTTTCCCTTTTTATAGGAACTTTTGATTATCTGGTCTACCTGCGTTGAACTATCTCATGAGTCAAAGGTAACCCTAACATTTTCCCTGGTTTCTTCAATTATTTTCTAGGACTAAGGGCTGCAGTGATTACCATATGATAGCTATTGCTATTAGTTTTAGTATCCAGCTTGTAAAATAGAAAAACTCCCTAAGGGCCAAAAGAAGTTTTAAGGGATAACAAAATCGTCTGTGTTTTACATAGGGAAGGCTAGTACGGAGTACCTACACAAGTGCTCTATTTTTGTACCGCTCTTCCTCTTTGCTTGGAAATGCTTTTGTTTAGAGTGATGTTAAATATCATCTAACCAGACAGTGGCAGGAGCATTGATCTGCTTAACCTTGCAATGAACTGAACAAGGTTCATCCATTCCCACAGCCAAAACCTGGGCCAAATGTGTGAATGGCTCTGACAGGGAAAAGTGGGAGCTTCCCTGATTAATAGCTAAGATGCAGGGTATTTGAAAAAGAAATTAGAAGAATGCATTATCTGGAGACATTTCCTGCCACCAAATCACCCGCACTTAGGCCGATGACTGAGAAATCCCAGAAGGCGTTCTCCTGTGAATGTGGCCTACGTCAATGGCACATTTCTGAATTGTCAGGCTGAAAACCCATCAATAGTCATAAAGAGAAGGATGTGTCCTCATTGGGGGTGTGTTGATGGATCTGATCCAGAACATGAGAGGTGACTCCTGGGTTAGTTGGATGTTGGACATATTTGGGTCTGGTGACCGTGCTTCTGATTCTAAATCAAAACCATTCTCCCCGCTTCATTCAGTACATTACATAATATGAGTAGGGTTGTCTATATGCATAATTATCACTGCTCATGAGAAACAGGCCCAAAAGAATTCTCTGACCTTGTGCTGATAAATTGTGCTGAAGGAACAAGGGGCTCAGAACTGCCAGTCTCAGTTACAGACGCTGAAAAATTAAGTTGGACTGAAGGGAAATCAAGCTTCTGCATGGCACATTTCTCAGTAGGCTGAGACTCTAAGCTATTGAAGTCTGTTTCTGAGGACCCCAGTTCAAGCCCTACCTCTGCTCATCAGTCAGCACATCATTCTCGGCACTAAGCAACATGCTTGTAATTTCCAACCTGACTGGAATTAGCTCCTGAGAGGGGGAGGAGAGGGGGAAGGAAGTTAGAAAGAAATGGCTCAAAAAAGTACTCCTTCTAAATCAGAAACATCTGCTGGAGTCATAAATGGTTTTAAGTAGAAATCAACGACTAGAGGGTTTTCATAGGAGAAATAGAAAGAAACGAAGCCACCCCTCACTGAAAGTTCCCAGGTAACCGAAATCAATGATATCACTATGTATTAGAGCAAATTTGTGAACCTGCTTGGTGGCTGACACTTCGGCATTTTGGATCCCGCTCCTACTACAAAGGACCACGTGACACTAAGGACCTCTGTGTGCTATTCATAATGCCTGAAATGCCTGGGCGGGACTTGGCCACTTGACGCACATTTGTTGTCGTCCATTAATCTCACTGAAGACTCTTCTTACTATAAGTCCTCAGGGAGCTTTTTTAGAAGAAGCCAGGAGCAAGAGGGATGTTCCTCTCCCTCAGCTCTAACAAAGGCCACACTCTGACTTGTAGGATTTTCCTAAAGATACAAACAATACAGGGACGCCTGGGTGGCTTGGTCGGTTAAGCATCCGACTTCGGCTCAGGTCATGATCTCGTGGTCCGTGAGTTCGAGCCCCGCTTCCGGCTCTGTGCTGACAGCTCAGAGCCTGGAGCCTGTTTCGGATTCTGTGTCTCCCTCTCTCTCTCTGCCCCTCCCCTGTTCATGCTCTGTCTCTCTCTGTCTCAAAAATAAATAAACGTTAAAAAAAATTTTTTTAAAGATACAAACAATACAGAAGGCAAAAAGGAACATCAGCTTCTACCTCTCTGGTGTTTGTGTGTGTGTGTCGGTGTGTAGTTGGGAAAGATCTCAACATGGACATTCTAGAAGGAAATCAGAAGCTGTCCAGCCTCACTTGATCTTTTGTGTAAAGTCCTCCCAAAACTTCCTCGAGATAAACAACATTTGTTAATTAAAAACAAATACAAAAACACACCGCGAGTTCTCAGTGTTGTCACCAGCACAGAAATTCTTTTTTTTTT
Source organism: Puma concolor (assembly GCF_028749965.1). Classification (NCBI taxonomy): domain Eukaryota; kingdom Metazoa; phylum Chordata; class Mammalia; order Carnivora; family Felidae; genus Puma; species Puma concolor. The sequence goes on from NC_141672.1 coordinate 82,578,445, forward strand.
TTTAACTTTTATTCATTTTTGAGAGACAGAGAGAGACAGAGCGCAAGCGGGGGTGGGGCAGAGAGAGAGGGAGACACAGAATCCGAGGCAGGCTCCAGGCTCTGAGCTGTCAGCACAGAGCCCGATGCAGGACTCGAACCTACAAACTGTGAGATCGTGACCTGAGCCCAAGTCGGACGCTTAACCGACTGAGCCACCCAGGCGCCCCAGCACAGAAATTCTTTAGTCATACTTTTAATACGTTCGGTCTCATCAAGCACACAAAGAACTCTTCTCAGTCACGTTTTGATTGAAATTCAGAGATTGCAAGAGTTCCGCGAACACCAAGCCAACCATGTTATAGGTGTTTGCCTTAAAGGAAAGTACAGCATGCCCAAAGAATTCACCGGGGTACCTCAAAAGCAACTGGAAATTGAGAGGTAACAAAACTGACATGATTTTGTCACAATCTGCATTACTGACACAAATGTAGAATTGCTAGGGAGTGGAGAATAGGAAGAACGGAAAACATAAACGAACTTTCTTTTAATCTGAGCCTGCACGTCTGAATAAGGTAAGTACTGCTTTGCTATCAAAGAGCTGGAGGAAGGAGGTGGGAGCACAGTGAAAAGAATTTCTTTAAAAGCAAACGTCAAATGGCAACCACATCAATCATTCCCTGATTTAAAAAAAATAAATGAGTGCTTTTCTCCACAGTTGGAAATTTCATTACTTCTGTATGTTCTCCTCTTTGTTTATAAGTTGACTAAGAACTCCTGCAAGTTTCGCTTTCTTTGGGGAAGAGAGGTCAGGTTTTTGATGGCCCCAAATGTCCCCCAGGGATTCTGCCCCAAGACTAAAGTTTAACTTATTTTTCCTTCTCTTCTTGGCTTTTTCTTGTGGGGGAACAATAAATATATCTTTCAAATATACCATTATAAAACAGGCTCCCTGCCACGCTATAGTATCCAAAGAGTCACTCACATTATGGGGTCCTAATGAAATACAGATCTTTCAAACTCATCTAAAATGTCATTTTGCACACGACTATTTTATTGCATAAAATGCAGTAGTCAAGCAAGCAAATGAGTGATTATGCTGAGTTAAAGGACATAAAAAAAGATGGGAATCTTTTATTTTTTTGCAAAAAGTTATCACTTGATAACTGCCTGTTTCCCTTGAATATGCAGGGTTTCAGAAGCCAAAGAGAAAGCCCAGAGATGAACAAGAACAAAAATGATTAATGAAAATGGTACTAGGTTTCTATAAGAGAGTACACGACAATTCTGGAATTAATTATCTCTGAAAAGAACACAGTAAGGAAAGCATAACTTGGAAATAACTTTATAGCAAAAGTTCTTCCCACAGAGCCCCGAATGGAGGCAGGGAATGAAAATAAATGGGATAATAAATGATACAGAGGAACACCAGCCAAATGTCTTTCCAGTGATACCAAAACACATTTGGTAAAATTTACAGGCTCTTAAAATCTTATTTTTAGATACAGGTGGAATATCAAGAGACCTAAAAGCAATTTCTTTACATCAGATGACTGCTGGTGCTGTATTTTTCTAAGATTATTTATGGTTGATGCTGACCTTGAAAGTACTATTCTAGTACACCATTATGACACCCGATTCAGAAATACATTCAGATAAAGCAAATAGACCGTTTCTAGGTAACATAAAAGGTGTATGTCCTAAACCAAACTCTACTCTCAAGGAAACTCTGTGTAACTCAATGTAGTTTAATGGTGCCTCACCAAATTTGTACGGTTTGATGATAGAGGTAACTTGAAAAACAAAACAAAACAAAACAAGCAAAAACCAGTGACTTTCTCGCTAAGGGATTTCTCATGCACATTTTTGTTTCTGTGACTTTCACGTGAGATAACAGCGTAGTGAAGAGAAAAGGCAAATAGCTTTTATTCTCCTGAATAATCTCACCTGGACTCGTTGGCCTCAGTTTTATTCTCTAAAACTTTGCCTGTCATTTGCTTCCAGGAGCTGTTCTCCTTCCTTACTGTGGTCTCGGCAAAGCATGGAGTTCTGCTTCATCACAGCTCCTGCATGTGATAAAATGTTATTATAAGTTTGCACAGAATGGAGAAGTACAGCACAGAATAGTAAGCGATTTAATTTTTTTCTGCCAACCCTCCCAGTGGAATTTCTTACCAGTCAACTTCATCTTAAGCCCGCTGCTGTCTTGTGTCTCTAAAGCCCTTTCTTACGACATGTTTCCAGGATCCACGACCTCCAATTTCTTGGCAGCTCTGTAATTTGTGTAAATAGGTCAGATATTTCGGAAATACCTCTCAAACTCAGTGGCCCTTATATTTAAGCCAATCTTTCGCTCTTTTCCATCCCCATTTAAGAATAATACTTAGCAACAAGGCTGAAGTTCAGAAAGAGGAGACTAGGATATAAGAGACGTCTCAGCTATAAAAAGAAAATATTAAAAAAAACATACAAACAAACTTGCCTCGGTCAGCCTTGAAGGAATGTGAGAAGTAGAAAAACAGAGGGGAGGAGACATGAGAGGTTGGGGATGAGAAAAGTGAATTTCCTCCTCCGAATTAAACTTGGAAAAAGCATGGTATATTAGATCATTGAGGAGAATATCCAGTCTGAGAGTCTTTTGGAAGAAATTGGTTCATAGATGCCCCTGCCCCAATCACACCAACAGAGTGGCCATAGAAAAGTCTATTTGGCTGTACTGCACAGTAATTAGGCTGAGGGAGTGCCAGTTCAGCTTTCCAGCACCATCTCTGTTTTCTGTTTACACTGTGGATGGGACCTAGAAGTCTCTAGAACACAAAACTCAGAAAGCAGCTGAGTGGAGAGCCAGTTAGATTCTCAGTGAAGCTCCTCCTGGGAGTCGGCTAGAGCAGACTGAGGCCAGGCAGAGACTCAAAGGAGAACGGTGTGAGGCTGCAGTGAGGGAGACATCAAGCAGGACACATCACTGGGCCTGGACCAACAGACCTCCAGACCTGTGGACCACCGCTTTAGCCAAGACAGCCAACCGGGCAAGCAGTCTCCAGACACACAGAAACCAGAGGAGCTGGAGGGCGTCAGGGATCCAAGGACCCCTTTCCCTTGAGACTATGTTAGGCTACCTCATACGATCAGATCCCACCTTGGGCAAGAGGAAGAAAGAGAAGTGAAAGATTGGGCATGTATCCAAATGAGGTTGAAATTACCAGACTGGACTAAATTCAGCTCCCTCCCCCGCTACTTACCTAGCCAAGTGGAGGACAGGCCAAGCAGATTGATAAGCCAGTAAGAAAATAAAGAACCGTATTTCTCTTTATATACCCATCTACTACAAATACATTTTCATATGTTTATCATTTATTATATGTAGAATTTTGCCCTCCTTACTTCCCCTTACTAAAGATTCTCCCTTGAGAGTTTTCTGAAAATTATGAAAAACCTTTGAGGTAAATGCTATCCCTTTCCTTTCCAATAATGCTGAAGCAAGGCAGATATTTGTTATTTTTCTTTCTGCTCTCAACTCCTTCCTCTCTTTCTCCTTCCCTCCCTCCCTTCCTTTTTTTCCCTCTGTCTCCTCTCTCTTAACACCCCCCTTTTAAAAAAAAAAAAAAAAAAGTAAATGTGTTTTCTTTCCATATGAGATAGTCTTATCATTAAGGCAGCATTTCAGCATTTTCTATTATGGATCAGCCTCACAAAGAAAATCAGGGGCAAATCTCACAAATATCCTGAATTCCTTGCTCACCATGAAGCATACTTCCAATTCCTTATTTAGTAGATAAATACATTTTCTGTTGTTGTTATTTTTAATACACAATAGACATTTCAAAGACAGAAACCAAAATGGTAATTAAGAAAGACCTTGTATCCTTTTTTGTTTGTTTGTTTTACTAAAGCTAATCTGTAAGATTTCTCTATCCCATTACATTATTATACAAACTCTTGACTCCTTCCTAGAAGGGTACAAAGATATACTGACTAATTCCTAAGAACTCTCTGATTTTACAGAACCAATGGAAATGTCTGAATCCCACAAACTGATTTTCCTGTATTTACAGTTTTAAGATAGCATCATAGCGGGGCACCTGGGTGGCGCAGTCGGTTAAGCGTCCGACTTAAGCCAGGTCACGATCTCGCGGTCCGGGAGTTCGAGCCCCGCGTCGGGCTCTGGCCTGATGGCTCAGAGCCTGGAGCCTGTTTCCGATTCTGTGTCTTCCTCTCTCTCTGCCCCTCCCCCGTTCATGCTCTGTCTCTCTCTGTCCCAAAAATAAATAAACGTTGAAAAAAAAAAAAAGATAGCATCATAGGATAATCAAATTTGAATATCATCAGAGTAATCTTGCTGTCTTGGCCTTCCCTTTCCACATTATTGCTCCTACACCTTTAGGACTGCAAAGGCCTCAATGTTCCCTTTTTCTTCTGTTTCATTAGGAGAGAGCTCACCTGCTCCTGCTGCCTTTGGCACAATAAAACTTTTGTTTCCAAAATATTGGCAACTCAGCTAGACAAAGCTAGCATTATGTTCTTTAAATATCAATGCTTTTTGAAGGAAATTAGCTTCTGGTTTTGTGGGTTTTTTTTTTTTTTTTTCACAACTACCTTGTATTTACATCACACATTTCCCTGAATGACATGAAGTGATTTACAGGTGTTAACTGATTCATACTTAGGAAGGAGTTGATGGAAGACACAGTTTAGTCCCAGTGTTAGAATTAAAGGTACAGAGAGATCATCACTTCCATGAAGACAGAAAAGTAGGAGGGATAAAAATCTGCCAATTGAATCACAATTTGGCCTCATTCACTCACTCACTAAGGAGAGGCACAGTATACAGAACATGTGGACTCAAGGGCGTCAGCTAAGCTAGCTTTTCTGCATCTCAGTTTCCTATCTTTAAAATTTATAGCGCTTGATTATTGTTGGTAAGCCCATCAACTCAAAACTGATTCTTGTGTTTATCCAGCTAAGCGCACACATGAACACACACACACACACACACACACACACACTTACTTAATTTAATTAAGATGAAATTTTACCCTCAATTTTTTGCTTTAAAAGCAAAAGCCAGAGCACCTGGGTGGCTCCTTTGGTTAAGCAACCAACTCTCTATCTCAGCTCAGGTCATGATCTCATGGTTCATGAGTTCAAGCCCCATACCAGGCTCTCCGCTGACAGTGTGGAACCTGCTTGGGATTCCCTCTCTGTCTCTCTCTCTCTCTCTGCACCTTCTCTGTGCTCTCTCTCTCTCTCTTTCTTCAAAATAAATAAATAAACTTTAAAAATAAAAAGTATTAAAAAAAGCAAAAGCCAATTGGTCATCTTAAGATAGTAAAAAAAAAAAACAAACAACAAAACATTATTTCATTAATTTCCAGAAAGAAATATAGAAAGAAGACAAATATCTATACTTTTACAGGCTCAGTTTCATCCACATATCTTTCTGCTCCATCGCTGCTCCCTGCAATAGATGAACATTATCAATATTGACTTCCCGCCAAACTATTGATGTAATACGTCAAATATGTCACAATTTTAGTAATTATGTGTTTTTCCATAATTGAAGTTCTGAGCACTTATTGTTCTTAATATGCCTTCTCATGTACTCATTCTTTACCAAGGAAAAATGCAAAATTTGATCATTTCAATGGCATAATTTGTTTGTTTTACTTTTTACCGCTTCTGCTCCTTTGTTTGGTTTCTGTGTGTGTCTGTGAGTGTGTAAGGTTACACGACCTGTACTATTTCCTCATTCCTTCCAGCTTTTCTCAGTTGGTTCTACAATGAGTGAACTTGGGCCTACCACTGACATCCAGACAACATCATGCTCTGCTCTACTAAACAGCTCCGACCACTTCCTTTCCCACTCTGCACCATACCACTACCGTTGAGAGATGAAAGAAACAATTAATGACAGAAAACAACAAAATATTTTTCTTCTTATCACAATACTGAGAAACCTGCAGGACTATTATCCTTTCTGGGGCCATACTGAAAATGGTGAAAACATGTTGCATTCATTACAGATGTCAGATTTTTCCAAAAGCACAGAATTAACTCAGTTCTGTACTTCTGCTACATTTACACATGTTTTTATTAGCATGAACTGCTTTTGTTACATGCCCAAGAGTGTTTGGGGTACAATTTATAATGAAGGAGAAAACTTATCAGAGTGATAGGTCACATGGAGTTGCTTTCAGCCACAATATAACTGGGACCAGAAATAGTGGACAAGTTGCATTTTTTTTTAATTGTTTTTGTTTTGGTTTTTAATCTTTTCCCTCCAAGCAGCCTTATATGACACCAAAATGAGATCACAATCTTGATCAAGTTGTGATTTAGGAAGAATACTGAGAGAATCTAAATATAGTAAAAAACAAATGACTGTCACTGATATCCAGGATAAAATATTTCAACCTTGTTTTTTAGAGGATGGGGTTATTTTACATATCCCAAATTAACCTCAACAGGAAAACTGCCTTATTTTGGGTAAATCAGGAAAACAGAATGAAATATACGACTAGCAAAAATACCTACTCTTTCAAAACAATGGACTCTGTTTTTTGAGGAGATTTTTTTTTAACATGTATTTAAATCGATTAATGGGAAACAAAGGTAGAACAAAGCCTAAACTTGAGTATTCCTCTTCCCCAGGAAGATACATTCTTTCTGTTGGTAGGATCAATATGGACAGAATAAACAACAGTGAGAAAATAATTCTTTTACAAAGGATCATATGCATTATAATTTAATACCAAATGATGATTTGTCAAATAGAAATCCATCAGTTATTTTTCTTTCCAGAATGATATAACTTTGAAAAATGAAGATTAAATACAGGAAGTAACCAAACCCACAATGGATTCATCCTCATCATGACTGATAACAATAATCATTCACAAAATATATCCTGATGTTCTTTGCATATTCACTTATTAACCACGTTGGCAAATCATCATTTAAACACAAGAGTTGTCCATGAACATCAGGCACATGGCTCTGTACGTTTTCCAGCTATGGATCTATATTTTATCTAAAGGGTAGGACATTAGTTGAGATTTTTATATACTGGTAATTTGGGGGGCAAAATTTAAATCATCATGGTAACTTCTAGCCACTTCATTCTAAATGAATCAGAATGAATTTCTCACCACGTGCGTTAGGCTAAAAACAAAAAGCACTTCTGATATTTGGTCATTTCAAACTTCTGAAGTTTGTGCAACACAGTTCTTACAAACAGTGTAAATGGGGCTATTATTTCAAGAGTCAACACATTCCTACTGACACGTACCTCTTCTTAAATAGCCTAAAGTTCTTTTTCATTATGTTAAACAACCATTATCCTCTAGATCTGAACTAGAAAACCCAGGTACACATCACTGAAAGTCTTGTCATGAGTCATTTGGCAATTATGTGAGAATAATTACCCTTGGAATCCTGACTCACAAATAACTTAGCCATTCAACCCACCTTCTTTGTGCAAAAGCTTCATGTGAAATGGGAACCAAGGAAATAAAATAAACGTCTGTCTCCAATATTCGGAACATCTGCATGAGTAAAAATTATTCAAAAAGATACCATGAATTTTTAAAATAAAATGCAGCATGTAAAAATTAAGCACCTGGTCTTTTCCTTTATATTTCATTAAAAAATTCTAAATAGACTATCACCAGCTGTACATTTTACTGCATTTTTTATTATGGCAGGCAGTCAAAGCAATACTGCATCCTTTCTCATCTGAGCTCCACATACAAATTTATTTATTTAAAAAAAGAAAAGAGCAGAGCAGGCCTTGTGTCAGAGGCAACAAAGAGTTAAGGATGCCACACAAACCAATAAAAGACCGTAAAAATGATCCCCAAACAGACTTGATTCCAAATAGAAAGTTTGAGATAAAAGAAAAGTGACATTGTTTCATTTCTTATTCATTCAAACTGCCTAAAAGAAACCTAAAAATTTGGACAAGAAATTTCATTTAGCTTCAGAGAAAGGATATACTTAATTTACAAGTAAAAACTGAGGAAGTTAATGCAGCGAAGTCATCTTACTGGTTCTTTTTGTCACATAACCTGATGATTCGTAAACCAAGCAAAAAGAACATACATGTTATAAGCCTGGAAGCAACACTTTATAAATTTCATAGTTGGCTGACATATACTATAGGGTCAATACCGATCAAGTCTCCAAAGTTTTAAGAGAAACTAGGAATAATTGGGGAAAATGTTCCTAAGATAAGCAGGAATCATTAAGTCCCAAATGGGCAGATTATGTTAGCTTGCAATTAGCAATTCTAAATTGTTTTATATAAATTGATTAGTGAGAGGATTTGAGAAGTTGGCCTATCCAATTTAAAAACATTCATTCTGTAACATTTCAAATATTAACACTGATAAAATGCTTCCTTTGTAAACAAATGGAGAAATTCAACTTAATGGCGCTTTTTAAAATATCTACTTGATTGGGTTTTTTGTATCTATAGGCTTGTGATGTGGACATCTGTCTCCTCTCTATGACTGCTTTTGATGAAGGGGAAAGTCTGAGATAACTTCAGCTTAAATCCAACTTTACCAACAACGCTTCAAAAAAATTCATTTATGCAGCAAATATGTACTTGACACTGAGTGCCAAGTATTGTTCTAGGTGATGAGGATAAAAAGCAAGCAAAACAAGCATGGCCCACACCCTTTCAGCTTCATCTGTAAAATGAGAAATAGCACTGAGATGGCATCTCAATAAATGCAGGTCCCTTCCGCATTCCCTCTCCATCTCATGTTAATGGAAAAATTGCAACACCAGATAGGTAAGATCCTTGGGTAAGTGACATGTGTCTGCTGTTCGCTTTCAGAAAATGCTTATTGCCTCTAACAAGAATATTGTCTGTAGTCCTACTCATATGATGAGACACAAAAATAAGATATTTTCTTTTTCTGTTTTGAAAAAAAATGCCATTGAGTTTTTAAGATAAATGTATTATGTTCTTGGATGATAAAGTTAATTTATTGTGATGATTTTAACCATTTTAACCAAGCACTCCAACATGATTTCAATTCATTTACTCATCCAAAAAAAAAAAAAAATCAGACTTTTTTCCTGCTATGCAACTTAACTAACTACTAGTTAAAACCTTTGAGGCCTGGGGTAAATTAGAAGCTAGAGGGAAACTGCATACTTTTTAGAAATGCTATAAAGCACTAAACATTACTAAGGTATGTTATCAAGTTCAAGCATACTGTGTATGTTGATTTTAAGACTTACATCTATGCTGTAGTTTTTGAAAATAAATGAATGTTCCATATTATTTGCCTTTAAAACCAAAACTCAGGGAGGAGAGAGATGAGAAATAAGAGTGTGGACTTACCTTTTTGATAATTAGCTACAGTTGGTCTCATATTTGTAAAGACAAGTAAAATCTTGATGTCAATATCATTGAACTAAACAACCAATTTAAAAGAATATAACTCTATATTCTATTTTATTGCTCATAAAATCCTAAGAAAACAGGATACGACCAACAGAAATATTGCTTAAAAACTTACCAATTAATTGGCAAAATTTTCATGATTTCTCCTACCTATTAGGAAAAAAGTAGAAACTACCTCACCTTAGCACATGGCTGCAAAAGGGTTGATAAAATTGTGTGGGTTTTGTTTTAAATTGTATTCAAATTAGAATTTTCTCATACGTTTGATCCAGTGAAATATGCTAACATTTGATTTTCACATCAGTGATTAATCACTTGTTTTCCTTTTTTTATTGTTGTGACTCTTTCCAATCTTTACTATAATCTTCCTGGGTTGGGGGGGTGGGGAGGATGCTTCTTAATACTTAGACCTTTAAGAATAAAGAGTTTCAATTAAAAAAAAAAAGAATCTTAATGTCCCTATTTAATTTATACTATAACATTTCAGTCCCCCCTAAAGAAGAGTAAAAACATTTTCATGGAAAAAAGCTATTTTAGTGACCTTGTGTCCCTCCCTAAGAGGAAGAAGTCTGACAGGTAGATATATGGAGAGTTTGTTATTGTAAATTCCAGATCTTGTGATTATCTCTGACTCAACTTCTGGGGTTTTATCTGGAATTCCTGTGAAGGGTCAACAAGTGTATTACTGCCTGTCTTCACCTTCTTGTGACCCTAATTTTAAAACTACACCTTATAGGATTCAGAAAGTAGATTACAGTGCTGCATTTCAGCAGACAAATTTTAAAATGGAATGCATATGAAAATATATAACTAATTCAAACAAACACAAATATATAACTTTTTGATATGTTTGTCTATACCCCATTTGGGAATTTAAAGAAAAAATCTGGTAACTTTTTGAATTCGATAACTTTTCAGAGCCAAATGTTCCATGAAACTCTTTCTTCCTGAAGGAATACGTTTTTACAGTATTGCTATAATTAAGTGATTTTCAGTATAGATATAAGTGTAGATGTATTTATATAAATACATCTTAATGGATAAAACTGTGGTGAAGATTCATATTATAATTTTAGAAAATAGGCAAATTCAGATAAAACAGCACATTTTGACAGTATAACTTGTTCATATATATTAGGAAAATGAAACAAGCAATTTCTGAGTAAATTTTAAGTATATACTTCAGTTCAATGGCCCCAAGCCTTCAATTATTGTTCCAAAGACCGTGAGCACCGGTTAAGAATGACAGAACTATTGTTATTAATTTGGGGATGGTGGAAATTGGTTTACTAAAGAGAACACTTGTAAAATGGATAACAAATACTGGGAACAAATACACAAGAAGAGAAATTAAAGATGAACATCTGGAAAACTACCTGGAATGGAGGTACGGCAGTGAAATGCTTGGAGAGTATGGCTCCAGTGTTGCATAGTGGGTTCCAGACAACTTGCTGGGTATGTGATCTCAGGCAAGTCAATGAACCTGAATATAACCCAAAAGAATATAAAATTGTGCCTATTTTATTTTATAGGTATGACATGGGAATAAAAAGTTACATGTTTGGCACAATCCCTGGCATAAAAGCCTTTGTTGTCATGAATGTCCCTTGTAAATTCAACAAATAGAATAACTGAATGATAAATAAAATCTTCCAAATATTACAGATGATCCAAAATGCTACTAGAGTCTAAGATATAAGGTCCAAATTAATCACAAAAGCAGTAGTGGGATAAAATTAAATTCTTATTATTAGAAAAGGAAAAGAATTTCAATAAAGAACTAAGCTACGAATTTGGTTTATTGTCTAAAACAGAATAATACATGGAAATCATGAGCTATGGGTGCAACCGTCTTTTGTGTCATACTTGATCCATTTGACATTGTTGTAGACTTACGGCAAATTGAAAGTTGAGAACATTTTAAAATTAAAGGCACAAAAAAAATCCCTGTAACAATAATAATTAGGTGAGATGAAGAGGTCTAGCACATTTATATTTTCACCAGCAACGTCTTACTCTTTCTTCTAAAACTGAGAAAAAATTCTGCCATCATTAACATTTTTTCCAAATAGAGCTCCCGCAATCATTTAAAGATAAACAAGACTTGGAGATGAAAATCTATGAGACCATTTTTACTTATTATCATACATAAAATATGAAAGGGAGCTATTCTTTTTTTATCAAGTTTTGATGGCAAATTTTGTGAAGCTACATCTAAATATCTCATCATGGTTGTAATTCTTCTTCCACACTTACCCTTCCAGTTGTTGTGGTCCAAATGATTGCTAATACCCTTGTAGTCTTAAAAAAAAAAGGCCAGTCAATATAATCAAACTGGATAGGCATTTAAGAAATAATCACAAAGAACTCACAGCAATGTGCATTTTACATAGTGAGCTTGTCACTTGTTTGCTTCTGCCTAGTGTGAAATTAAATATTCTTGACTAATTATGTGATCACTTTTATATCACTGTCCTCAACTGTTTATCTAAACATTATCATTTTATATGTTTATCCCATCTTTCAAATATGTATAGCCAAATCTCTTGTAAGTATCTTGATGAGGTAACTTCATCGTCTATCTATACCTTTACTAGACAGAATAATAGGTAGGGGAAACTATTTTTTGATAGCTCTGATTCACTGTGTGCCACTGATAATTAGCGTATTGCCCTATCAGCAGAAAACATAATTCCAATTATCACTTAATTAAGGCATATTTTCTATGACAGCTAGGACCCAACTAATCCTAATACTTTTATTTTGCCTTTTCAGTTCCTATTTGATTGATCACTTTATTTAATGTACCCCAGTGCTGCAGTAAGATATTGTATATAGGTCTCAAAATATCAAATAAGTCATGATTCATATATTTCTTCTAACTGAATACTATTATTAAATATTTATAAACAAGGGTATATGTGACATACATGGCTAGTTTAAAAAGTAGTAATAAAATGATTACCAGTGCTCCCACTAATCAGCTTTATGTAGTTGGTACCTTACAGGGATGTCTAAAGCTTCTTATTTTGTCATCCTTGCTTGCAATTCTTGCCCCCTACGAGAGATAACCAATAAATACAACCTGTTCGTTTTGGCCTCAATTTGAACTTAACATAAATAAAGTCATACTGAAGAAACTCATCCATGACAATGATTTAACACTCAACATTATGTTTTGAGGGATGCTCACATCTATAGTTGTGCATCATTCTATATGAATATGATTCCATTGTTTGCATATATCAAAATTTATTTATGCACTACTGATGAACATGCTGAGAATTGTGTTCTTGTCGGAGCCTCCTCTTGGAATATCAGAGAGACTCTAGGAGATCTATTGCTAGGTCATAGGGTATGTGCATTTTGGACTTTACATGGAAAAGGCAAATTATTTTCTAAAACATACTAAGTTAAAATTTCCACAGCAGTGTGTGAGAGTTTTAAATTTATGTCTCGTAGGTATATCACTGGGCGTTTACCTGATATTTTCCTGATAACTAATGAGCCTAAGCATATTTTCAGATGTTTATTAAAATTTGTGTTTCCCTTCTAAGAAATAACTGGTCGTGACTTTTTCAACACCTTTTCACTGTATTATTTTTTTAATAATTTGTTTTTCTTTTTTTCTATTATTTTTTTTAATTTTTTTAATGTTTATTTATTTTTGACAGAGAGAAAGAGACAGAGCATGAACGGGGGAGGGGCAGAGAGAGAGGGAGACAGAATCAGAAGCACGATCCAGGCTCCGAGCCGTCAGCACAGAGCCTGACGCGGGGCTTGAACTCACAGACTACGAGATCATGACCTGAGCTGAAGTCCGGCCCTCAACTGACTAAGCCACCCAGGCATCCCCTTTCACTGTATTATTGAGTTATCTATTTTTTTCTGTGTTTCATGGGAATATATATATGATACTAATCCCATTTTTACTTGCCCTTTCACCTTTTTCAATGAGCAGAGTTTCTTAATTTTAATGTAAACAAAACTATCAACTTTCTTACTTTATGTGTTGGGCTTTTTTTAATATTAAGAAATCATCCTTTACTTCAAGCACATAAATGCATTGATGCTAGAAGTTTGAGGTGCTGGTTTTCAAAGTTAAGTTTTTGTCCCTCCCCAGAATTAACTTTTGTGGATACTGTGAGCTACAGATCTAATGCCATTTAATAAGCCATCCTTTTCCCAATGCCAACTCTGTTCTGTATCAAATCTTAATATATACACAGGTTCATTTCTGGGGTCTCTAATCTCATTCATCAGTCCGGTCATCTATCTCTGCACAAATACCCAACTATCCTGCCATAGGTTTATTTTAAGTCTTGATATGTCCTAGAGTTTAGGTTTTACAAGCCAGAGACACTGCTCAGAGATAGGCAAAATGTTGTTATCCTTTTTATTTCTCAGGATGCTTATACCGTGTAATTTACTTCAACATCTTTCAATATAGTTATCTACACTGTATTTTGTTTGGAATGTCCATGATACCTTTCTAACATTTCGCTCTGAACCTTTCTTCATGTTTATATTTTAGGTGTGTCTCTTATAAAGAACGTGTAACAAGATTTTCTTCCTATTTGCATTTTGGTAATTTTTAACCAAAGATTTTATTATACTTAGGTTTGTTGTAATACTCATATAAAATTTTTGAAATTATTTCCATCAACATTTTTTTCTATTATTACATTTCCCTCTACTAGTTCCACAGCTCACTCCTTATTTTCTATTCCTTTAGTGGTTACCCTAGATATTTAATTTATGTTCCTTAAACGATTCTAAGGTTAATAGTATCATTAACTTGAATAATAGCAGCATATAAATTGGGATCTAATTAGAATAAAGCAAGCGTAGGGGTTAAGGGGAAGATGGCGGCGTAGGAGGACGCTGGGCTCACCGCGCGTCCTGCTGATCACTTAGATTCCACCTACACCTGCCTAAATAACCCAGAAAACCGCCAGAGGATTAGCAGAACGGAGTCAGAGTCACCGGAGCCCAGCGCAGACGAGAGGCCCACGGAAGAGGGTAGGAAGGGCGGCGAGGCGGTGCGCGCTCCATGGACTGGCGGGAGGGAGCCGGGGCGGAGGGGCGGCTCGCCGGCCAAGCAGAGCCCCCGAGTCTGGCTTGCAAAAAGCGGAGGGGCCTGACGGACTGTGTTCCGACAGCAAGCGCGACTTAGCGGCTGGGAGGTCATAAGTTAACAGCTCTGCTCAGAAAGCGGGAAGGCTGGAGGACAAAGGGAAGGAGAGCTGCTGAGCCCCCTGACGACAGAGCTCAGTTTGGTGGGGAACAAAGGCGCTCGCCAGCGCCATCTCCCCCGCCCATCCCCCAGCCAAAATCCCAAAGAGAACCAGTTCCTGCCAGGGAACTTGCTCGCTCCGCGCAAACACCCAACTCTGCGCTTCTGCGGAGCCAAACCTCCGGCAGCGGATCTGACTCCCTCCCGCTGCCACAGGGCCCCTCCTGAAGTGGATCACCTAAGGAGAAGCAAGCTAAGCCTGCCCCTCCTGCCCCTGTGCACCTTGCCTACCCACCCCAGCTAAACGCCAGATCCCCAGCATCACAAGCCTGGCAGTGTGCAAGTAGCCCAGGCAGGCCACCCCACCCCACAGTGAATCCCGCCCCTAGGAGGGGGGAAGAGAAGGCACACACCAGTCTGACTGTGGCCCCAGCGGTAGGCTGGGGGCAGACATCAGGTCTGACTGCGGCTCCGCCCACCAACTCCAGTTATACACCACAGCACAGGGGAAGTGCCCTGCAGGTCCTCACCATGCCAGGGACTATCCAAAATGACCAAGCGGAAGAATTCCCCTCAGAAGAATCTCCAGGAAATAACAACAGCTAATGAGCTGATCAAAAAGGATTTAAATAATATAACAGAAAGTGAATTTAGAATAATAGTCATAAAATTAATCGCTGGGCTTGAAAACAATATAGCTGACAGCAGAGAATCTCTTGCTACAGAGATCAAGGGACTAAGGAACAGTCACGAGGAGCTGAAAAACGCTTTAAACGAAATGCATAACAAAATGGAAACCACCACGGCTCGGATTGAAGAGGCAGAGGAGAGAATAGGTGAACTAGAAGATAAAGTTATGGAAAAAGAGGAAGCTGAGAAAAAGAGATAAAAAAATCCAGGAGTATGAGGGGAAAATTAGAGAACTAAGTGATACACTAAAAAGAAATAATATATGCATAATTGGTATCCCAGAGGAGGAAGAAAGAGGGAAAGGTGCTGAAGGGGTACTTGAAGAAATAATAGCTGAGAACTTCCCTGAACTGGGGAAGGAAAAAGGCATTGAAATCCAAGAGGCACAGAGAACTCCCTTCAGACGTAACTTGAATCGATCTTCTGCACGACATATCATAGTGAAACTGGCAAAATACAAGGATAAAGAAAAAATTCTGAAAGCAGCAAGGGGTAAACGTGCCCTCACATATAAAGGGACACCTATAAGACTCGTGACTGATCTCTCTTTTGAAACTTGGCAGGCCAGAAAGAATTGGCACGAGATTTTCAGTGTGCTAGACAGAAAAAATATGCAGCCGAGAATCCTTTATCCAGCAAGTCTGTCATTTAGAATAGAAGGAGAGATAAAGATCTTCCCAAACAAACAAAAACTGAAGGAATTTGTCACCACTAAACCAGCCCTACAAGAGATCCTAAGGGGGACCCTGTGAGACAAAGTACCAGAGACATCACTACAAGCATAAAACATACAGACATCACAATGACTCTAAACCCACATCTTTCTATAATAACACTGAATGTAAATGGATTAAATGCGCCAACCAAAAGACATAGGGTATCAGAATGGATAAAAAAACAAGACCCATCTATTTGCTGTCTACAAGAGACTCATTTTAGACCTGAGGACACCTTTAGATTGAGAGTGAGGGGATGGAGAACTATTTATCATGCTACTGGAAGCCAAAAGAAAGCTGGAGTAGCCATACTTATATCAGACAAACTAGACTTTAAATTAAAGGCTGTAATAAGAGATGAAGAAGGACATTATATAATAGTGACAGGGTCTATCCATCAGGAAGAGCTAACAATTATAAATGTCTATGCGCCGAATACCGGAGCGCCCAAATATATAAAACAATTACTCATAAACATAAGCAACCTTATTGATAAGAATATGGTAATTGCAGGGGACTTTAACACCCCACTTACAGAAATGGATAGATCATCTAGACACACGGTCAATAAAGAAACAAGGGCCCTGAATGAGACATTGGATCAGATGGACTTGACAGATATATTTAGAACTCTGCATCCCAAAGCAACAGAATATACTTTCTTCTCGAGTGCACATGGAACATTCTCCAAGATAGATCATATACTGGGTCACAAAACAGCCCTTCATAAGTTTACAAGAATTGAAATCATACCATGCATCCTTTCATACCACAATGCCATGAAGCTTGAAATCAACCACAGAAAAAAGTCTGGAAAACCTCCAAAAGCATGGAGGTTAAAGAACACCCTACTAACAAATGAGTGGGTCAACCAGGCAATTAGAGAAGAAATTAAAAAATATATGGAAACAAACGAAAATGAAAATACAACAATCCAAACGCTTTGGGACGCAGCGAAGGCAGTCCTGAGAGGAAAATACATTGCAATCCAGGCCTATCTCAAGAAACAAGAAAAATCCCAAATACAAAATCTAACAGCACACCTAAAGGAAATAGAAGCAGAACAGCAAAGGCAGCCTAAACCCAGCAGAAGAAGAGAAATAATAAAGATCAGAGCAGAAATAAACAATATAGAATCTAAAAAAAACTGTAGAGCAGATCAACGAAACCAAGAGTTGGTTTTTGAAAAAATAAACAAAATTGACCAACCTCTAGCCAGGCTTCTCAAAAAGAAAAGGGAGATGACCCAAATAGATAAAATCATGAATGAAAATGGAATTATTACAACCAATCCCTCAGAGATACAAACAATTATCAGGGAATACTATGAAAAATTATATGCCAACAAATTGGACAACCTGGAAGAAATGGACAAATTCCTGAACACCCACACTCTTCCAAAACTCAATCAGGAGGAAATAGAAAGCTTGAACAAACCCATCACCAGCGAAGAAATTGAATCGGTTATCAAAAATCTCCCAACAAATAAGAGTCCAGGACCAGATGGCTTCCCAGGGGAGTTCTACCAGACGTTTAAAGCAGAGATAATACCTATCCTTCTCAAGCTATTCCAAGAAATAGAAAGGGAAGGAAAACTTCCAGACTCATTCTATGAAGCCAGTATTACTTTGATTCCTAAACCAGACAGAGACCCCGTAAAAAAAGAGAACTACAGGCCAATATCCCTGATGAATATGGATGCAAAAATTCTCAATAAGATACTAGCAAATCGAATTCAACGGCATATAAAAAGAATGATTCACCATGATCAAGTGGGATTCATTCCTGGGATGCAGGGCTGGTTCAACATTCGCAAATCAATCAACGTGATACATCACTTTAACAAAAAAAAAGAGAAAAACCATATGATCCTGTCAATCGATGCAGAAAAGGCCTTTGACAAAATCCAGCACGCTTTCTTAACAAAAACCCTTGAGAAAGTCGGGATAGAAGGAACATACTTAAAGATCATAAAAGCCATTTATGAAAAGCCCACAGCTAACATCATCCTCAACGGGGAAAAACTGAGAGCTTTTTCCCTGAGATCAGGAACACGACAGGGATGCCCACTCTCACCGCTGTTGTTTAACATAGTGCTGGAAGTTCTAGCATCAGCAATCAGACAACAAAAGGAAATCAAAGGCATCCAAATTGGCAAAGATGAAGTCAAGCTTTCGCTTTTTGCAGATGACATGATATTATACATGGAAAATCCGATAGACTCCACCAAAAGTCTGCTAGAACTGATACATGAATTCAGCAAAGTTGCAGGATACAAAATCAATGTACAGAAATCAGTTGCATTCTTATACACTAACAATGAAGCAACAGAAAGACAAATAAAGAAACTGATCCCATTCACAATTGCACCAAGAAGCATAAAATACCTAGGAATCAATCTAACCAAAGATGTAAAGGATCTGTATGCTGAAAACTATAGAAAGCTTATGAAGGTAATTGAAGAAGATTTAAAGAAATGGAAAGACATTCCCTGCTCATGGATTGGAAGAATAAATATTGTCAAAATGTCAATACTACCCAAAGCTATCTACACATTCAATGCAATCCCAATCAAAATTGCACCAGCATTCTTCTCGAAACTAGAACAAGCAATCCTAAAATTCATATGGAACCACAAAAGGCCCCGAATAGCCAAAGTAATTTTGAAGAAGAAGACCAAAGCAGGAGGCATCACAATCCCAGACTTTAGCCTCTACTACAAAGCTGTCAGCATCAAGACTGCATGGTATTGGCACAAAAACAGACACATAGACCAATGGAATAGAATAGAAACCCCAGAACTAGACCCACAAACGTATGGCCAACTCATCTTTGACAAAGCAGGAAAGAACATCCAATGGAAAAAAGACAGTCTCTTTAACAAATGGTGCTGGGAGAACTGGACAGCAACATGCAGAAGGTTGAAACTAGACCACTTTCTCACACCATTCACAAAAATAAACTCAAAATGGATAAAGGACCTGAATGTGAGACAGGAAACCATCAAAACCTTAGAGGAGAAAGCAGGAAAAGACCTCTCTGACCTCAGCCGTAGCAATCTCTTACTCGACACATCCCCAAAGGCAAGGGAATTAAAAGCAAAAGTGAATTACTGGGACCTTATGAAGATAAAAAGCTTCTGCACAGCAAAGGAAACAACCAACAAAACTAAAAGGCAACCAACGGAATGGGAAAAGATATTTGCAAATGACATATCAGACAAAGGGCTAGTATCCAAAATCTATAAAGAGCTCACCAAACTCCACACCCGAAAAGCAAATAACCCAGTGAAGAAATGGGCAGAAAACATGAATAGACACTTCTCTAAAGAAGACATCCGGATGGCCAACAGGCACATGAAAAGATGTTCAGCGTCGCTCCTCATCAGGGAAATACAAATCAAAACCACACTCAGGTATCACCTCACGCCAGTCAGAGTGGCCAAAATGAACAAATCAGGAGACTATAGATTCTGGAGAGGATGTGGAGAAACGGGAACCCTCTTGCACTGTTGGTGGGAATGCAAATTGGTGCAGCCGCTCTGGAAAACAGTGTGGAGGTTCCTCAGAAAATTAAAAATAGACCTACCCTATGACCCAGCAATAGCACTGCTAGGAATTTATCCAAGGGACACAGGAGTACTGATGCATAGGGGCACTTGTACCCCAATGTTCATAGCGGCACTCTCAACAATAGCCAAATTATGGAAAGAGCCTAAATGTCCATCAACTGATGAATGGATAAAGAAATTGTGGTTTATATACACAATGGAATACTACGTGGCAATGAGAAAAAATGAAATATGGCCTTTTGTAGCAACGTGGATGGAACTGGAGAGTGTGATGCTAAGTGAAATAAGCCATACAGAGAAAGACAGATACCATATGGTTTCAGTCTTATGTGGATCCTGAGAAACTTAACAGGAACCCAGGGGGGAGGGGAAGGAAAAAAAAAAAAAAAAAAAGAGGTTAGAGTGGGAGAGAGCCAAAGCATAAGAGACTGTTGAGAACTGAGAACAAACTAAGGGTTGATGGGGGGTGGGAGGGAGGAGAGGGTGGGTGATGGGTATTGAGGAGGACACCTTTTGGGATGAGCACTGGGTGTTGTATGGAAACCAATTTGACAATAAATTTCATATATAAATAAAAAAAAAAAAAAGAATAAAGCAAGCGTAGGTCCTTGCATTATTTGGAGAGAGGTTAATGTCTGGAAAACTCTATACCAGAAATACTTTATACTTAATTTTTTTACTTTTTTGTGAGACCATGCAGGTAACATGACTTGGGGCTTTGAACAGTTAGTGGGAAGGAATTATTAGAGAGTCTCATGGGAGAGTTTTTCCATTCACCCAGAGCTGAAGTATTCACACAAACCGTTTCTGCAGAGCAGGTTTATTGTTGACATCATTTACTTCTCATTATTTGGTTTTTGTTGGTGTTACTATTATTAATCCACACAGAACATGTCACTTTTGCAAGAACATCAGTTATGACCTCCCAACTTTTGTAAACCCCACATTTTGTCGATCTCTGAGCAGTGCACTGGTTGGCCTAGTACACCTAAAACTCTAGGCCAATATTACCCAAACACCTAAGGTAAAGGACCTTTGGGGGGTTTTGTTTTTAATTTCCTATCCGTTGCAGACCAATAATTTAGTAAAATATATTTAATATATTGAAGAAATGTCAAGTTACATAAAAGTTTCTAAACACATAATCTCTCTCAAAGATGCTGTTCCAAACCACAAGATGTTTCATATAAATGAAATTTTTAAGCTTATTGTACTTTATATTACCAGAAATGGAAGTTCCATATTTCTTTTTCTATTCTTGAAAAATTATTTTAGATAAATATACTGTATTCTGAAGTTAATTTTAAAAATTCTTTCTTGGGGCGCCTGGGTGGCGCAGTCGGTTAAGCGTCCGGCTTCAGCCAGGTCACGATCTCGCGGTCCGTGAGTTCGAGCCCCGCGTCAGGCTCTGGGCTGATGGCTCGGAGCCTGGAGCCTGTTTCCGATTCTGTGTCTCCCTCTCTCTCTGCCCCTCCCCCGTTCATGCTCTGTCTCTCTCTGTCCCAAAAATAAATAAAAATGTTGAAAAAAAAATTAAAAAAAATTAAAAATTCTTTCTTGAAAATATTGTTCTCATGATATCTGAATTTAAACTAACATTTATGTTATTTTCATAATAAAATAACTAGTAACTATAAATTGCACTTGGTTAGAGATTACTATTCTCTTTGTCAACGCATGTGATAGTCAGAGGTGAAGCCTTTATCTTCAGAGCAATTGTTTATGATATTACAACTATATCAAAGTACTTTATGTTTACCTATAAACATAGAAACATGTTTATAAGTTCATTTGCATTGAAAGATTATATTAACTACTTACATTAACTGTGCTTAAACTGCCTGAAATTTAACTTATAGTATTTTCTTATGTACTATTTACTTCCAAGGTTGTTTTCTACTTAATAATTAAGTGGAAGGGGGGAAATATGACATAGACAAGCAAGATTCATGATAAAAGAAAACCAGGAAGGATGAACCCTGCATTCTAAATTATATACAATCAAAAACTACTCTCTACAAACTATGATCCTAGTATCAAACATGAGACTTTACTATATTGGGTATGTTGTTACAAAACACAAATCCAGACAAGAAATAATTTTCCCTGACATTGTGCTTCATTGAAGAAATTAAAGAGTTATAATGTTATGACTGCTATCAAAAGTGCAAAAATGCAATAGGAAAATTAACCTGTGGAACATGTTATCTGACAGCTAATACTGAACCTGTACTATGCAAGGTTAAAGATTTTTAAGGTTACTGCTGATAATGGAAGAAAACAAAACAAGCAGAGTCCCTGAATTATAGCTTTTAAATATATGACGTGACAATCTATCTCTGATTTGAAAGAATGATTTGTTAACCCATTTTCATCCTGTGAGGAATGTATAACCTTCTCAAAAATTGTCCATATTTGTGTTTCTGTCGTGTATTTGTGTTCTGGTTATTTTGAAATTATGCACTTATCATCTAACAGCAATAAAAATAAATAATACTCGGACATTACCCACAGTAATTCACCATGGCTAGTGTGGGCGGTACAAAATTTTTTTTGACCAAATTTTATGTTTGACCTAATGTTTTTGAAATTATTTGTACAAATAACTGGAGAAAATGACCTGCTATGTTACACTTGCTCCACCACCAGTTCATAAGTATTATCAATTATAAATGTTTCACTAGACTACGGCAATAGATACATTTCTATCAAAACACTTGGATGTGTCCATTATTGTTATAGTCTCGAGGAATTTTAACAGAAGTTTGATGCATTTTAATAAATGAAGCAGACTGAAATTCACTACCACTTAAAAACTCCGATTTTATTAAATCACTAAATGAACATGAGATTTTAAATATGCGACTCTGCATTGCTAACATCTATTAAAATAGAATTTACAGGTGAATCATCATTTCATAAAGCACCTGTACTTTTTGTCCAACAGGAGATGAAAAACAGCTTGTTAACATTTCCAAAACTATTGATGCTTTGTAGAAATCTTGGAATAATTAATGAAGGTACCTCAGCTTCTTTTGTCCATTTTGGTAACTGTTAGATATTTCATTCAAAAAAAGGTGTTTGTCTGTTTATTCACATAAATTTCTAACAGAATATATCCTGTAAGTAGTTTTAGTATAGATATCAAATATGGTCTCATATTTGTTTAACATTCCTTAGCAATGTTTAACCTTGAATAGACACCTTCCATATTTTCTTTCTAGGTTTATTTATGAGAGAGGCATTCTGTAGTGACACACCATGCTATGAAGTATACAAGAATTATACTAGTTAAAATTTGTTACATTTCAAAGACTATATGTTAAAGTAATAACTGAAAATGTCATATTCAAGAATTATTAGGTCTGTAGCTATGATCCCCCTGTTAAATTATCTTATACTAAGAATTTTGTGTATATTAATCTAGTAAAGAATATATATAAAATATCTAATTCTTCATATGTATTTATTATACACAAATACATTAAAATCATTCAGAATGTTATCCTTTAGATTGAGCTATGCCTAAATTGTATTTTTTTTATTTAAAAAAATTTCTTAACATTTATTCATTCTTGAGAGACAGAGCACGAGTCAGGGTGGGGCAGAGAGAGAGAGGGAGACACAGAATCAGAAGCAGGCTCCAGGCTCTGAGCTGTCAGCACAGAGCCCGACGTGGGGCTTCAACCGACAAACCGTGAGATCATGACCTGAGCCAAAGTTGGACGCCCAACTGACTGAGCCACCCAGGCGCCCCTGTACCTAAATTGTAAGGCTTAAAAAATTTGCTAAAGGCACTTAATAAAAATAGAAAAATTACTAAAGTTGACTTTATCACTTCAAATAATTTTGGAATATGTATTTTAGTAAAGCAATTATTCATTGGACACTTTCTATGTGCTCAACCATTTAAATTCTACACCACAACAAGCATTTGAATGTACATAGAAGCTTTATTTGAAAAAAAAATTTGGAAATAACATGTCCATTGACAGATAACGTGCATAGACAAATTATGGTACACCCATACAGTGGAATATTGCTCAGCAATAGAAGGAATAAACTACTGATATACACAACCACATAAATGAATCTCAAAATAATTATGTTGAGTAAATGCAGTGAGACAAAAAAGTGCATGGTGCACGATTTTATTTATAGAAAATTGTAGTGAATGCAAACTAATTTATAGTGACTGAAGGCATCTCAGTGGTTGCATACAGATGAGAGAATAAGAAGGAGTGAAAGGAAGGAATTACAAGGGGGCACAAGGAAATTTTGGGGGATGATAGAGATGTTCATTGTCTCGACTGCGATGATGATTTCCTGGGTATATACATAATTCAAAACTTAAATTATACACCCTAAACATGTACAGGTTATTAGATGCAATTACACCTCAATAAAACTTTTTTTTAATTGTAGGGGCGCCTGGGTGGCTCAGTCGGTTAAGCGTCTGACTTCGGCTCAGGTCATGATCTCACGGTTCGTGAGTTCGAGCCCCGCGTTGGGCTCTGTGCTGACAGCTCAAAGCCTGGAGCCTGTTTCAGATTCTGTGTCTCCCTCTCTCTCTCTGACCCTCCCCCATTCATGCTCTGTCTCTCTCTGTCTCAAAAGTAAATAAACGTTAAAAAAATTTTTTTAAATTGTAAAAATAAATAAATTCCGTACTTGTTTTAGCATGCCTTACTTCCCCTCTTCTATCCCCCCAACCATAATTATGTCTTCTCACTGGAAGAATACCCTGAATACCATCACCCAAAAGAGAAATACAGAATTTGGGAAAGCAATGTCTTTTCTGAATACAAATTAAGCATTTTAAATAGCTGACGCTGCATGAATTTTTCTCTATAATGCATTGCCTTTAGTTCATTGCATTCATAATTGTAGTTCAATTTCCAAAGAAAATCCACTTCTTTTTTAAAAAAATAAATAATGCTGAGCACTTGTTGAAGAGGAAAAAAATAATTGCACAAAAGGAATCAGGTGTGTCTCCTTAGATACTCTGGCTCTGCCGAAGGTAGCAACATCCCTTCCGTGCTACTGGAATTTCTTGTTATTTTCTTACTAGCTTCTAGTGTCACCACATATTATGGGATCCAAGTGGTGACATCAGAAAAATTAAGCCGTGGACATTTGGGCATACTGCATCCAAGCATACACTAGCAATGTAGCGACCTGACCTTTGAAAGAGGACAATTTCATGTGCACATATCTCATGCCTGTCTGCCTTCCATACACTTAGCAAGATGATGATCGCTCCCAGCTATGTTGATATACTTCTATCCAGTTGACTGGCTGTGGATAGGAGGCAAATGATCTGTTGAGAGGTGATCTTCTTTGTAGATGTCTCACTTAATCAGAGTAAGATATAGGTAATCATAGGCAGGTATGCTACTTTATCTAGTCCTACTACAACCTGCACTGCTTTCACTTGCTTTGTATAAAAGGTCACTATAAATACTGGTATAAAATGGCCAAGGGAATGAGTCCCTCCAACAAGCTACCTGTGGCAATGGGCAGTAGGGAGCCCTATCTGACAAATGTCTTGCATATCTTCATAGATAATCCGTAACTAGAATGTTGGTTTAATTTCCCTCAGGAAAAAGACTATTTTCTACTAGATATTAGATTAAGCTATATGAAATGCCAATATGAAAATATTTTTAATCCACAAGCATGCTGATCTCTTATGGTTTAACCTAATATATTTTATAATCTAATACAGAATTTAGGAGGAAACATTGTCATATCCATTTGTGTCTCTGATTCATGTTAGTGAAAAGAGAAATTTCTCTCTGGTGGCCTACATCTCTGCCTGAATGTCCAGAAACATTTAAATAATGACTAATGTAGCACAACTACTTTAGGATCTTCTGTCAACACTACTGGTTTTCTAAGGTATGATGCAAGTCCCACTGAGTAGATAAGGCGAATTTTGTGGTACACCCATGAACATGAGAGCTATTAGACAATATGTAGCTAGCATTCCAAACCAGCATGCTTTCACGGATATTACTTGCAACAATTACATTTACTCAGGTTTTAAAAAGTGACTCATTGAAAAAACTAAGTAGATACAAATACAGATGGTATTCATAGGGATGACAAAAGTATAAGACGCACTGATCTACGTGACTACAACTTTCCATGTATTACCATGCGCTGCATTGCTTATATTCGCAAGTTTCTCCAAGGAAGGAAGAAGAGTTGATACCTGAATGTACTATGTAACATTGTCATTTTTTGCTTGTGGAAACCAGACAAATATTGCCAATTTCATATGGTTCAACTTTAATGTGTCTGTGACCACCTAGCATTCAATTCCTAAAAGGCATGAAGTAAAAATTGAATTTTAGCTGAATGAATGGATTCAACACAAAGATTTTGAGTTTTTATATGTATACATACAAAATATATCTAGCAACAAGTTTAAGACAACTTGCCAATAAACAAATGCCAGCTGAAACGTCAGGAGAGACATCAATGTGTTTAACTCCTCTATAAATATCAAAGATACATGGATTTTTTTTTACACAACACTCTTCCCTGATAGCAACACAAAACTAAATAATTATCCCTCTCAGGAACTCACAACTTTGTTGATCTACATCCAAATTAGATCAAGATTGAGGATAAATTTTTTTCTCTATTTCCTCCAAAGAAATGGTGTCAAACGAATTAACAAAGAAAAAAAAACCCCTCAGCCTAACATGTCCTTCCCTCTATAATAACATAATTAGAAGCAAACTATGGAAATCCAACAAACACCATAAGAGGACTAAATCAAGCATACTTCTGCACCCCTCACGCACACAATTTCACTCAGTTTAGGCATTAAGCTCAAAATAATGTAATGATGTAAAATATTTAACAGACTAACTTGAAAAATTGGCTTCATAAACTTCATCAGCACTCAAATATTCCAACCTTGCTCGGCAGATCTCTCATTAGTTCCTTGTGAAAAGAATAAAACCAGCATATATTAGCAATCCCCTCAACAAGCAACTAGAAATCTGTAATTCTTTGGACGTTACTTGTTCCACTGTGACCAGCGACCGAGATGCAGCACAGAGGAAACGTTGAAGGATAGCCAAAGTCAGTAACAGATCGATAGCTTGCACACACATTTCACCATCATATGGTTTCTACTCTTGTTTACTACACTCAGTCTATCATACCCTTCTAGCATAGAGTCTCTAGCTATGAAACCAGGTGCATGAAGAACTTGGGAAAAGACAGCCTTAGTTAGAAATGTACGTAGGCCAAACATACAGAAACACATTCTATAAACAGGCATAAATGTTCTTGTGAATTCTGTATACACAAATGATGCTATAGTTTAGAGAACATTACAAATTTTGAGTTTAATTACAAGGGAGGAATACTTGCATTTTTATGCCTTTGAGAACATTCCATTCCAAATCTAATGTCTGCATTTATTAGCTAGTGCTAGTGCAATAAAATTCAAAAAGCTTAACACAATTAAAGTTGCCAGATGAAACATAAGATTCCTAGTTAAATTTGAAATTCAGGTAAATAACGAATAATGTGTTTAGTATAAGTGCGTCCAGAATATTGCATGGAAGCACTCATACTAAATATTACTAGCAGTTTATCTGAAATCTAAATGTAACTGGGCATCCCGTTATTTCCTAAATCTGGCAACCTTAAAAACAATGCACGTGGAAAAGCAAAACAAAAGTCTTTTCATTGAACAATCCAAAGAACAAAGAGTGTTCTTCAGTTAGTGGCGGTGGTCAAAGAGGTTTGATTGTTCCCAAAGCTAACGAGGATCTTGAAAGTTTCTTCCAACAGGTTCCCACCGACTTCCCCATGTCTAGAAATACTTGGTTATCACATCTCTTCCCATGTGCTTTCTTTGGTATGGGCTATAGATTTCACTGGTTCCTTCTCAGGTGAAGAAAATCACCATGAGTTTGCTTTTGTCCCTTAGTTTTAAAATTATGTGCAGATCTGTATACCATCTTGAAGCCAATGAAGACCAACATTAAAAAGAACCACAGCCAAACAAAGTAATTAATTATAAGGTTAGAAGATAATATACTTTTGCTAATTACTCACAGCTTGGTGCCCATTTTTTCACGGCAGCCAACAACCGCATGTTTTTAATCTCCGTAATAACAATAATGGCATACATCATTAACTCTATTTTATTCTTTTTTTAATTTTTTATAATACCAATAACAAAGATCATTAACCTCTGTTCTGTTTAACATCTAATCAGCCATTTTAGTTAAATAAATATGATAGAAAACATTAAATATCACTTTGCTAAGCTACACTGGCTCTCAGGAGGGGAATTCTTCCTAATGCATTACACTAACATCAGCTTATTCCACAAGTGTCAAACCATGAGTGGCAACGAGGAAGCAGATAAAGGATAATTTACGGCTTTAATCAAATTAGTTTAAAACGATCTTTTTCAAAGTTGTTTTAAATCTTATTTGTATAATTGCATGGGTTCATCAAGTTATTTTCTGAGGCTATTTATAGGACACAACTGCCCCGTTACTGAGATATTGTCAGACAGTTGCACATGAGGACACCAAGAGAGTGAGAGCATATTTGAACGGAGTTTCTGAGAATAAGTGCTCTCTGAAGCATGGAATCCTGTGTGGTATCGCTAGTCTTGGTAATAATTACTTTACATCGAGATTCTTAGTAAGGGCAATATGCCTGCTCGCCATAAAATTTCTCCGACTTTATTACCTGAATCAACCTTTCACGCAATCAGTGACATCGAAAGAACTAAAATGGTAAGTAAGACTCCTACTTAAAATATTTAGCAAAGCCTTGTCCCAAATTCTAAGTCAATGGGCATTTCCCTACACACCAGGGCTTATCAGCCCCTTTATGACAATAAGCACATGACTCAGGCAGTCCCAAGCTGCTCAATCTACCTGTTGTCAGGCTGGTTCTAGGAGACTGGTGTAAAAAAGATAGATCAGAGGCACAGATAAGGAGAAGTGGGGAGAGGTGGTAACATGGTTAAAATTTTATATACGACACGTATTATTGACAGAGAGAGATAGATACCTCTTACCCGAGGCTTTCAGGGCAAATTAATACTGTATCTTAATAAAAGTAGTTCTTATAAAATACCTTTTATGCCTCTCCCCAATTGCTGTGCACAGGATTACAGATCAGCATATTTTTTTGAAAAGCAAACAAAGATACTATGCTACACTGCTTTAACAGCTAGGGGGAAAATGTGCTATCTACCTCCAACATACATTTTAACATTCTATCTAATTTCCTATCATTTTCACATCCCAGAAAACAATGTAGGTGGTTCTTATCAAACACATTACATTATATATTTCTCAAACAAACACCCGTGATCCAGTTCCATCCATGATGCTTCTGTCCAATGTATCTCTCAGTTTGGGGGGGGGGGGGACAGTAACTAAGAAAGAAAAGAAAGGAGCTTCCATGGAGAAGAGGAAGGTTTGGTGGGAAACTTCCCATCTGGCTATGATATCTCACACCATGGCCTGTACATATAAATATGAACAGTGATTATGGCTTTACTCACCCTCCATCTTTTGACTTAGCATTAGTTAACCCTCTTTCCAAATACAGTACTGTGTTTGTGTTTGGAATACCACAGGCACAATAGAGAAAACACAGGAGTCAGAAATCAGATTTGAAAATGGTTTGGACAGAAACATGGCCTAAGAGGAGAAGCTAAAAGATCTTGAGGTTAGTTCTTCCCCAGAAGAATAAACTGAAAGAAAACCCAGAATTAGTTGACTTATGCTCTTTTGCCTGAGTACATTTAAGCCTCTGCCATTGTTTTCCGGAGAAAAGATGAACACGACTTAATCATTAGAGACAGACTTGTCTTTGATTCATGATTCCTTGACAAATTCCCTAAGTCCCTTCCACAGCCAGCATCAGCGGAATCAGAGGTGGTTCCCTTAGATGTATCAGAGAGGCGGCCTGGTGAATAGGAGGCCCTCTGGATAAGACGGTATGTGGGATGCAGGATTCAGGAACCCCAGGTTGTGGCAGACACTGCCACAGTTTTGTTCTCTCCCTTTTGGACTCTGTGTATTGCTTCCTTAACATCAGTCACTGAATGTCCCTTATTCTTCCTGAACCTGACTTCTCCACTAAAAAGTGTATTCTCTATTATATTACTTCCATTCCCACTGTCCTATATTTCTTTGTAGTTCCTCTACTTTATGTACGTTGGTTAAGATTGGTGGTAGAATAGGGGTGCCTGGGTGATTCAGTCTGCTAAGCGTCCAGCTTCCGCTCAGGCGTTATCTCAAGGTTCATGGGTCTAAGCCCCGCATCGGGCTCTGCACTGACAGCGTGGAGGCTGCTTGAGATTCTGTCTCTCTCTGGCCCTCCCTGATTTGTGCTTTCTCTGTGTCTCAAAATAAACTTTGAATTTTCCGTAAAATGATGTTTGAAAAAAAAAGAAAGTCTTTCTGAGTTTTCTTATGCCTTCTTTTGGCTAAAAATCCTGGCTCCCTAGCTCCCAGTGCAAAACACTGTTGATTTAAGACACTAAATGAGCTATACTGTCATCTAAGATTTGTGGACATTTCACACTGCCTTTCAAATAATTTATAACTAGTACATAGTTCAAGGAAAAAAAATGATTAAAATTTAGATTCGCCATAAATTAAAAAGTGATTGCTTTGGTTGTAGCACATTAGAATATCAGAACACAGTAACTATTTGTATTTTAAAATATGAAGCATCAATGCCAAGCAATATCTTTACATAACTCTTGGGTTTGATAGGATGGGCTTTGGTCTAAGAAGGAATACATCTTAGGTGAAAAATATCACTATGTGAATATATATTTATATGATCAAATATTAGATAAATATATCATAGTAAGCAGTTTGAATGGATAAACTTATAAATATATTCTTCCTTCTGATTCAAAGAAAAGTATTATTGCTATACTGGTACTATCATAGTGAATTCTAACAGGACTATTTAACAATAATAAATAAAAATGAACACTTTTAACACTGGCATTATCAACTGTATCCCTGATATCTAGTATCTAGAAATCTGTTCTCATCTCAAACAAAATGTTTTCTCTTGTAGTCAAAAAGTCAGGGTGAGAACTGACAAATTTATCATAAAATTCTAGGCTATTTTGAATCTTCTAATCATTAGTCAAGACTCAACCCATAAAACTCCATCTTCAAACTTTTCCAGGAAGCTATGCTCCAAGACAACTGTTTCTCTTAAAATATAACACCAGGTCTTCCTTAGGGAAGGCGAACATTTTCCTTAATGAAGATGATTTAAAAGAACACAAATAGGCTGTACTCCCCCATACATGTTATAAAAACCCACATGAATTTTCTGTTTTCATAGGTCAAACAATGGTCAAATATAAGCAATTTCTTGTAGTTCAACCTAATGTTATTCTAGACCGGCTTACTGTTCCTTACAAAAAGTCATTTGTGAGACAAGTATGTTGAAGCCAAATTTCCCTGGATTCCTTCATTAAGTTTAAAATAGAAAATGCTACTCTGTCAATAGCAGATGAAAGACGAAAACTTGGTATTAGGCTATTTTCCAACCACAGAAGTTGTGTATTGCATGCTACATAATTTCCTGAGACAATATTTGATACCTAAACTCAAGGTTTTACCAAACATATTCTTCTGGAAGCAGTTCTAAATATCTAAAAAGATTTATAAAACTATAAAACAACACCACTCTTCTATTATTGTTCATTTGTTTGCTTTTGGAAAATATTGTTTATTTTTGGAATATATAGCTATTTGCTTTGAAAATGCTTTTTATGTTAACTACAATGGGTATGCTGTTATTTTTAAATGAATTAATGAATAAATAATTTTTAACCCCAGTTTTAATGTCTAATATAGTGAATATCGATGGATATAACCCACACAAGTCAAAGCTCTGTGGAGTTTTCAATAATTTTTAAGAGTGTAAAATGTCTCTGGGACCAAAAAGTTTGAGAACCACCAGAGTAATTAAAAAGATAAATCAGAAAAAGAGAAAGGAAACAACAGACACAAGACATTTTATAAATCATACTCTTTATTTGGTCCTGAGGGA
This sequence comes from Puma concolor, assembly GCF_028749965.1. NCBI lineage: Eukaryota > Metazoa > Chordata > Mammalia > Carnivora > Felidae > Puma > Puma concolor. The sequence continues at coordinate 82,610,141 of NC_141672.1, forward strand.
GCGTAGCCTAGACCTGCTTCTAATAAGGGAGTATCTGACTGGCAGAATATCTGAGGACCTCATCTCATTACTCACTTGGGGTGGGGTTAGGAGGGGAGTCTGGGGTTAGTACAGAGATTTCCATAGGCATATGTCTGTGTCTGATCCCATGTAATTTTTTACTACTCACAGGTGCTACAGAGGAACCTCTGGGCAAGAACAATGCTAGAGATTAATACAGCATGGCAACAGGTATTCTGTTGCATGACTCATTAATTTTAGATATAATTTCAAGGGTCATCAGGCATTTTTTTTCCTTATCATAACAATCTTGAGAGATTAAGGAAAACAGAGGTGTTTTACTCTCAGCTTACAGATGGGGAAACAAAGACAGAAGATTTCAGGTTTTCACCCTAGAGGCATGCAGACTGTTGGGGCAGGTTGTGGAATTTAAGGAACCTGCTTCCAAACACGGGGCTCTATCTACTAGGTCTGCGTCTTTAAAACTACTTTTTAGCGCTAGAAATATTTTTTATTAAGTGAAATCTCACCCAGACGCCCAAGATAGAGCAGAAGAAAGGGGGCTGGTTGCTGCACTTGAGGGAAAACTGCCACCTAGAGTCCCACCCACCCATTTTCTTTCCCTCCGGACAATTCTTTCCCTTTGCTTTCCCATCCCTATCCCTCTCTTATCTTGGGACACCAGGCTACCCAAGACCTTTTCTTATTAATATCCCCCTTTATGCCAAGATCCTGCCTCCATCACTCTGCCTTCCTAGGCATCGACTTAAATATGTTTACCTCATTTCTTCAAATACGCATGTATCTTGTAAAATATGAAGTGGTTTTTTTGTGCCTATGTGTTTAAATTACACAAATGGTGTTATACTATGAACCATGTTCTACTTCTAACTTTTGTCCTATTAAAAATCCACCCAGGGGCGCCTGGGTGGCGCAGTCAGTTAAGCGTCCGACTTCAGCCAGGTCACGATCTCGCGGTCCGTGAGTTCGAGCCCCGCGTCAGGCTCTGGGCTGATGGCTCAGAGCCTGGAGCCTGTTTCCGATTCTGTGTCTCCCTCTCTCTCTGCCCCTCCCCCGTTCATGCTCTGTCTCTCTCTGTCCCAAAAATAAATAAACGTTGAAAAAAAAAAAAAATTAAAAAAAAAAAAATCCACCCAGATGTTTAGCTCTACGTCTGGTTCCTTTTTATGTACGTATGGTTCTATAATATATATCAATAAGCCATACTTATCTATTTTATTGATTAATCCAACACTCCATCAAAAAAAAAAAACCCTCAAGAGTTTTTTGTTTTTGTTTTTTTTTTTTTGACATATCACCTTGGGGTCAGGAGAGAGAATTCCGGGGGGATAGTCATGGGGTTGTTCCATATACACAGACATAATCTTACCGAATGCTGCCCAACTGCCCTGCAGAGTGGGCCCTCCCATCACAGAACGTGAGCGTTTCTCACTATTCCTTCAAACTTGCCTTCTTTTTCTAGTATTCCATATGCTGTTGAGCGTTAGGTGTCATCTCATTATTGTCCTAATTAACATTTCTCCGATAACTATTGACGTTGAGCATTTCCTCAAACATCTGTTGGAGTTGGAGTTTTCTTGTCTGTGAAATTGTGTACAACCTCTGTACATTCTCCTACTGGTTTTTAGGTCTTTTTCTTGGGGACTTCCCTTTTTCTTTTCTACTGGAAATATGAATTCCTTTTAAGTTTTAGACATTTTAAATTTTTTTTTTCAACGTTTATTTATTTTTGGGACAGAGAGAGACAGAGCATGAACGGGGGAGGGGCAGAGAGAGAGGGAGACACAGAATTGGAAGCAGGCTCCAGGCTCCGAGCCATCAGCCCAGAGCCCGACGCGGGGCTCGAACCCACGGACCGCGAGATCGTGACCTGGCTGAAGTCGGATGCTTAACCGACTGCGCCAGCCAGGCGCCCCTAAGTTTTAGACATTTTAAATATCTTGCCCCAGTATGTGAACTTGGTTCATTGTATCTTTTGTTCAGTAGAAATCCCTTCAATGTGATTTTGTCACATTTCGCTGTTATTTTATTTTTTTATTTTATTTTATTTTATTTTATTTTATTTTATTTTATTTTATTTTATTTTATTTTATTTTATTTTATTTTATTTTATTTTATTTTATTTTATTTTTACCTCTTGGGTTCTTATTTTTGAATCCTATATAGCAAATTACTTTGTTAATCCCTAGGTCACGAAGATATCCTCCTAGATTTTATTCTTTGTTTTATGGTTTAACCGTTCACATTTACATCTTTAATTTATTTGGCATCCACCTATGTATATGGTATAAGGTAGGAACCCAGCTTTAATTTTCTGCATTTAATGAGCTAATTTCCTGAACACCAGCTGTCTATCCTTTCTTTGTGGTGGCTCATTTATCATGTATCATATATTTTAATCCAATCCACGTTTCTATGTTTAATTACCAAATGTTATCCATTTACTATTACATTAGAACATTTCACCACTGTTATTTCATATTTTTAATCATGTTTATTTTTTTTATTGTTTTCGAGGTTTTCTTTTTTACTTCCTTCCTTCTTTCTATCAGCCACTACAAAATTTCTTTTAGCCTTAAAATCATGCATTCGCTTTCGGTTCTGGTCGTTGGTCATCATATTATGTTTCTCTTTCTCTAATAATTTCTTAAATGTATCTATATCCTTACCTCTTCCCTTAAAATAAGACACATACTTGGTCTCCTCCTTCCTCTCCACTTTAAAATGACATGTCTAGATTTGTAATTCTATACTGCTCAGCTATTATTTTTGTTTGCTTTATTGTCACGCCTCTTTTCAAAAAGAGAAAACTAGAATTTGGTAAGCTATTCACTCACACTCTTCCTTTCGATCTTGTTGCTACTTCCTGTATTTATTCCTCTTATTATTAAAATACAAAGAATGTCTTTGTGTGCTATGTTTTCAGGTTTCTTGTATGCATGAGAATATATTTATTATACCTTGACATTTAAATGAGAGTTTAGCTGGATTTTTTCAATGCAGTTTTAAAAATTATTTAACTTCAACATTTTCAAATAAAGGCTCCTTTGTCTTGTGTCCCTTCATTTAGCTCTCTCTATTACTTGCCACCGAAAGCCTAATTGACCTATAGCGACAGGATGTAACAAAGGGTGGGGAAGGCTGAGTGGAAGGGAAGAACTCACAAAGTGTAGGGACACAGGCTTCAGAAGCACAGACACAGATGTGAGTTGAACATGACAGAGAATTACCAGAAGAGAATAAAAAAAAAAAAAAAAAAAAAAATCCACAAACTAGGGCAGTGACCCGGGTTTGTTAACACAGGAAAAATAAATCCCCCGGTTTTTCAATATGTTATGGTAATCCACGAATCTCCTCACTATATTCATGAGTTGTATCCAAGAACCCACTTAAATTTCAGGAGCTGATGGCCAGATCCTGCTGTTTCACATGACTTATTATACCTAGGGATTTTATGGCAAAAAGAAGCTGAGGGAAGAAAAAATATATATATTTACAAAAATTAAGATAAAATTCACCATGGATTCATTATTTAGTCAATAAATATGAATTTTGATGTTCTGTTGCATGGCACATAAATGCTGATACCGGCCTTTCACTGAAGATCATACCTTTATCGTTATAAGATGCTTTGCATTTGATTCAATGCTGTCTGATATTATTACAGCACCTTCTGCTTTGTTTTTGTTTGCATTTGCCTGTTACATCTTAACTTATCCTTTTCCTTTCAACTTTTCTCAGTCTCTTAGATGTATATGTCTATATGTCAAGACGTATGTGTCTATACATCTCCATGTCAAGAAACATGTTGGAATCTGGGCATACAGTGATGAACACAATAGACACATACATATCTGCCCTCATGGACCCTACAATCTCCAGGAACAGCAGACAGGAAAGCAGTTACCACTCCACACCCAGAAACTAGCACAATGCCTGGCACATAAGAAGACAGGAATAAATAGACATTGCCTGAATGAACTCATTTTTAAAAAATTAATTACTAATGGGCTGAAACTTATGTCCACACAAAAACCTGCACATGGATGTTTGTGGCAGGTTTATTCATAAATGCCGAAACTCAGAAGCAAACTACCTGTTGTTCAGGAAGTGAGTAAATAAAATATGGTATATCAAGACAATACAATATTATACAACACTAAGAAGAAATGAGCCATGAAAAGACATGGAGTGAAATTAATGCATATTACTAAGTGAAAGAAATCAATATGAAAAGGTGACATATCCTATGATTTCAACTATGTAACACCTGGAAAAGATCAGTGGTCAGGGCATGGGGCAGGGATGAATAGCCAGAGTACAGAGGATTTTTAGGAAAGTGAAAATACCACTCTGGATGGCATTGTCATGGTGGATACAAGTCATTATACATTTGTCCCATAGAAGGTACCAGGCCAAGAGTGAACCAAATGTAAACTTCGAACTTTGGGGGCTAATGATCTGTCAATGTAGGTTCACTGATCGTCACAAATGTATCCCTCTGGTGGGATGTTGATAGTGGATGAGGCTATGCGTGTGTGGGGGCAGGGAGTATATGAGCAATCTCTGTACCTTCCCCCCCTCTGTTTTGTTGTGAACTGAAAACTGCTCTTTTGTAAAAAAATAAAATAAAATAAAACCAATTAGCCAATCAGAGTCTTGCTAGTTCTTTGAAGGAGAATTACAGAAAGCTAAAGGAACATTTAAAAGAGAGACTTAATCTAGGGATGAGAATGTTCCCGATAAGTGACTCTAGCTCAGGATGCCAAACAATAAATCAAGAAAAGAATGTTCCAGAAAAAAGGGAACCGAATTTGTTTCTATTTTAGTTTGGCTATACTTTCTAGTTTTGTTTAGAGGGTAACATTTATAAAGTAAATATATAAAATGGAACAAGTGCTATAAATAAAAATTTCTGGCTACCATGAGGACCTGTGATAAACAAAACAAGGCAAGGCTAGGCAATCAGGAAGAGGCTCCCCCCACAAAGTGCCACTTAATGGATTGATTATGTAAATATAAGATGAACAAAGAGAGGTTTATAAACCAACTAGAAGATCTTTTCATCATCTCTAAAATGAGATTTCCATTTTTGGGATTTGCTATGAAAATTAGAGAATGACAAAACTGCCTTAAATCCAGTTTCAAGCAAGACAATAATCACGTGTAAAAAAAAAAAAAAAGAAAAAAGAAAAGTAAGGGTCCTAGTACAGTTCCTACCACACATTTGGCATTCAATAAATGATTGTTGCTGTGTTTCTTATTATAAGCAGACAAGTTAAAATGTGGTGTCTTCTATAAAATGTGGTACTATCTATCTTACAAGACTCTTTAGAGAATTCAATTTTAAAATGTGCATAGAGCATATATTTCTGTGTTTAGAATTCACTAGGCATCAAAAGTATCGCATTTCATACATAGATGTACATAAGTAGGTTTTAGGTAGGTAGGTCTCCGGACAGTCACAGGTACTGGTAGCATAAGGAAATTCAATAGGATGGAGGGACAAGCTGACATGTGTTTGAGAATGTAAAGTGTTTCCGGCAAAGCTTCCAGAGGAGATGAGGAGCTATCAAAATTGAGAAGAAATGGAATGAGCACGTGCAGGGGACATACAGTGTTCACAGCAAGGACTTCGCAGGGACAGAGATGCTGTGACACTAACAGAGCCACAGGGCTTCTCAGCACTCAAACCTCGAAAACCAAGAGATTTCTACAATTCTATATTGAAGGCAGGGGATTAACAGAAATAAAGTAAAATTCAGTTACCTATAATATTACTCCTGGACTGAGAAAGAGCTCAAGTTCATGAAGACAGTAAACGATCCACGTTGTCCAGCAGCTGAACACTCTGATTGTGCCTCCAACCTCAATTCATGACAGTGACTCTGGGGGGTCATGTGTTGGACATTCTACACTCGAAAAATTAGGCAAACTCTCCATACCTTCTAAGGCTAGCCATTAGAATCAAGATGAATAGACGGTTTTTACAGCTCAAAAATTAGGACTTAGAAGGTTCACAAAGGTAAAATACAAAAGACATCCAAGAGGAGAAAAATGAAGAAGTAATTAAGCTGCTGGCCTAAATGTCTTAGTATTTCTTATGAGGCTAGAAAGCGTAGAGAAAAATCTAGGAAGAATAATCTGCTACTCAAGTCCCTTGATGGATTTACTGGTCGGTGGGGGAAAGGGTTAACCTAGGGGAAAAAAAAGAAGAAATGGCATGTCTCCATAGAAGAGATGGTAAACACTTTAGCTAAATGCTCCTGTAATCATTTCTTATTGAAAAGGTAAGTCAGATGGGCTTACTGAAGTAAGCAATAAATACCCTCAAGTGCACAAACATCATGGAATTATGAATAAAAATCTGAGTAGGAGTGCCTATTTTTATTGCAACGTCTCTATGGAAGAATGCCAGAGATAAAGTGAAACTGGTCGGACACCATAAGCCTCTTAAAATGATAGCTTAGGGTTTGCTGCACACATACATACACAGTGGAAATAAAATGCTTCTTGGATTTTATTGGTTCAATCTATCCAGGATCATAAGTATGTAATCAGGTATGTTTCAGGATATTACATTTTAAAATAGCATTCTTATTTCATTTGCCTAATCTGTTATTGCCCTCCAAATCAGTTATTTGTGCACCTGACTTGGGCAATATGTAACCTCAGGTTTTCCTCTTGTATTCTGCAAACAATGTAACAAAGGAAATAATCTGACACCATCAATTAAATATTAACTAAACATTTAGCAAGCAGAGAGTCTCGTTCAAGGCTAACACAATCCTTCCCTGGAAGCAGCAGATATTCAAAAAGCAAGAGCATATTTAAATTCAAAATAAGTTCTATTAGAGTAGACTGCTAAGGCAATATTCAAGATGACTCAGGGATGGACCCACTTTCAACATTATGTTCAGATGTAAAGACATTCTTAACCTACATCAGGTGCAGCATTGTCCCAATTTTCCATTTTGCCCCAAGCACCAGAAACCTGGTAAGGAACAGATTATAAAAGAAATAAAAGTATATGTGTATACTGTGTGATATCTCATAATATATAAAGAGGGTTGCTTGAACTTGGTTACAGGACCCAGGTGAAGCGACAGAAATTATCCTAAATCCCCAGTGCTTATTTATGTTGCATTTTAGGATAATATTACTTACATTTTCCTGATGCAAAGAATTCCACATATTGAACAAGCCTTTGAGAGCATGCCTACTATATGCTAGGAACTGATGTGCAAACATCAGATAAAAAAAAAAAAAAAGTTAATTTCTCTGTCTATTGTTAAAAAAAGAAAACCACAGGCCCAAAATGGCATCACTTAAGTCAAGTCACCATATCTGAAATTAATACCCAAGCTACTTTCAGTTTCAAGCTCTCCAATAGTCTTAACCGGTCAGTCAGGAATTTTCTGGCCAGCACCAATGAGGTAATCTGTTACATGGCCTTCTCCATCCCCCAAAGGAAGATGAGGTAATCTGTATATTAAGACCCTGTGTCCTTTTTTTTTTTTCTTTTGTTAATAACTTCCTCACCATACCCTCTTTCCTACATACACCTATCATTTTGTACAACCCCCTTGAGCTCTTTCCTACTTGCTGGATGGAATGCTCCCTGAATCACAAACTACTTAATAAAGCCAATCAGATCTTCAGATTTACGTTATTGAATTTTGTTGTACTTTGAATTTTGTTTTTTAAAACTATCCTTGACATACAGATCAGTAAGGAATTGCGTTCAGCGATCAATAACAGAGGTGCACCTAAAGTGCGTGAGTGGCCGAGGATGGTATGGGGGCTTCTGAAGTTACCATGGACCTGGGCTTTTTCGATCTTTTCCCTCTACCATCCCTAATCCTCACCATCACAATCTGGCTGGTGGAGTTCTAGCAAGAAGGAAATACCGGCAGCAAGACCACCCTTCTGCTTGTTTAAGGAACTTTCCTCTCTGCCCCCTACAACGACTATCATTTGAAACAGGGCCACCCCTAGCTTCAAGGAAACCTGAGAAGCCTTTTAGTAAAAAGAGAATAGATAGTGAGCAGGCAATGAAAAGCTTCTGCCATAACTAACAAAAATATCATGAACAGTATGACATGATGAGTCTGCTAGTGCTGGCTTTTCAGTGTCAAGCTTTATGAGAAGTTGGTTGAGTGCAGGAATCCTCAGTAGGAAAAATTAACAGATGTCCTGAAGTAATCAGGGAGTCAGTTACACTTAGGGAATGTAAAGAATGTTTGTGTGATTGAAGAGGAGAAAGCTTGGGAAAGCTTAGCCTTACCTAAGGTGGGGGGGGGGGGATCCTTTTATAGACAATATAGTATCGAGGTTAAAGCTCAGACTCTGGTGTCAAAACGCCTGCATGACCTTGAGAAATGAGCTAACTACTTTGTGTCTCATATCTGAAAAGGGAATAAGAATCATACCTACCCTCATTGGGGTGTTATGAATATTAACAGATAAAACAGGAGAAACCCTTAGAAAACATACTAAAATATAATCATTGTCCAATAACTAGTATCTACTGCTAGCAGTCTGTGAATGGTCTTGCGTGTCTCTGCATAAGGAACAGCAATCCCATTAACTAGGGATTTTGACTCACTAAAGGGTCTGGCTAATCAGATGTGTTTCTTAGGAAGATAACATTGTCTGGCGTTGTAAGATTTCAACTGTTGTCAAGGAAGCTTAGAGGACATTTCATCTAAAACAGGAGGTTCAGAACTAAGTCAAGGAAATCGGCTACATTTTAGATTTTTGATGATAATTCTACCACCGAGATGTGAGTTACACCTCACGACAACTTAACGAGCATGTTCTTTTTCTTTCAATGTTTGCCACTTTATTAAGTGAAATGATAATTTCACTTAATGCTTATTTTGTTACTTGAAATTCTTTTTTAGTATTTAATTTTTTCAGAAGTCTATTAGCCTTGTATTTCCTACGTATGTGTATCTGTTTACATCATTTTCCATTTACCTGTTAAAAACCATGCTTCTCCTACAGTTTCAATGAGCATTTCATATATAAATGTTTTTAGCCACTTGCATGCCCTATTAGTTCCCAAAATTAAAGTCTGCATGGGGGGAGAGGTCAAAAGAGGAGCTCCCCGATTTAATTGGTGATAGACCAAAAAAGAGGCGGCGATAGAAGACATTCTGAGGAAGAATGGTATTGTGGCAAAAGCCATGTAAACCCTCCTCCCAAAGTCAATGATATTTTCAGTCAATTCCACAGGGCTTCAAAATATTCTGAAAAGTATATTTATGGAGAGAAGAGTAGCACTTGCTGAGTCCTGCTTTGAGGTCAGTGGCGAGTAAAATCAGAATTTTCTCATAAAGAAAACCAATCATAGGTTACCTTGTTAAGGTTATTCTCGTGCATTTTATATAATTGATGTGATTATAAATTGAAATATTTTCCATTATGGCTTCTAAGTGGTTATTTCTGGCATATAGACAAGCAATTTTAAAATCCAGTTTTAATGGAGTCTTAGAAATCCTGAGTTTTTCAGTTGATTGTCTTGAGTGCTAATGATGAGTTTAGTAATTATAATTCTCGATTATGCTAACCCAATGAGAGGGGTATTATTTAGATAAAAGGGAAAGAATAGTAATTCATAAATTACTGGACCAGACTTTTAGTACTTTTATTCTCCTTGAAATATTAATGTCTCCTGTCAACTTAGAGTTAAAATAGGCTTCTAGGAGCTGTAATTATTACCGTGAATGGTCACATATCTTCACAACATTTACTCACAAACAAATTTTATTAAATCTATTTAGTATACAAAATATATGTCAGATTGGAAAACTTGTGGGTGAAGCTAAGATACCAAAAGCAAGAATTAAAGGAAAAGCTACTTTCCCTGCTCACAACACAACTGTCACAAAATATAGGAGGGTTTTTGTCCCATCATATTAAATAATTTTTTTTAATGTTAATTTATTTTTGAGAGAGAGTATGAGCAGGGAGGGACAGAGAGAGAGGCGGTGACAGAGGATCTGAAGCAGGTTCCGTGCTGGCAGCAGAAAACCCCATGCGGGGCTGGACTGGACTGGAACTCACAAACCCTGAGATCATCACCTGAGCTGACGTCAAAGGCTCAACCGACAGAGCCACCCAGGCGCCCCGTATTAAGGGATCCTAAGGCTGACTACACTCAGTTGGCACAGACCCACCGGTTAAGAACGCAGTTCCACAAGATTTCCCCTTACTTCAGATGACAATTGCAAATCCCAGGTTATCAATGTATTTCTAACGAACCAGCTCTAGATTCCCCTGACCCCCTCTTTGTGTTTGATAATTTGCTAGAAGAGCTCACAGAACTGAGGGGAGCATGTTAATGACCACTGCTCATTTACTATAAAGAATATAATTCAGAAACAGCCAAATGGAAGCTATGCATAGGGCAGGGCATGTGCGGAGGGGCACAGAGCTCCCGTGTCCTCTCTAGGCCCACCACCCTCACAGAACCTCAGTGTGTTCACCAACCCAAAATCTCTCCAAACCTCTTTAGTTAGGGTTTTTATGGAGGCTTCATTACATAGGCACGATTGATTAACTCTTTGGCTGTTGGTAATTAACTCAACCTTCAACTCCTCTCCCCTCTCTGGAGGTGGGAATGGGGCGGAAAGTTCCCAACCCTCTAATCACATGGTTTAGTTCCCCTGACAACCACACCCCCATCCTTAGAGTATTTCCAAAAGTCATTTCATTAACATCAAGTCAAGTGTGGTGGAAAGGGTCTTGTTATGAATAACAAAAGGGGATCCTCTCACTTTTAGGTTCCAAAGTTGTGCCAGGGACAAATGTTAAAACAGAAGATGTTCCTATTGTTCTTACCACTTAGAAAACTACAAAGATCTTAGGAGCTCCGGCCAAGAGCATGGGAGGAAGACCAAAATACATGTTTCTTACTATATCATAATATCACAGGAATAAAACTTAAAGATAATAAGTTGAGCCATATGCAATGTGCATTGTTCTGGTCCAATTGAATGCCCATCTTCAGAACATATGGAAATGAAAACCAGAAAATAGCAAAATTTAACCGAAATAGGATTTGGCCAAAAAGAACAAGATTATGTAGACTCTGACATACTTTGATTAAAAATAGTTAAATTAGGGGCGCCTGGGTGGCGCAGTCGGTTAAGCGTCCGACTTCAGCCAGGTCACGATCTCGCGGTCCGTGAGTTCGAGCCCCGCGTCAGGCTCTGGGCTGATGGCTCGGAGCCTGGAGCCTGTTTCCGATTCTGTGTCTCCCTCTCTCTCTGCCCCTCCCCCATTCATGCTCTGTCTCTCTCTGTCCCAAAAATAAATAAACATTGAAAAAAAAAATTAAAAAAAAAAATAGTTAAATCATTTGAAAGAACCATCTATTTTTTGTTTGTTGGAAATATTTTTTTCTTATTATATATGGTTAAAAAAGCAAACAGGTAACCAAGCAACACGTGTAGCTCCAACTGTGTGTTCATATGTTAACAGAGATTATCTCTAGATTAGAGATTCACAAGTAATGGCCTTTTCTTTCTTTTTGTTCACTTAGATTTTCCAGATTTTTACGGCAAACCTCTATAAATTTTGACGTCAGAAAAAAATATTAAGTTAAAGAAAACCTACCACAATGCCGCTTTTCAGTTTCCTTACTTCCATATTGCAAGAAGAAATTTAGATAGATTTAAGATAAAGGTAAGTTAGACTATCTAGGTGAGAATTTCTTATCAGAGAAGCACCACACATTTTGAAGAAGCATAAAATCATTGTTAAAATTGCATCACTATTTTTAAGTGAGCTCCAAATCTTGAGAAAATGGGATTCCTCATGAGAGAATCTTCATGTTCTTTATTGTTCCAGCTCAGACAAATGGGCTCACCAGAGTTGCTTTTTTGCAGGGCTGTTTTTTGTTGTTGTTTGCTTGTTTGTTTGACAATTTGTTGACAATTGTCTCAAGATGAGACCAGGAAAACAGAGTTAAATGAAAACAATAGCAGAAATTGCGGGGGAGGGGGGGTTGCACATTCAAGGTGTGGGTCATTTCTTGCTTCATTTCAAATCAGCTTCTTATCTAAAATCAAATTCCTTTTTTGGTCCTTTCTTTAACTATCTTTCAACTATTGTGCTCTGTGTTTTTAAATTCATTTACAGCTTAAAGATTTATTTGAGTTTCTCCATTTGCCTAGCAGGAAAATGCTACATGACTTTAAAATAAATATAAAATTTTACTTATTGATAGTCACTTATGGAAATGTCTTTTTTTTCTCTTAATTTTTTTTTTTTTTTATGTTAGAGAGAAAGAGAGTGAGCAGGGAAGGGGCAGAGGGAGAGAAAAAGAATCTTAAATAGGCTCCACACTCAGTGTAGAGCCCAATGTGGGATTCGATCCCATGACCCTGGAATTATGACCTGAGCTGAAATTAAGAGTCAGACATTCAATCCATTGAGCCATCTAGGTGCCCTGAAAAAAGTTAGAAAACTAACTTTTCCCGGTGGCTCAGTGGGTTGAGCATTAGACTCAATTTTGGATCAGGTCATGATCCCACAGTTCTTAGGATCAAGCCCCACATTCGGCTTTGCACTGACAATGCAGAGCCTGCTTGAGATTCTCTCTCTCTCTTTCTCTTTCTCTCTCAAAATAAATAAATAAACATTAAAAAACCAACTAAGAATTAATTTTTCCCTTTTGATAGAGTCTCATGAATCTTAGATAAAACTTATAAAACATTCTTTTTTTTTAGAAAGTGCAAGTGTGAGCTGGGAGGGGCAGAGGGAGAGAGAGAAAAAGAGAGAGAGAGAGAGAGAGAGAGAGAGAGAGAGAATTACAAGCAGGATCCATGCTCAGCGAGGAGCCTTAGGGAGAGCTCAATCCCAGGACCCTGGGATCACAACCTGAGCCAAAATCAAGAGTCAGATGTTCAACTGACTGAGCCATGCAAGTACTTCCTGAAACATTTTTACTGTAGTCTCTTTTTTCATGTAAATGTAGAACTTCAAGTAACCTATGTTAATCCAGTAAACATAGAATAATCAAGTAAAGGAGGAAATCTCATTAGTCCGGTTACTATTTTGTTTCTCTGTCTTATTACTTTAGTTACATCCTGGATGCAGACGTAGGAAGTCCGTTTTAGAATGCCCGTTTGCTCCTGCTGAGATATTTGTATGGGCAGTTGTGGTGGGAAAGTTATTTTCATAGACCATCACTGCCTCTAACCAAAACTGATGGAGCATTCAAGTCAAATTTTGTGGAAAACGAGCCCATAGTGTCATTTGAAAGTGAACGTTAGTCTTGCAGGTGTTCACTTAATTACACAAGGAGGACATTAGACTGAGGTAGTTCTAATACCTTAGCAACCAGCTTAAGCAAACCAAAACCTACGCCTAAGATGCGTCAAGGTTAAGAACTCAAAAGCTAAGAACAACCTACCGCAAGTAGCCAGCCTGGCTTTTCCAAATAAGGCAGATGCTGACGCTCTAGCCAAACTAAATATTTTCCTGCTGGGCTTCTGCCTCTTCTCTTCACAAGCAGCTTCCCGAAGCTCCTGTCAGCAAGGCGCTTCCTACTACCTCGGTTTGGGGCCGGCCCATGGGAATCAAGTTTGGCTCCGATAAACGTAGGTTGTTGACTAGGCCTCAGTTTACCTTTAAACACGGGGAAAAGTCAACTTCTACCCTTCCTATTAGCCACAGCATGAGTGACTATGGCACTTTTTGGGGAAGAGTGGCCGTAATCAAATCTTTATTTTTGTAACTGTATAAATGGGATCCAAATGTGTCCACCACTAGTTTTTCAAAAAGAAACATTCTATAAATAAGTAAACTGCATCTGCTCACGGATGCATGTATGGACTCCCTAGATGTCTCACTGGGCTTAATTATAGACCATTCACAGTAATACATTTTTAGTATAAAGTGTAACATAATGTTAAGCCATTTTAGCTTTTGCACATACATGTTGTACTTCTGGCTGAGAGTGAAAAAAAAAAAAAAACTTCATGAATTTGCATATCATCCTTACACAAAGGTCGTGCTAATCTGTACACTGGTCCAAATTTAGTACACGCACTGCCAAAGCAACCCCAATATGGCACTTTTAATAAAAGAGAACTTTGAAATACTGTAAAACAATGTTACATTGGCATTTTGGGTGACTCAATGGTCAAAGTTCTCTGTCTCCAAAACACTTGAAATTTTAATTTCTTCTCTTTTCTCTGCATAAACATTCAATTATCTGGAAAACTCTGACTAATTAAATTGCTGGAGAGTTTATTTTTGCTCCTCCACTTGGGATAAGCACTGCATATCAAGAACCTCTAACTGACATTTCTGTGCCCCAGATCTGTATTGACAATTACTCAGTCTTTTGAGAGACAAAGACCCAACGTTCTATCCCGACGAGGCAAAATTACTGTCCCTGGTTGGCTAACGGGCATTCATTTGCCCCAAATCCATGAGGTCTTTGAATTTGAGATAGAGAAGCTAAAGGAGGACTCCATTTTAGACAGGCTCTGTCTGGGCTATTTTTCTGCTAGGCCCCATTTCTGAAAAAGCCAAAGAAGCTGTGTTCCCACTTCAAGGAGAAAGCAGAAAAGTTAATCATGCTCAGAATTTTGTCCTAGGACCCGAACACCTGATAACATATAAGGCAAGCCAGATCGCAAACATGTTCCAGGATGTTCACTTCCGTTGACATGGGCAAACCTCCAGTGACATGGGCATCAACACCCCCTACCTTTGGTGATTTATGGAATGACACCTATTGTTCACCTGACACTCGCCTCTGACTGGACCCTACCCTGGATTCCTGAAGGAACACGTACCCTAGACCTCATTCCAATATAAACCCTAACCTCAAACAATGAGACTCATTCTCCTTTCCTTTCTGAGTCTCCCAGACACTCCATCTGCTGTTTTCTGCCTGTCACTCATGTTATTCAATAAACTCTGCTTTCACTTTCTTTGCTTCACATTTGATTTCTATCCTGCGTGAAGCCAAGGACTCTCCTGGCTGGTCCTACAGGACCCTCCCCTAGGTCCTTGGACACAGCCCTCCTGTATCAAATTCATTTAAGACATAAAAATAAATTACAATCATTTTAAGGCAATGGAATTCTGAGTTATGATCAGCTGATATTTTGAGGGGTTTTGTTTCTTGTGTTTTTTTTTTTTTTTCCTGCATCTTAGAACACACACACCCTGGTTTTAGATTCAAATCTCTGGAACAATTATGGTTGACCAGTAGGCTTTTTAGCTGACAAATAACTGGACTGATTTGGAAGTCAGTTCTTAAGGCCCCCAGAGAGCAACATGCCAATATCCCTGAGCTTTCGACTCCTAGGTTTTTTTTTTTTTCACAGTTTTTACAAAAGAACACCTCAGGTATACAAAAGCTTTGTGTAATGAAATATTTCAGAGCAGCCTGAAAAATAGAACTCTTCTCCACCTGGATTCCGTTGTAGGTTAGAGCATATTTAATTTCAAGTCAATAGATTCCCTGCACATCAGCACTTAAGGGATTAAAGACAAGTCTACTTTTGTTGCCCTAAATGTACTGTTATTGTTATCAATTTATGCAGCCTTGCAATAAGTTTTCAATAAATCTAAGATTAACTATTATTTTCTCACCTATAAATAAAATATAATCATCTTAAAAATCAATGAAGGGAAAACCATCATATCCATTAACCTGGCTCAGAATCCCTCCAGGCCCTTGCTATGAAACACAGCGTTGTGGATCTTTCATTTTATTGAGCTATATCTCTTTGTATGGCAACCAGCAGGCAAAAGAAAAAAAAAATCAAATCTAAAAATCAAAGACTACAGTTTTTTGTTTTGAAAACCACTGAGGCAGGGGCTGAATATTCTTTTCTGCCTGGGGTTAATCTTTTTTCCCCACTTTAATTTGCAATCAGATGCAATAAAAGGAAAAAATAAAAAAGGACATTGCCTCAAGTAGCTAGTGGCTTTATTACCATCTCTGTTGCCAGCCTCCACTTTTTATCACTTCCAAATCCTTTGTTTTTAAAGTCACCTGTACAACCCTGCAATGTTACAAACACCTTTAGTTGTCTTCACCAACTGTCAGTTTGTACCATCTGCTGTTACAATCTCAAAAGCAGTAATGCAGGGGGGTCAAGGCCACTTTCTCTCAGGAAACTAAAAAACAACAGAGCCAAGTCATTTAGTGTTTTTTTCTTTTTCCCTGTCAGCTTTACTACACCCTGGAGTGGACGTTTTCCTTGCCTTTCAGTTGTGAATGTTCCTCAAAAGACACGAACTTCACAATAAGGTAACCATACGAAAACAAGGTTTTATAGACAACCCATTATCAACTAGCAGAAGGGGGTGATTAGTCATCTGCTCTACTTGAAATAGATCCAAAAGACTCAAGCCAGTACTGCAAGGAGAGAAAGGCATTATCTCAGGATTCCAGAACTAGGGCAATCCCTCCTTAATATGACAGGCTTCTGCAGCAACCTTTGAAAGACCGCAAGTAATCTCAAAAGCCAAGCATCAGGAGGAGTTGACCAGCTCTCCCACCCACCCAAGGGGGAATATCTCCCCCATCCTCTTACCCCTCCACCCTAGAGAATCAACCCTTTTGACCTTTCTTTGGACCAGAGCCAAAAAGGACTATCTTTTGCTTCTGTTTCTGTTGACTATCACAGTGGTTCCGTTAAACTAATTCAACCACTTGGTCCCAACAGATTTTCTAAAGTCATAGCCATTTTGTTGTTGTTAGTGAAAGGAGTTATTTACAAGCGTATTCCCACTCTCTTTATTTCCTACAAGTCATTACAAATTCACATAAAATTTTTCTGTGTGTAAGAGGCCTAGTTTACCCTCAAGGCAGTTCACATGCAAGTCCAAGTTTTTCCCCCATAAATAAAATATAATCATCTTAAAAATCAATATAAGAAAACAATCGGAACCATTAACCTATCTCAAAATCCCTTCAGCCACTTGTATGAACCACCCAGTGCGGAGTCTTTCATTTTATTGAGCTGTATAATTCTCTGCTCAGCGACTAGCAAAGGGAAAAAAATCAAAGACTTGGGTGTTGTGTTCTAGAAATCAGAGAGAGGTGGGAATGTGAGAATAGATTTTGACCCTTTTTGATTACAGAAAACAGATTTTAGAGACCTCGGAAACAACGGTTTCTTGCTCCTGGAAAGATATTAGCTTGGTTTGGATCCTCCTTTAGACAATGCTTATTCATGAGCCATTTATAAAGCTGGGAGTCAATTTTGAAAACCGTCAAAAACTCGTCTTTAAGATTAACAGACAGAAAAAGAGGAAGAGAATGAAAAGGTGTATTTTATTTTAAAAAAATGGTTAATGCTTATTTATCTGTTGTGTGAGACGGAGATAGAGAGCAAGCAGGGGATCCTGCTTGGGAATCCCAAGCAGGCTCCGCATTGTTAGCACGAGCCTGATGCGAGACTTGAACCCACGAACTGTGAGATCATGACCTGTGCAGAATCAAGGTGGCTTAATGGACTGAGCCACCCAGGTAACCCCAAAACATCTATTTTAAAGTGTAAGTCAAATGCAATGACGGGACAAGACTGATTCAGGCTCAAAACTATAGTAGATCAGCTGAGCTACAAATATCACATGAATTTGGTCATTATCACTGGTTAATGGTCACTTATTCTCTCTTTCTCTGTTGAAATTCCTTCATAGAGCTCTGTAATGAGGAAATATCACAAGTTTTAACAGGACCTTAAACACCTCACTTCATCAGTGTATGTACAGTCTTATATATATTTCTCTGATACACTGTTTAAGAAAAAATTCTCCTTTTTATAATCCTCCATCTTTTTGAAAAAATAAAATACCTCTTCAATTAACACAAGGATAAAGTAAATAATTTTCTAGCAGTTTGTCTACCAAGCCACGAACATGTTGAATAGATTTTAAAAGGCATTATTATACTCATATAAAAAAGGCATTATTATTAAACCCAACTCTGTGTGAGATAAGTAGCTTAGACATTGGTCGTTATAAAAATTGAGTAGAGAACCAGCTTTTGCTAGAACTTTGAGAAAACAATCTCATATTTTTCATATTTGTGCGACAAATTTTTAATTATTATTTTGCTCAATATCTCTACAACCCAACTTAATAGCTAGAACGCTTAGAGAAAGAAAACTATACATAGCTTTCTCAGTAAAAATGTAATAAGGAAGTAACAAAATGTAAATTTTTTTAATGTTTATTTATTTTTGAGAGAGAGAGAGAGACAGAGAGTGAGCGGGGAGGGGCCGAGAGAGAGGGAGACACAGAATCCGACACAGCCTACAGCTCCACATGGGGCTCAAATTCACCACCCGTGAGATTATGACCTCAGCCAAAGTCGGACGCTTAACTGAGCCACCCAGACACCCCAGGAAATAAGAGACTCTAAAATATGAATGCTATTTTCCATAACTAAATTTATTAAAATCAACTTTAATTCGTTCTAATTTTTTTAAAGTCTTAAACTGTATCCTATGTCAGATCATCAAAAGTATTAAACAGGGGCACCGGGGGGCTTGGTTGGTTAAGCGTCCATCTCTTGGTTTCTGCTCAGGTCATATTCTCGGTTTGTAAGTTCCAGGCCTGAGTCAGGTTCCACCATGACGGTGCAGAGACTGCTTGAGATGTTCTCTCCCCATCTCTCTCTGCCCCTACCCTGCGCATGCTCTCTTTCTCTCTCAAAATAAATAAATAAACTTAAAAGAAAAACTATTAAACAAAAGAAAATAAAAGAGACATTATTCTTTATCAGCACTTCGCATAGGTACAGCCATTTGCTCCATTTGCATTTATTGGGATGGTTTTTATCTGATTTTATGTTTAGTATTTATTAGAATTTATTATGGTTTCTTCAGTTCCCTTAAATTTTGCTGACTTTTCTTTTCATCCTCCTTCTTTCCTTTCCTCCCCAGTTAATTTGGAAATAGAAATTATGTTTATTGATTTCACTAGGAACTATAGTCCCTTCCCTGATATTAATAATTTAAAATATATATTCTATTAATAGATCAATATCAGATAATAATTGTGCCTCCCACCAATAGGCTTGTCTGATCACTGCTTCCTCTCCTCTTTCCTCAAACATTCAAAGAAACTATTAGGAAATCTCATTCCCCAATTTTTTGCTCTTCCCCAATGAGATCAGATCTTTAGAGTGTTTCTTTGTCCCACAGAATTTTACTTAGGTAGTCTATAATTCTTAATTTCAAACTATGTTTATGTTATCTCTTTCAGTGTTTCTCTGTTGTTTAGCTTTATATAATAAATTTCTATTATATAAATTTATCCTTACTTTATATAATAAATTCTCGGTTAATTTTTAATTACCTACTGAGGCCTAATTATTGCAAGATTTGTTAGCACACTTTCCTTTCCCTCCTTATCTCCCATTATCTTGAGACGTATTAATCCATCGACACAAAGTTGGAGTCCTTCCTCAAGGATTTTCCTCAAATAGGTAACTGACTGGCATATTCTCAAGGGCCTTAACTTTCTCTTGTCTTAAGAGATAAATGATATCTTGCTTAGGCAAAGAATTTCTGGTTAGCAGTTCTTTTTTCTGTCGTCTTCTATATAAAGAATGATAAGAATATTTATACCAGACTGGTTCCCTTTCCTTTACAATTGATTCTTAAAATTTCACCAGGATATATATAGTTGTAAGTTTGTTCTCCTTAATTCTCTTTGAGACTGAATGAGACATTTCAATCTAAAGACTCAAGTCTTTCTTCAGCTCAAGGAAATCTTCACCAGTCATTTGTTGAACTATTTTGTGTTGCCTTTTTTTTTTTTTTTTTTTTTTTTTTGCTTTGGTGATGGTGCCAAACCTATAACTCCCAAATCTTACTGATTTACAATAAGCTTCTTCTGAGGTCTCTAGATTGGCTACAGGTCAGCTGATCTCGACTGGGCTTAGCTAGGCTGCCTAGTCCAGACTCTCAACCTCATATAGGGTTTAGGTTAAGTCTACATGTCTTTTTCTGGGGTAGTACCTTAAAGAGCCGTAGCTCTGTTGCATGTATATCTCTTGGTGGAGAAAAGTAGGCATTTCAGAGACCTGTCAGGAATTTGGCTGACTTCTAAATGTCTCTGCTCAGAAACTCATGCACTTTCCACCTGGCCACTGAGGGGTGAGGTGAGGAGTATTTTTGAAAATAATCTAATCTTCCACATAAAGCTTTTCTATATATTTTATATTCTTTTCCTAGAAATCCTGTATTCACATGTAAAGTTTCCTGGATATTGCCTGATCACTGCAGGCATGGTTCTCTGTATTTTTGCTGTGCTTTACAAGTTATTTCTTTCTCTCAAGCTCCCAGAACACTAATTCTATTTTCAGCAAAGATTATATTCTTTTTTAGTGCCACTATTAAAATTTTTCATTTGGCAATCAGTTTTATACATTCTTCTTATGGACTGAATGTTTATATCCCCTCAAAATTCACATGTTGAATCCATAGCCCCAGTGGGAGTGGTATTAGGAGCAGAAGCCTTTGGGAAGGAATTAGGTTTAAAGAAGTCATAAAGGTGGAGCCCCCACAATGGGATTAGCACCCTTACAAGGAGGGGAAGAGATACCGACATTTCCTCTCTCCACCATGTGAGAATAGAGCTTAAGAAGGCAGCTGTCTGCAAGGCAGGAAGAGTGTCCTTACCAAGAAGTGAATCCGTTGACACCTTGATCTTAGACTTCTCCAGAACTGTGAGAAATAAATGTCTGTTCTATAAATCATCCAATCTGTGGTATTTTATTGTAGCAGCCCAAGCTGAGTAAAACAGTTCCAAAAAAATCTTTTTTAGACTCTAAATGTCTCTCCTGGAGAGTCGTTTCTATTTGTTTCATTTCTCTTTCCATCTCTTTCATTAGTTCTAATTTGCTAACGCCCTTTCTATTCTAGTTGTTTACTTTAATCTTCTTTCCTCAAGAGACTTAGTCTCCCAAAATTAGCTGTGTGCCCTCTTTGTCTACACAGGGTTGCATTTTCTTTGAGAGTTACTACAGATCAGGCTGTTGGTCACTCTGCGGCTGTGGCAATCAGACTAGTGGCAGGAGGTACGAAAGTTTCTATTCTTACGGGCTAGCAGCATAAGCTGGCAAAATGTTATCCTCCTGCTGACACTTGAAAGAGTCCCCTATACTCCCAAAGTCCTCTTGGTAGTCATCATGTAGCATGAACCTTTCTGAAGGACCCCCAAATCTAGGCTCTTGCCTTGATCCTGAACAAAGGCATACCTTTACTTTCTCAATAATACCAGGAGTCCTCACGAATCAATATGGTAGCCACTGGCCCCAAATGGCTACCAAGCACTTTGAAATATGGCTACACAGAATTGAGATGCCCTGTGCATAAAAATACAAATAAATTTTTGAAGAATTAGTGCAGAGAAAGCAAAATATCTCAAGATTTTTGTATAAATTACATGTTTAAATAACATTTGGGATAGGAGTTAAATAAAACCTATTATTAAAATTAATTTCCCTTTTTTCTTTTTACTTTTTTAATGTGGCTACTGGAAAATTTTGAATTCCATATGTGACTTGCAATATAGCTCACATTATTTTCCAAATTGGACAATGCTGCAATGGAGATGGAGAACCTGTCCTGCTCAGCCTCTTCTAGGAGCTCCAGGAAAATTCAGATCGTCCTCCAGGCACCACCAGAATAATGGAATGAGGAGGAAAGAGAAGGTAGGGAACTACTCAGGCCAACTTTCTCCTCCACGGACTTGTCTTAAAAATGAAAAGAAATCACCTTTTTGTCCCCGAGCTTTATTCTTATAATCACTTATGGTTTTTATATTCTCAAATGGACATTTCACCCTCAAAAACAAGAATAATTCTGCCTTCAAAAATATTTCTAATTAATTGATATAAGTGAAAGATTTTTAATACTCAAAAGCATTTGAAACGTTAATAAGAAATTGCTTTAAAGGTTTAAAATATGCAACCCCCATTTGCACAGACTTATAAAGCATTTAACATAACTGCCCAACATCCCTTTTACATATTGGATAGATTTATAATATAAATTAGATATACTATATACTATTAGTACTATAAAAGAGATTTGAAAGCCCAACATAGTTACTCTCTGCCATTAGTCCTTGCATAGGTATTAGTGTGGCTGCTTTAGGAAATAATATTAATTTTACAATTAACTTAAAACCGCAACTAAAAAATTAATTTCATGCAAAATATTAATATACTCTATGACATAGAAAATGTATTCTAATGTCTAGGATACATTGTAGTTGAAAAGAGCAAGATATAAAACAATATAAACATGATAATTCCCCTTACACTAAGTGCTATTATTCTCTATTAATATTGTATTCAGATAAAGTCACGTATATCCATACTAACATATCGCCAGTCAGGCATAAACATTGTAACAATACTGTTAAGCCATCTTTGCCATAGACATCTTTGCCGCAAGCATTTTCACCCTGTAACTCATTGGTCATTTTGATTTCATTTCTCCATTGACAAAGTTCCCATTTTTGTATTATAGAAAGCTAGCCTCCATGATGGTCTATACTGTGACAAGTAGACACAGCGGTCTTAGAGTCGTAGACAACAAGAGCTACCTACTTCAACTTGATAGAAAATTCGCTGATAAACCATACTAGAAGGGGGTGCCTGGGTGGCTCAGTCGGTTGAGCTTTGGGCTTTTGATTTCCGCTCAGGTCATGATCTCATGGTTTCATGGGTTCGAGCCACACATGGGGTTCTGCCACGACCGCGAGCAGAGCCTTCCGAGTTGTCCCTCTCTCTCTGCCCCTCCCCTGCTCGCTGTCTCTCTCAAAATAAATAAACTTGAAAAATGACTACTAGAAGAGTAAAATCAGACTGTAAAGCCATAGTGCATACTAAACCACACTAGTGGTGTGGAAAGTGATAGCACAGTAGTTCCAACAACAAAGCTCAGTTACATAAGTGCCTTATAGCATGAATGCATTTCCCACACAACTTCGAAGTGCCTATGTGACACTATGCTAAGAAAGAACAACAGTGTGCAAGACTCACAGCACAATACAAAGCTCAGTTACAAATATGCATGTTCATATTTGGAAAACTGATACTTCTCTTAATAAAGGAGGAAATTAATAATTAATTTTATCTTTTTATTTCATGTTTCCTTATGTCTTTTCTAATGTCCCACTTTTATTTTTCCCTATTTTACCATATATGGCAAATCTGTCTTACAGCCAATTAGTTACACAGTGAAAACACTGACAACAAAAACACTTGTGGCAAAGATGTTTATGGCAAAACTACCTAAAACAACCATTAACATCATTTTTAGTCTCTGTACATAAATAGCTCAAGAATAATTTTAAGTTCTTTAAATAAACTGTGATACTTTTGAAATGACCTCTTCATGATATAAAGAGATGAAAAATAAGGCTATCACAACTTTTCCAAAAGACACCCACAAAATAAAATGTTTGTTATTTTGAAAGCTTCTCTATTTGCATAAAAGCATGCTCTGTCACATTTCTATACTTTATTGAACTTCTATTATATATATACATATATGTATACACATATGTATATATATATGTATATATATATACATATATATGTATATATATATACATATATATGTGTATATATATATACATATATATATATTCCAGATGTCCTTGATTTCAGAAAGGAATTTTTCTATATTTTATTGAACTTCTATTATATATATACATATATGTATACACATATATGTATATATATATATATATATTCCAGATGTCCTTGATTTCAGAAAGGAATTTTTCTATATTTTATTGAACTTCTATTATATATATACATATATGTATACACATATATATACATATATGTATATATATATATATGTATATATATATATTCCAGATGTCCTTGATTTCAGAAAGGAATTTTTCTATATTTTATTGAACTTCTACTCTATATTTTATTCTACTTCTATTTCTATATTTTATTGAACTTTTTTATTTGAATTTTTATTGAATATTTTATTGAACTCTATATTCTATTCTACTTTATCCTACTTCTATTTCTATATTTTATTGAACTTCTATTATATATATACATATATATACACACATATATACATATATGTGTATATATATATATATATATATATATATATATATATATATATTCCAGATATCCTTGATTTCAGAAAGGAATTTTTCTTCAATATGAACTTATTTACATTAGAAGAGAGTCTTTTTTTTAATGAAAGAGTCAGAGCACTGTTCCTTTAAAGCACAGATTCTTCTGAGAATTTATAATTTTATTAAAATGTTTCAACTCATCAGATGTACCCGTAACAAACTATATTAGGTGTCCACATTATTTGCTTGTAAAATATAGTGGCCAGATACAGGTCCAACAATTTGGGAAGAGATCACTCTACCAAGTGCCCAAAAGTGGCACTTTTTCTACTGACCAAGGAAGATAAATACTTTTCCAGTTAATGCTTCCTCCATCATCCTTCATATTCTCAAGAGTTCTAGCTTCCAGGACACCCGGGTGGCTGTCGGTTAAGCGCCCGACTTTGCTCAAGTCATGATCTCACCGTTCATGGGTTTGAGTCCTGCGTTGGGCTCTGTGCTGACAGCTCGGAGCCTAGAGCCTGCTTCTGATTCTGTGTCTCCCTTTCTCTGCCCCTCACCCATTCACACTCTCTCTCTCTCTCTCTCTCTTTCAAAACTAAATAAACATTAAAACAAATTTTTTTTTAAGTTCTAGCTTCCTATTCTTATTCACAATTTTTAAAAGGATCCTAATGAATTAATGTAGTTTTAATTTATTCAAACTTTTTTTTACCAAATATGGAAAGTGTAGGAATGGCAAATTAAAATAAACAATTTTTTAAAAAATATTTGCAATGCATTTTAGAAAGCTCACTCCAAGAGACAGAATGTTAGTGACAAGGGGAACAGGGAGATCAGGAGTCTATGCAAACAGCCCTGTCAGACATGATAAAAACCCTAACTTTAGTAAGAGCAGAGAAAATGGGAGGAAGATGGAGAATACGACGGACACTCAATAGTCATTTTCCCACCCTAGTCCCTTCCTTGCAGAGCCCACTCCTGATTAGAGAGCTAGAGAGGCAAAGAGTCTGGCTGTGTGACCCAATCCTGACCAAGGGACCTGAAGGAAAGCTCAGGCTGGTAGAGTGTGCGTGTGTGTGTGCATGTTGGGGTAGGGTGGTGGTAGTTTGCAAGGTACTCCCAGAAAAGATTTTCTACCCTGATAAAATGAGCACTGCAAGAAAGGACCTCATCCTTTGGCTTCTGGATATTGTTACATGAAAGAGTGATGCTTACTGCTTGTACTGACACACGCAACCCTGAGTAGAAGACCCAGAAAGTTGCAAAAAGCCAATATAGAGTTCTGATAGTTCTGAACTGCTCAACTAGAGCTGGGGACAGCTTAACTCTAGATATTGAAGTGAAGTTCCCAAATCCTTGATGCTTAGACAACTTGTGTCACATTTTTAATTATTTGCAGCGGGAAGTATTATAAACAAAACAGAGTGGATGGATTAAACCTGATATTATTCAGTAGGTGGAATCCACTGCACTTGATCAATGATTGTAGATGATGATGGAAAGAAAGACGTATAGGATGTACTCCCACAACATTTAGGTCTGAGGGCTTAGGGTGATTTGACTTACTAAACAGAAAAATGAAAATACAGAAAAAGTAATGATACCAAGAAAGTGGGAAATAATTAGCAAAGTTGGGGAGATGCTGAGACATGTTAACACTCAGGTTTCTCTGGGACTGCGTAGAGAGTCTTCAGGTGACTGCGTAGAGGTGTGGGTTCTCCTCCTAGAGCTCAGACATTAAATGTAGAGTAGGTCAATAATAGAAAACGTATATTGGTTTCTGCCCCCAGTGACCAGAGCTCCTGGAACTCTTTAATTTCCTAAGTAATACAAGTACTAAGAGCATCTTGTTGTGTGTGAAAATAAAAGAAACATCATTTTAAATGGAGTGGGAAGCCCCGAAGGGGGAGAAGGTATGCACGACCACTCGCCACGAGAAACATCCCGTGCATTCTCCACCAGAAGAAACTTACTGTACATATCCCCAGCAGAGGAAAGGAAGACTTTCTCCCTGTTCAGCAGCAGCCCAGCCAATGGAAACTCCACAAAACCACCACACCCAGCTTCTTCCTTTCCTCTTTAAAAACAAGCCCCTCTCTTCTGTTCTCTGGCCTCATCTGTGGTTCACCATAGTTTGCTTGTCCTAAATTGCAAATTCGCTGCTAGTCCCAAATAAACTCATTTTGCTGGTAAAATAACTGGCTCTTTTAAGGTCAACATTGCATGGTGACCAAACATGGGGCTTGAAGAGATGGGCCACTGAGGAACTAACGACCCCCAGAACCAAGTGAGATACTCATTTGAGCTTCCATGAGTCAACTTTTTCCTCTTAGTTCCCTACGCCGCCTCTCAAATCTGAGGTTTCTCCTCTTGGTTGAGATCTCTGACTTTGTTCAGGTTCTGTTTAAAGGCTTTGTCCTTCCTGGTGAGTACTCATTTGGGGTTTTTTGAGCCTCTGGTTTTGAATAAGGGAATACCACTCTGCCCAATTCTCTCAGCAGGGTCTTTCTGGGACCCTAGCCATTTTTGGGTTTAAAAAGCATGGTCCAGGGGTGCCTGGGTGGCTCAGTCAGTTGGGTGTCTGACTTCAGGTCAGGTCATGATCTCATGGTTCCTGAGTTGGAGCCCCACATTAGGCTCTGTTGTCAGCGCAAAGCCCACTTCAGATCCTCTGTCTCCCTCTATCTCCACCCCTTCCCTGCTCACACTTGCTCTCTCAAAAATAAACAAACATTTATTTAAAAAAAAAAAAAAGTATGTTCCTTCCTCAGTGCATTTTTAACTAATTGGACCAACTTAACCAAAAATAATTTAGAACTCGAATAACCACTATAGGGAATTTTCAATCTGCCCAAACTTGCTTTTTTAGAACCGAATTAGAAGACCTCAGCTCTAAAATAAAACAAACTGAACGGAATGCCTGTTTCAATTGATATATTGAGGCTTCCAAGCATATCCAGGACTCTAAAATCACCTCTTTACAAAATGCTCTTTCTAAATTGGCCAAGGAAAATACATAACAGAAAAATAATTAAAAGGCATCAGAGACCTCTTTACTCCCTGTATCCCCCATTAACCTTCTCTTCCCCTACTGTACCTCCTTTGTACCTTTCACTTCTTCATTCCAACCCTCTCACTGAATTTCCCTTTTTCTCCAAATCTCTCTCTACTTCTTCCTCACCCAAACCCATTAGAAACGGCCCCTTTGCAATTAGACCCTCTGGGGGTCCTAATGCTAAACCCCTAATTTCCTTTGTCCCCTGGACGAAGGCCAAACTGTCAGCCATAGTCAAAGATTTTCCTAGTTACTAAAGATCCTCACAGATCTGCCAAGAAATTTAATTTAGTCCAGACTTACCAACCAGGTTTGTCAGATTTGTACCCACTAGTTCTCAGGCTCACTGGCAGAGGCCAAGCCCAACACTGGATGGGAACCGTAATGGGAATGATCCTGAAAAATCTCTGTACTGCCAATAAGAGACCAGCCTCCTGGCTTGCCGTATGTTCATGATCAGCAATCCCTAATTGACTTCACCTGGCAAGGCTTAGGGCTTGCCTAAAACCTGTTGATTGCAATAAGATTCAAGCCTGTACCCAGAAGCCCAGTGAGCTTGTGCCTAAATATCACAGCCAGCTCCAAATTGTTTCTAAGGAAAATTCTGGCTTTCCTATGGAAGTTGAATCCACTCAGCTTTCAACTTTATGTTCAATAATGAGCTAAACTAGGATCTTTCCCTTCTAGCTAAAAGGACCAGGATGGAATGGGTAACCATGTCTACTCCAACTTTAATTTAACCATCAGCTTACCCACCCCAAAGATGATTCGACTAAAAAGAAGACCACTAAAATTCTTAATTTTCAACTCCAGTAAATGGAAGTCCATAAACAAAACCAACCCCCTTTCTCCATCTTTGCCATTATTATAAAAAGCCAGACACTGGAACAAAGACTGTTACAAACATAAACTCTAGGCACCTGCCATTCTTTTTTTTTTTTTAATTTTTTTTTAACGTTTATTTATTTTTGGGACAGAGAGAGACAGAGCATGAACGGGGGAGGGGCAGAGAGAGAGGGAGACACAGAATCGGAAACAGGCTCCAGGCTCCGAGCCATCAGCCCAGAGCCTGACGCGGGGCTCGAACTCACGGACCGCGAGATCGTGACCTGGCTGAAGTCGGACACTTAACCGACTGCGCCACCCAGGCGCCCCGGCACCTGCCATTCTTAACCAGCCTTCCCAATGCCCTTCTAACTCCCAATTACAGGACTCCAAAGAACTACAGGAGATTTTTCCCAGTCTATCCTCTTAACCAGCATGGAGAAACAACTCTCCAAGCTTGGAATGAATCTTAACACCAAGGCTTGGTGCTCAATCCTACTGTCATTACACAGCCCCTGCTTGGCGTACTAAAATGGTTTTCCTCCATTCCTCAAACCCTGTCTATTTATGGGGCCAAAATATGTTGGAGTTTCTCCTAAAAGGGGGAGATAATTGTAAAATTTATAGCAGCAACCAAAATAGCCTATCAGCTGAGTCAAATGATGCTTCAATATATTTTATTTGCTCCATCTCTGATGGCAATAGAACTAATTTTAAGGACACTAAGCATTTATCCCGACTGGATCAGCTGCCACATCTTTATGGGCAATATTCTCAACAGATAATTGGCAGAATCCACAGCACAGTTTTATTTTTCCTATAAAAATCCAAGTAGATCCCTCAAACCATTTCCCCAGAATCAATACCCTATAAATAAAGAGGCCCTTCAAGGTATCAAGCCCATAATTGAAGATTATGAGGCTCAAGGCCTCCTCGTACCCCGCATTAGTCCTCGCCATAATCCTATTTTGCCTGTGAGGAAACCAGGTGGCCACAGATGGAAATATGTTGGATTTCCAAGCTATAAACAATACTGTTATCCTTTGACACCCTGTTGTTCTGAATCCCCGTATTTTGCTAGCCTCCATCCCCACTGAAGGCAAACTTTCCACTGTCACTGATTTATGTAGTACTTTCTTTAGCATCCCTATGGATAAGACCAGCCAATATCTCTCTGCTTTTACTTGAGAAGGAAAGCAATACATCTGGACAGTACTGCCTCAGGGTTTTACTGAAAGTACTTCCTACTTCTCCCAAACCTTACATGTAAATGTATATGATATAAAGTTACCTGAAGGTTCAGTTTTATTATAATATACAGATGATTTGCTTTTCTGTTTTCCTTCTTATGGAGGTCTCTTCTTATGGAGACAGCTTCCACCTGTTAAAACTTTTAGCCTTAAAGGGACAAAAAAAGTTTCCAAAGAGAATTACGGTTTGTTCCAACTCAGGTTCGATATTTGGGGTAACCGATTTCAGAACAAAACTTACATGTAGATCCAAAAGTAGGCTTTATGTCAGTCTGATCTTCCCCAAACCCAAACTAATCACCAATTATAAGGTTTTCTTGGGCTAACTGGCTACTATTAAAACTGGATCCAGGGGCACCTGGGTAATTCAAACGGTTAAGCGCCAGACTTCGGTTCAGGTCATGATCTCACCATTTGTGGTTCTAGCATGTGTCAGACTCTGTGTGGACAGCTCAGAGCTTGGAACCTGCTTCGGGTTCTGTGTCTCCCTCTTTCTCTGCCTCTCTCTTGCTCACCTCTGTCTCTGTCTCTCTCTCTCTCTCTCTCTCAAAAATAAATATTAATTTTTTTTTTTAAACTAGATTCCAAACTTCTCTTTTATGGCCCAATCTCTATATGGTTTATTTAGAACAACAAACTTGCCCCTATTTATTTGGGAGAATTGGGATGACTTAGCCTTTAAAGCCCTAAAAGAAAGCTTGATAAGTCTCCCTGTCCTTGAACATCACCTTCCCTTTTTCCTTTTCCTCCTGATCATTCATCATACTCAACACCTTTCGGCCATCATCTCTGGCTAACTACTCCTCATGTAACCCTTGCACCTTATAATAATCTTAACTCTGCCATCCTTCTTCCCTCCTGTAAGGATGATACTCCTCATGACTGTTTGACTTTGACACATCGTCTTCAGACCCCCGCCCCCCACCACCCATGATGACTTGCAAGAAACTCCTTTGAGCAACCCTGACTCTTCATGGTTAACCAATAGTTCTTTGTTTAAAAGGTGAAAGTGGTAAGTATTATGATGGGCATGCTACTGTAACTCCTTTTGAAGCCATTTAGGCAGCACCTTGGCTCTGGGCTATCTCAGCCTAACGGGCTGAATTGTACACTCTTACCTGGGCCTGCATTTTAGCCAAGGGCAAAATTACAAATATCTATACTGGCAATAGACATTCCTCTGTAGTAGCTCATGACCTTGGGATGCTATGAAAACATCAAGTCTTCCTCACTTCCAGCAGGGACAAAATAAAAAATGATGTTTATGCCCAGGAATTATTAGATGCCATACTCTTACCAGCCACATTGGCCAAATCCCTGGGCATTACATCTTGGAATGAACGCTAAAGGAAACCACCTCACCAGTATTTCTCAAAGAACGCTGCTCTCAAGGAACCAACAACCAAACCCCTGTTATGGTCCAAAGGGATAATTCCCCAAATGATAACCTAAAAAATTTGACTAGAAATTCCAATAATAGCTCCAAAACCAGAAAAATATATTAGAAATCTAAGAACTGTTGGTTCAATTTAAGAACTATTTGGAACAAATAATAATCCACTCTGAAATTCACATTACTATTGCACATGCATTGAGCCATTGGTCCTCTGATAAAATAATAACCTTTGTGAATCAATACTGGTGGGGTAATACTAACAAGGCCAAAAAGAGTGCCTCTTTTGCTTGTCCCACCTTCCCAAAATACAATTCAAGACAATCTGTCCACATTGTCCCTGGACACTTTAATTTGCCCAATGGGCCATTCTGAGGTTGGGCAAATGGATTTTATACCACTTCCCCCATCTCAAGAATGTAAATATGTCTTGGTAATGCTTTCTATGTTTTAAAATATCATCCCTACCTGGGGTGCCTGGATGGCTCAATCATCCGACTATTGGTTTCATCTCAGGTCATGGTCTCACAGTTTGTGAGTTTGAGCCCTATATCAGGCTCTGTGCTGAAAGCTTAGAGCCTACTTGGGATTTCTCTCTCCCTCTCTTTCTGCCCCTCCCTGGTGCTTGCTCTCTCTCTCTCTCTCTCTCTAGCTCAAGAAATAAATAAACATTAAAAAATAAATAAAATATCATCCCTACCTGAGGAACCACCCTCAAATTTCATAGTGACCAGAGAATTCACTTCACTAGTCAAGTGTTTTAATTGGTCAGTGCTGTTTGGCCGGTTTTACACTTTTATTTTCAATCTTCAGGGTTAGTCAAATGTATTAACAGTATTATTAAAACTCAGTTGGAAAATTTTATAGAGATGTGGGGCACCTGCGTGGCTCGGTTGGTTAAGCCTCTGACTTCAGCTCAGGTTGTTATCTCATGGTTCATGAATCCAAGCCCCACTTTGGGCTCTGTGCTGACAGCTCAGAGACTGGAGCCTGCTTCAGATTCTGTGTCTCCCTCTCTCTCTGCCCCTCCCTTGCTTGTGTTTTCTCTCGCTCTCTCTCTCTCTAAAAAATCAAAAATTAAAAAAAAATTTTGCAGAGCACTTCAAATACTCTGGCCAAAAACACTGATATTAGTTCTTCTGGATCTCAGATCTACTCCATTTGGAACCCATAAACTCATCCTCTGAGATAGCCACCAGATCCCAATGCACTTTCCTCCTACTTCTTTTGATCTTCATCTGGTAAAGGGGGATACACTTCAATATGGTAAAGGCCTAATTTTTTCTGTTGAAAATAACCATGCGTTAGCAGAGCGATCTTTCTACAGTATGTTCCTGGGAGACAAAGACCTTAAACATCACATCTTGAAAGCTGTAGATTTCACCTATTGGAAAAGGTATCTCCAGAAAGACCCTTTTCAACCCCATTGAAATGGAACCAACCTTTGTGTCACCAAACTCCAAGGAATAGATTCTTGGATCCGTGTGTCACATCTAAAGAAAGCACCAAACCATGACTGGACTTGCATACCAACTGTGGCCTGAGGGCAAAGATTTCCAGAAATTGAAGCAGACAACAGCTCAAGGAGACAGCTTTCCCAAATGACCGAACCAGGCCCTATACTTTTCACTAGTCACTGTTTCTTCCTACCTGATTTCCTCCCTTTCTTTCTTGGCCCAATCTGTTGCAAAAGGGGAAAATCTTTCTGACAATTGGATTTATCACCAGAAACTCCAATCTGTCCATGACATCAGAGATCCCCTCTTCTTCTCTATCTAAATATGATTTGTTGGGCCACCTGGGTGGCTCAGTCAGTTGAGCGTCCAACTCTTGATTTCAGCTCAGGTCTTGACCTCATCATTCGTGGGACTGAACCCCGTGTTGGGCTCTGCACTGAGCGTGGAGCCTGCTTGGGGTTCTCTCTCTCCCTCTGCCCCTCTCCCCTACTTCAGTCATGCACGTGATCTTTCTATAAATAAATAAATAAATAAATAAATAAATAAATAAATATAAACATTTAAATAAATAAACAAGTACGATTTGTTCTCCAATACCCAACAGAGATACGAATGAGACAACTCGTCTTTGTGAGGCTTTTGTAAAAGACCCCTCGAGGCCCAGACGGTTCTTTGCAGAATTTCTGGTTCTCATGCTGTTCAATATAATAATTTTGAAGTTTTCTACCTTTTGCCTGTCAAACCTATGTGGAAACAATGTGACCACTGGAGTGATGTGGGGAAAACCTTCCACACATTTAGCAAGTACAAGTTTCAGAAGTGCAGTGTTCTGGGTGAGTGTAGTAACAGTGTGGAAGTAAAGGAGACACATGGGAGGAAACGCTTTTTCGACATAATAAGAATGTAAGAATTGACATCTGATCATCTCTGGGGTATTTCTGTATCTGAACTTGTAGCATAGATTTCTTACTTAATCCTGACTCATGTTACCTATATGCCTAGAGTACAGTCTCTTTTCGGAAATTTCATAGCTAACCTAAACTCAACATGACCCCACAGAAACATCTAGTTTTCTCCTTATCTCTTGTTCTTTTTCTATTTCTTTTGTAATACATAAGACTATGACAGGAAAGCATCTTCTCTGAAATGGCCAATGGGTCGGGGACAAACCTCTGTGGAACACGGTTTTCAAAGAGCAAAGGAAGAAGTTCCCGTGAAGAAGCCAAGCAAGAATAAGAAATACTGGAATTCGTTCAGAAAGTTTTAGTAGAAACATACATACATACATAAAATTAAATAAGATAAAATAAAATAAAATAAAATAAAATAAAATAAAATAAAATAATATAATATAAAATAAAAGTTTAGTAGAAGCCAAAGAACAGAGTTACACAGAGGAAATGGTCAATTGTGTAAAATGCCATGAGGGGCTGAATTAAATACAGGCTTATAAATCATAGTCTAAAAAGGGTTAGCCACTTGCCCGAGACATGCAATCATCAAAAGTCACTTTTGACAGGGCCAATATTCATGGAAAACTACATTCTAATATAAAAACTACAAATAAACTACATAACTTCATACTTAGTATTTTAATAACAAACAAAAGACTTGAGGGGACTTTTAAGGTAAAATTGACAGTGAAATCGGAATTCAGAATCTTTTCTCTAATATCCAACAAAGTTACAAAATATAGTTTAAAAGGGGAGAGATCGCCAGCAGCAGCTAAACTTAAAAGTGGTATATCTCTCACCAAAACAAAAACAAAAACAAAAACAACCTTTTAAAGAGAGGGCAGAACAAAAAACCAGAAATTTTCCATAGGGGATGGCGCCATTCCTAATTCCCTTGCACATCCTGGAAGTAATACCAAAAAAAAAAAAAAAAAAAAAAAAAGAACGTAAGTCAACAAATACCTCACTAATAGCCCCAAATTTTAGAAATATGTATCAAGGAATAAGTAGGTAACCCTGGGAAAACTCTTAAGAATACAAGCCCCCTCCCAAGCTCCAAGATCTCAGCAGAAATAGTTTCCACAGCCTTAGCATTTTTGGCGTGTCTAGGCAAAAATCAAAGTGGAACAGGAAGAGAAAGTGACAATAAACAACCAGAGCTATTTACCTTTAGCAGTTAACCAGACAGAACTTAGCAGAACTGAAGTGAAGAGAGAAGATAAATAAGACAACACCCTGTCAGGTTGGAGTAAAGGGATGGGGCACAGGTTCAGTGGCTAGTGGAAATCCTCCCCAGCTATGAAATATTAACCACAAAGCCCAAACTGATGGGTGTTCATACATTTTCCTTCTTCTGGCCTGACAGAATGCGAAAAATGGAGGCTAAAAGAAGACAGATATCATTCAGGGTTAAATTCAGGCAGGCTCAGAGGGGAGCCTGGGTGGCTCCTCAGTTAAGCATCTGACTTCAGCTCTGGTCATGATCTCAAGGTTTGTGGGCTCAAGTCCCACTTTGAGTGAGCAGGAGCCCCACGTCGGGTGAGCCCTGCTTCTCTCTCTCTCTCTCTCCCTCCCTCTCATGGAATTCTCTCTCTGCCCCCCTCTCACTTGTGCCATCTCTCTCAAAAAAAAAAAAAAAAAAAAAAAAGTAAAGAAAAACTAAAATAAATTCATGCTCAGTGCTCAATGGCCAATAGGGAGAACAACCTGAAGTCCTCGAGGGTCCCACCTCTCCCTCCCTGATGAGAACAAAGGTATTTCCACTAAGTAGAGGTTGTTTAAAAGGAGAGGGCCACCTTAATTTCAGTTTTAACACCCTCTAACCTGCGATCTGAGCTTCACCCTCACCTTACTCCTAATTCGGGCTCCACATTAATTCTGTCCTTTGTAAAATGAGAATCATCCTGAGACTTATGAAGTCTACCAACTTCCTCCCTGAGATTGTTTAAGGATTAAATAAATTACTTTGTATGAAAACGTGAACCTTACAAAGTCGAGAGCATTGATACAAAAATCCGTGGTGGTGGCGGTGGTGATTTTGTATTTGGCAAAGGTGCTCGTCTCTTTCTTCTAGGCTAATGTCTTATAAAGCTCATTGCTGGGCTGCCTGCCCGCACTGATGCCCCTTCACCTCATGAAGGTCCATTAGCATAGTTCTAAAGCACTGGTAGGATGGATGTTCAAGTGCCGTCTCTGTTTTCCCTGGGATTCCTTGACTGCCTTAGACAATATCGTATTTTTTTAAAAAAAAATGGTTTCTTAATAAAGTTTTAATTTGTCATCGTGGCATCACTGGATTTTTAACAAAACTTCAGTGCTGACTGTGCAATTATTTCGTTTCCTGTTAAATATAGTGAATTTACAATTTGTCCAGCTTACCTGGAAACAATATCGCCCTCAGTTGTTTGGTAATTGGGTAGATATTTATTGTAACATCCTATGCTCTCTGCATAAACACTTGATATTAGTAGCTATTCATAACTGCGGCTTGACACGTTCATGAAATTAAACAAAGTAATTAATTTAGTTTCAGGCATAAAACAAGGAAATGTGCAGGGCTACTGAAGCAATGTGAACACGTGAAAACCCACAGAATTATTACAAGAAAAAAGAAGTATGTAGCCTGTGGTAATAAAGTGATTTTTCAATTATTTTGTCAAAGAAATACACTTAATTTTTCATTAATAGCCTTAAAGATACAAATTTTAATATTTCTCCCTTATATTATCAGGCTACTTTCCATATATATTGACTATAATTGTCCTGTTAGTAAGACCCCAGACTAAACTACTGCATGTAAGAAGTATAATTTCATATGTGTGAAAATCTTCTTATTCTACTATGGCAAAATATCTACCAGGATAATATCATTCAAAGCAACCCATTATCTAGAGTGAACATCATATGAGGACAATGATGAATACTATCAAAGCTATGATGATGAGAGCAAAAAAGGGGGTGAACTCTATTCTCAAAATATAACCTCGCTTAAATACTTGACTTGGTATCTTGGCTACTCACTCTATCAGTAAGAAGAGAATGCTATCCTTTGCAAAATGCTTCAAAATATTTATATGAAAAAGACTGCCTGGCATGGAAGGAGAATGAAGCCTTCTAATCAACTTTTTTTTTAAGTTTATTTATTTATTTTTGAGAGAGAGATAGAAAGCATGAGCAGGGGAGGGGTAGAGAGAGGGGGAGAGAAAGAATCTCAAGCAGGCTCTGCGTTGTCAGTGCAGAGCCTAACGTGGAGTTCAGTCTCACAAACCATGAGATCATGACCTGAGCCAAAATCAAGAGTTGGACACCTAACTGAGCCACCCAGCTGCCCCAACTTTTATTTAGTTATTTATATATGTCACACCTGGATTTCCAGTTTTCAGATGATTGCAAAATAATAAACAGTAATAATGCTATAACCACAATGGATACACATTAATCTTCCACAATTCCAAACTTGATTTAGAATCTGGCCATATCATTATTATCATGAATTATACTGAAGCCACGTAAGAATCCCAGCTAAAGTGTACATATTGGCAAAAGTCTGGGTAGCAAAGCATTGAATATTTACTTTTTAAAATATTTTTAAATATTTATATTTAAAAACTAAAAAGTCTAGGGACACCTGGGTAACTCAGTCAGTTCAGCATCTGACCCTTGATTTTGGCTCAGGTCATGATCTCACAGTTCATGAGATCAAGCCCCAAGTCAGTCTCTGCACTGACAGTGTGGGGCCCCCCACAGTGTGGGGTCTCCTTCTCTCTCTGCCTCTCCCCAGTTTGTGCTCATTTGCTCTCTCTCTTTCTTTCTCTCCCAAAGTAAAAAAATAAACATTAAAAAACCCTCATCTCTTCAAAAAAAAAAATGAAAAAGCCTAAAACCAAAATAATATATTAAGGGGGCTCCTGAGTGACTCAGTCAGTTAAGCGTCTGACTCTTGATTTTGGTTCAGGTCATGATCTCACACTTTGTGAGATCGAGCCCCACACTGGGCTCCGTACTGAACATGGCACCTGCTAGGGATTCTCTTTCCCCCTCTCTCTCTGCCCCTCCCCAGTGCTCTCTCTCTCAAAATAAATAAACAAATAAATAAATATTAAATGATACATTAAGAAAAATTCAACACTGAAAAGATAAATGAATAAAAGGCAAATGACTAACTCATGATTTATACATCAATTGTTGAAATATTTATTAATAAAATATTGACATATGTCATTGACATATGTCTTGCATGCTCTGTACATTTTTGGATAAGAGGACAGAAAGAAGGAAGAAAGAAAAGAAAGAATGAAAGAAAGAAGGAGGGGGGAGGAAGGGAAAAAGAAAGCAGTCAATCCAAGTAGGAGTGAAGTGAGGTGTAGGGACCACCTTTCTGTAACATTTTTTTCTCATACCTTCAAAACAATCATTTTCAAAATGTTAAATAAGAAAGACAAAAATATCTCCTAACAACTTAGAAGTTTTAAATCATGGAACACCAAAAGGGCCAGTCATTCTAAATGCCATATTTAGTAAAATGAAGAAACAGAGAAAACTTTGCTAAATATGATAATTAACAGAAAGAAAGAAAATGTTATATAGGAATTAAGGCACCATTAGCTTTGGAAATCTCCGACTCATGCTTAACCCTTTCCTCTCTCTCTCTCTGTCCAGCCCAAAGAAAATTAATATTTTTCCATTTTGCCCAACCTCATGAATCATTTTGTTTGTTCCCTTAAAATTCAGAAATCCTTGACAGCTGGTGATGCTGTTTCCATGCTAAAGGCCATAGGACTTTCACTGTCCCATTCGCTGGAGTCATTGTGAACAATGGCTAAGAGTTGTCCCAAGTGTTAACAAAACGCTGCTCCTCAGCCTTCTGTCTTCACAGCTGTGTTTAGCTCTCATTTCTGCTGAACTGAAGCTGCCAGATGGGGCAGAAAAATCCATCTTATATTTTCTTTTGACCCTGTCAATAATAAACATGAGTTTTAGGAGAACCAACAACTCAAAAATAGTTAACTTATCCCCCCACCTTTTCTACACACACACACACACACACACACACACACACACACGCACATACAAGCTTTTCAAACAAATAAATAAATAAATCCATGTCAATGACAAGCCTTAGTAGTTTTTCTAGCTTCATAAAATTATCTTAGAGTTCTAGGTGTGCCTAGGTGGCTCAGTTGGTTGGTTGGTTTGACTGGGTTTTACCATTAGACTCTCCACTGAGATTTTAACGTTTATTTATTTTTGGGACAGAGAGAGACACAGCATGAACGGGGGAGGGGCAAAGAGAGAGGGAGACACAGAATCGGAAACAGGCTCCAGGCTCTGA
This sequence comes from Puma concolor, assembly GCF_028749965.1. Taxonomy (NCBI): domain Eukaryota; kingdom Metazoa; phylum Chordata; class Mammalia; order Carnivora; family Felidae; genus Puma; species Puma concolor. The sequence continues at coordinate 82,648,547 of NC_141672.1, forward strand.
GCCATCAGCCCAGAGCCCGACGCGGGGCTCGAACTCCCGGACCGCGAGATCGTGACCTGGCTGAAGTCGGACGCTTAACCGACTGTGCCACCCAGGCGCCCCTCCACTGAGATTTTAAAAGCAAAATTCATTAATGCAACTTCTCTTCCAACACCGTATTCTTCCTTATTAATTTGACTTATTGACTTATTACCAAATAGCTTAGTTATTTGGCTGTGCTACAAGGATACTTCCTACTTGTGTAAGTTGTATGGTTAGACTCAGCCAAAATCAAGAGCCAAAAGACATGAAAAATGTGGTGAGGGACACTTTACCAAACCAAGGCATGTTGAGACCTACCACTGGGATCTAAGCCTGCTCAACTGACGTCACATATGCAAAACACAACTAACAAGTAGCACTCTCTGAAGTTTGCCACATTTCCAAAAGAGAGTCAGAACTCCTGCTATAACTGAAACTCATCCAAATGTCTTCCTCACCCCACCGTCCATCAACATCACCTCCAGATTTGGGGACTTAGCTTTCAGGCACCACATCCACTGCCTCAGTGATAATCTAAAGATGACTTCTGGAAAGTTAAAACTAGTTTCATCTTTAAAAATGACTGATAAATCATCACCAAGGAAATCATTCTTATCCTGTATTATCTGTAAATAATAATTTTAATTAATAAATTTATCAAAGAATGGGGACTTGATATGAAAAACTAGTCTATGGCAATCAGTACATACTAAGTTGAACAAAATAATCAAAAATTTTTTGTCTTATATAATAAGTATATCATTTCAGCTCTTTCTGCTTCTACTCCCCAGGTTATAAAGTGATTAGGAAAACCAGTGTTCCTTCCCTGGTAGGAGAAACTATAAAAATGGTTTAGATAATAAGCATGACATCTTTATAAAATATAACAGTAAATAAGTTAATCTATTGAAATAATAGAAAATAGAATCAAATAGAAATCTTTTTTCCATTTGAATTAATTTCAAAAGATGGATTTTGAGAAATTCCAATAGAAGATTTCTATTCCTCCAGTCTTTTCTTATACTCAAGGTGCATTTTGTTATTACCATCTTGCTAAAAGAAAGGTATGAGTACATGCATCTCTTTAGAATCTCAGTTACAAACCAGATTTATTGTATGTTTCCATTTTGTTATAGTCTACATCTCGGCCACAGTTGGAGAGTGGGTTGGGGAAAAGAAAGGAAATTGAGAGAAGGAAAGGAATGCGGAAGGGTTTTGTACAGGAAAGGGATATCCAGGATGAATTGATTTTCTTGAAAGAAATGTGTGTAAATAAACTGAAATGACACTGTTTCACAGAATTAAAAGTAAAACTCGATTTATTGAAAGAGAATAAATATAAACGATACAGGGTATTCTATAACATAAGTCCGTTACATGAGTCTCTTAGTACCCTGTATATTGTGTTCATAAGCTTGCACCATAAAGGTAGGACAATCAGAGAAGCAGTTCTTGGATGGAGAAATGTTCTTTTTCTCTCATTAAAAGTAGGGCATAATCTTCAGGCATCATGTGACATTGTCAGAATGTTTCGTGTGACCATTCCGTAGGCTCTTCCTCTCTAACTGATTAGAAGCAATGTATTTAATGTAACAGAGCTGTCTAGATCCAGTTCTTAAGAGGGAAAGCCACAAAAACCTTTGCTGATTAGAATCCCTGACTCCAGTTTGTACGTAGCCTGCCTTATGTAGCTTGTCTCTTTGAATGGCGTTGCCTCCCCTTAACTGCAAGGAAACAAATAAGGTTCGTACACAGGTTTAATTTGGCATCAAGCTTCCACTTAGTCCCTTGTGATTGTTTATTGCACATCTGCGGCTCTTAGTCTCTTCCCTCTGTCTGGAGCTTCCTCTATAGCCACGTAGTAGAACCAGTCTGTCACTGCTCTTGGTTTCCCTCTTCAGTGTGTGCATCCCATTTTTACTGATAATGTTATCCTGGCCTTGCTTAGTGACCAAAAATATATTCTCTTCATAATACATTTTTGAAGAATATATTCCAAAAGAGTCTTTGAATTGTTTTAGTCCTTACTTTTTTCCTTTAAAAAATGCATGAAGAAAATAAAAACCCCATCAAATACCATTATGCCTGTTGTTGCAAACTTGGTAAGATCTTACTTTTTCTCCTCTTCTTTTCTTTTTTTAATTTTCTTTCTTTATTTACTTACTTATTTACTTATTACTATGGTTCAAGACTCACAAAAAAATACTAAACAATGACTGATTCTCATAACTGTTTTGCTGAAATAGCAGCAACAATTACCTACATTCTGGGGTGTCAGATTGGTCCAATTCTACAAACTAAGATTAGGAGCAAAATCTTGAAAACACTTTGGTCAGGTCTCATTGGAGTCTTCTGAGCTAGGGGGCAAAGTTAATACTCTTTCTGAATATTGGGATTAGCAATTACATGATTTTTCACTCAGCCAAAGATTCTTTTCAACTTCCTCCAAACCCCAACAATTGTTTTTTATTTGAAATTTCACTTCTTTAGATATTTATTCATCCATTCATTTATTCGTTTATTCATACCACATTTCTTTAATAGAAATTTCTTCAGCATCTAGTGCCAGACATAGAACTTTAAAGCAGGAAGAGTACGGTGGAGGTGCACCTGGGTGTCTCAGTCAGTTGAGCAACTGACTCTTCACTTCAGCGCAGGTTGTGATCTCATAGTTCATGGGTTTGAGCCCCAAGTCAGGCTCCGAGCTGGCAACATGGAGCCTGCTTGGGATTCTCTCTCTCTCCTTCTGTCTCTGCCCCTCCCCTGCTCAAACTCTCTCTCTCTTTCTCTCTCAAAATAAATACATAAACAGAAAGAAAGAAAGAAAGAAAGAAAGAAAGAAAGAAAGAAAGAAAAAGAAAGAAAGAAAGAAAAAAGAAAAGAATATGGTAGAAAAGAGCACCGGATGGGGCGCCCGGGTGGCTCAGTCGGTTAAGCGTCCGACTTCGGCTCAGGTCATGATCTCACGGTCCGTGAGTTCGAGCCCCGCGTCGGGCTCTGAGCTGGCAGCTCAGAGCCTGGAGCCTGCTTCAGATTCTGTGTCTCCCTCTCTCTCTGGCCCTCCCCCGTTCATGCTCTGTCTCTCTCTGTCTCAAAAATAAATAAACATTAAAAAAAAAAAAAAATTAAAAAAAAAAAAAAAAAGAAAAGAACACCGGATATAGACTCAGAAGATCAAGAGTTCACTGGGAAGCAGGTACCAACCTACCTGTCCATCCTCATACCACTCTATAGATCAGCCTAGAATGCATAACAGGTCAAACATTCTTTTAGTACCTGGGGTTATCTGACTGGGTAAAGAAACAGATTCCAAAAATGGTACAACAGGTAGACATGTGCCCAGAATACCTGGATTCAAATCTCAGTGTGGCCGCTTTTAGCCACCTGACTCTGAAATGGTGTTAACTCTACGACTCTGTCTCTGACTTTAAAATGAGAAGATAGGGGCGCCTGGGTGGCGCAGTCGGTTAAGCGTCCGACTTCAGCCAGGTCACGATCTCACGGTCCGTGAGTTCGAGCCCCGCGTCGGGCTCTGGGCTGATGGCTCGGAGCCTGGAGCCTGTTTCCGATTCTGTGTCTCCCTCTCTCTCTGCCCCTCCCCCGTTCATGCTCTGTCTCTCTCTGTCCCAAAAATAAATAAACGTTGAAAAAAAAATTAAAAAAAAAAATGAGAAGATAATGATTGATGACTTCATAAGTTGTCATTAAATGAGTTAATAATTATAACATACTTAGGACACTATCTGTGACGGTGACTGTCTGTGACGGTTATATATATACCTGGCGGTATATATATATATATATATATATATATATATATATATATATATATTTATATAAATCAATATTTATATAAAGTTTATATTTGTTAATTAAATTTAAAAAGTAAGCTATGTAAGTTATGAAAATGGAATTACTTCGTACACATGTAAAATGCTTACAGCAATGCCACACGTACTAACTAAAGGTTAGTTATAAATACTGTTACTCAACAGCTCTCTTCTGGAAAGCCCAGATCCCTCCTGCAGGAATTCTTATCCACATCCATCCCACTCTATGAGACCCTGCCACCCAATCACAACTGGTTTGACCAAAAAGAAAGCACCTGACCAAGGGCAGATGATGCAATAGGGGTGACTGGAGCAATCCAATTTTCTCTCTCTGGAATTTCCATTGAGGGTATAGAAGAGAGTCAGGGAATTGGTAGTAAAAGCTGGGGTTGAAATTCACTCAGAGAAATAGCAGGGGCTGGAACAGTAGCTGAATCATATTCACAGTACAACGTGAGAAAGAACTCCTGGACCCCTGCTGACTACTCAGCCACATAGCTGAGTCCTCAGTCACCCTCCTGCCTCCGAACTACGATCCAGTCATCTGGACACCTAAGCATGCTGTGGTTTCTCTTTGTACCATACTGCCCAGTGCCCTGCTATTAGTTTCCCTGAGCTGTGACCAAGTGGCAAGATTCCTCTCTTTCTTATTTCCACGGAAATCTTAACAATAGACCACCAGAACATATGGATATTTCTTGCAAGTTAAAGAAACTCCTCACTATATCGTAAGGAGCTATTGCACAGAGGAAATGTTCAAAAGTTCAAAAGGAAGCTTTCAGTCCTGTCGGGATACAGAATCACCTGTAGTGACTTTTCAAACGCATAGCCTGGGACCTACCATCCAGATGCTAATTCAGTAGTCTGGAGCAAAGCTTTGGCATTAATGTATTTCTGAATGTCCATAGAAGATTATGATGTACACCTCAGGCTGAGAATTACTGAAGGATTGTCAAAGAATGACATGGACCAGAGCCAGGAAAAGGGAGGGAACAAAAATAAGATGGCGACCAGTGCTTAGGGATAAAATTATATTATGATCGCCTCACTAATAATGTACCAATGGGCACTTTCCCAGACCGCTGTAACATAAAGTGTAGAATAATCTTTCTAGAATATATAATACTCTTTCAAAACCTTCACTGATTCCCTGTTGGGCATAAAATAAAGCCCAAACCCTGAGCCCAGTATCGAGACCTTCCATAAAGTACTCCATCAAAGTACTTCCTTCCATACCTTTACATTCCCATCATACCTACCTTTTGGTCATTTCCTGAACATTCTGTGTGCCATTATACTTCTAAGTCTTTAATTCACACTAGTCTCTTACCTCTTTCCTATCCTTTCTGTACATCCTGAAGTAATAATTGTAATAGTAATAACAATTTTCAGATCACAAGGTGTTTTCTTCAAACATTGTTACATTTCTTCTTCACGGCAGGAACCATGAGAAACAGATTATGCTCTTTATTTCAACTTTCTGATCCAGAGACTGAAGCTCACATGTTAAGTGACATACCCAGGATCTGGCATATAATAGGAAGCCAATTAAAACTGACCAGAAATAGGACACTGAACCAAGTTTTTTAACATCAAAGTCTAAGATTTTTCTTTCATTTGTTTCACTTTGTTTTAATTAACTATGCCACACTACTTCCCAAAGTTGAAATCTCAGTCTTTCAGAAATCAGATCCAATGACATCCTTCAAGTCTTCCATTATGTCCCTGATCTTAGCATGCAGCTTACAATGATTAAGAATGATAGCTACCATTTTTGAATTCTCAGTATATGCTGGGCATTATGGTAAGTGCGTTAGTCATGTTATTATAGGTGCTACTTTACCAAGGAGGAGACTGAGGTACCAAGAAAGTAAGACAACTTGCCTGATGCTATCCAGCTAATCAGTGGTAGAACCAGGCCATTGCTTACAGAGCTCATGTACTTGACCCTTACACAAAGCTCCCTCTCCACCCAGCTAGTACAGTATTTTGTTTTGCTTATTTTAAGGTTAATTATTAACATGCATTTCTCCTCCCTAAAACTCTTCGGTTAGGAATTTTCTCCGATCACACTCCACCACCACCATATAAACACCAAAGTACTTCAACCATTTAATAAATATCTAGAAAAATGTATTAATGTGAGTCTGCCAAGAATGAGACCAGAAGTTTTGAGAATCAAATGCTCAGAAGAGATTTGATTTAATTCATTTTATTTCTATCTAGCTTTATTTTCACTATGCCTCATCAAATTCGTCTAGAACAAAACAGCGTATCAAGGTTTTTGGCTGATCGAGACTTCCTTCATCCTATGGCATAACGGTCAAAGGAGATAAGGTTTAGAAACTCCCCTGGGCAAGTATAAAAGAGCTGACACATTTGTATCTGCTCCGCCCCTCAACTTGTCCTGAAAGACAGTCCTCCAAGACAGTAATGGAGACTGCTGTCTGTTCCAGAAAGTTCTTCACCTCAAAATTTGGCTACTCTATATTCAATACCATATGTTTTCTGAAACTGTGGAGTCTCCTGACCACTTTATGCCTGGCATAATTAGGGCAAATAATATGAAAGGTGAATGGACCCTGGAATTCCAATTTTCTAGAATGCCACTGAATGATACTCTCATTCCTCAGAAACATACTCCTGCCACACGTCTCAAAGAAGTCACACCTGTTTCTGCATTCTTTGTCTTTGAGGTTTCCATCACCCTGTGATTCATTGATACTAATCAACCTCTCTTGACCCATCTTATTTACACTATTTTGACCAGGATCCCTTGATAATTTTCACCAGTCCCAAACCTGTCTGGTTTACAGGTGGTTCTCATCGCAAACCATTGAAGAATATCAACAGTGGGTTAGCAGCAATGGCTCTGTTCACCCAAACAGCTTGTGACAGTCCTCGCACAGATTTTTATCTCTTTACATAAATCTCCATCAGTGTTGCAGGCTCAGCCACAGAATTTTAAAACCATATGTTTCCGATACTTGGGTATTTCCCCCCCTTAGGCTTTGTGAATGGAAGAGAGATATAACATCCTTATTGTTATTTCATTGACAAAAGGTTCATTCACACAACCTAAAGTCACTTGAGAACGAGGCTTCATGATGTCTTATTTTCAAGTATTGTTATCAATTCCGTTTAAGTTTATAAAGATTGCAATACATGTTCACATTAGAGGAACGCTCAGTGAATCACTCTTGTCCAAGAATACTCCATAGTTTATATTTGCCCATTTTTATTTTTTATTTATTTTTTAATTTTTTTTAATATTTATTTTTGAGAGAGATACAGAGCATGAGCAGGGGAGGGGAGAGAGAGGGGGAGACACCGAATCTGAAGCAGGATCCAGGCTCTGAGCTGTCGGCACAGAGCCCGATGCGGGGCTTAAACTCACAAAGGGTGAAATCCCGACCTGACCCGAAGTTGGACGCTCAACCAACTGAGCCAACCAGGCGCCCCTATTTGTCCATTTTTAATAGCCATTAGAAAACATTTAGAATGCGCCGCCACCCCCCCGCCCCACACACACAGTGTTTTCACTATTCATAAAAATAAAAATGAAACAGGTTTGGGGTTTTTTAACGTTTTTTGTTTGTTTGTTTTTAACTCCATGTGCTAGAGGTAGAGGGTTTCGGCTGCATGAAGCCAATTCCGATTTTCAGGGAAGTCTTACTCTACTCTGTATTATGTTTACCACGATCATACCAACTTCCATTTCTTAGTTTCTGCATGTAACTAATTAGCTAAACTGTATTGCGTACCTGCTCTGTGCCAGGTCTGCTAAGCAGGTTCCACATAGAATCTCATTTAGTATGAGGTGAATAACTATTATGAAACTCATTTAGCAGGTGAAGAAATGGAGCCTAAAGAGATGTAGTCAATTTTTCAGGGCACCCAGCTAGTAACTGTGGAGCTAGGATTTGAACTCCAGCGTGTTTCACTCCAAAGCCCAAGGTTTTAAGCATGTGAACCACTTATAAAGACATTGACTCAACTGCAACCCACAAAATGGGCGTTCTGCCCCAGTCAGGGTTCAAAGAGCTCTACTAACTGGTTTTTCATTGTGCGCCAACTATGTAATAGTCACACCAACTACACTGGCCATTTAGCAGTGGCTATATCTGATCTCCTTGCTTCTCAGGCCTTCCAGTGAAATTGGAAAGAATCTGAGGCCAGTGATGATGTATAATCCCTGAGACCAGTGATGTGCTTCTCCATAGACTGTATCGAAAGGGTTTTTTTCCAGAACCTGTTCTCTTTAGCTATTAGTTCAGTCCCTCTACTTCCTTTTTTCGAATTATTTTAGCCAGTATCCTGTGGCTATGCAGTAAAAAACTGCCCAGGTTTTAGTGTCCTTAAAAATAAATTTTCATGTCAATTCTTTACCTTCTCTTTCCCCTACCTCACATATAAAAAAAAAGAAAGGAGAAGAAAAAGAAAAAAGAAAAAAAAAAAACTCTCCCAAATTCCTAATTCTCCTGGCTGGAGGAGTAGGGAATTGCATAACAATTTGCAATATATCTTTGAAAGCACCCTTCCAGGGGTCTCTGACATTATGTGGAGTGACTACGTAAGAGCCAAGTCGAGTTTCTGGAACTGTTCTCTGCTAGAGAGTGACAGGTAATTTAAGATTTTAAAAAACTTTTGCCCTAGATAATACTTGAAAATCCAGCCTCATATAAAAACTCGCTTTCTCCCCTTTAAATCTGTTCTGAGGTCTCAGTTTCTTGTTTCCAGGCCTACATATGCTATCATATATAATGTCCGTGGAAACATATTGATTTAAAGATCAAGTCAGCAATGGAATTGGGCTCTTTGCAAGTTACCTTGGTTTAACTACTGAAAACCTTTGTAATTGCCTCTGAGACTTGAGTCACTGGAACTTTAATTCACTTGTGCTCTCACACGGAGGAACTTAACTGCTCACTCTAGGATTCCACCCCTCCTAAGTACCTTCGGAAGGGAATGACAAACCAAGCAAACTGCCTATTTGTGGGCATAAGGGGAACTCCGGTAAAATCTTAGCCACAGAATAACATTCTGGATATTATCCATCTGTAAGACTGGTTGTTTGCCACAGCTGTCCCGGGAATCATACATCCTAGGACAGTCATGAATTTTAAAAAGTACCCATTGACTTCTGATCTGTTGGTTTTGAGAAGGTGAGTAGGCAAACAGTGGAGATGGTGACTCAAAGTGGAACACATTTTAAGGGAAACCTGGAGGAGAGGTCAGAGCAGTGAAACGAGAAAACAGAGCAATGGCTTCTCCAAAAGGAGCTTTCTGTTTCCCAGTGGGGCACACGGGCCCTCTATGCTCTCCTATGAAAACCACGAGATTACGTCCTTAATCTGGTGCATATATTCCTTGAATTTAAAGGTCACTTTTCCATAAGAGCATTTTCTTGTTTAGAGATACACTGAGGCACTAGAAAATTATATGTAGAACGCCACTAGGACTAATTTACTGGATTCTCCATTGAGCACTTTCTCAATCAACTGTACTTTATATCACATGACATAAATATGTGCGTAAGATGTTAGCATTGTTCAAGGCCATGTGGTAATGAGCTTTTTAATGTTTTCATCTGTATGTGTGTATGCTTCCTGTCTAGACAGTTAAGTGAGTTATCTTCATCAGTTCATCAGTAAGAAACAATATTGAAAATAATTTCCTTTTCCTATTGTTTGCATTGAGAACTAAAAGTCATTATGTAAAAAGAAAAAAAGAAATATGAACCGCTCCTGAACTTTTCGCACTACTATGTTTTTTTTTTTTCATAATTTTGACCCCATGAATTAATCACAGTTCTCCAGAGAAACAGAACCAACAGGATGTATGTATATAGAAAGAGATGTATTATAAGGAATTGGCTCATGCACTTATGGAAACTGAGAAGCCCCAAGATCTGTAGTTGGAAGCTGAAGAGTGGGAGTGCCAAGGGTTTGTTCCAGCCTGAGTTCAAAGGCCTTAGAACCAAGCAAGTCTGTCGGTGTAAGATCTAGTCTAAAAGCCTGTAGGCTCAAGACTCAAGAAGAGCTGATGTTTCGAGTCCAAAGGCAGAAAAAGTTCAAAATCTCAACTCAAGCAGTCAGGCATGAGGCGTTCTCTCTTACTTAAGAGAGGGTCAGACTTCTTGTTCTATTTAGGCCTTCAACTGGTTTGATGAGACACACCCATAATAGGGAGGATAATGTGTTTCACTCAGTCTACTGATTCAAATATTAATATTACCCAAAAACAACCTCACAGACATACCCAGAATAAGTTTTGACCAAAGACCTGGTACCGCTGGTCAAACTGAGACTTGAAATTAACCATCATATCCCATACTATAACCTTTCTAGTTCATTATTTGGATAAGATCTAATTTCAATCTTTTAGACATCTTACTGAGGTTCCTAAGATAGTCAAAGATATTCATTAAGTTTCATAGCAATATTTATAAAATCTTTAAGAGATAAAAGTGTTTTGAGTGATAATATACACGAGGTAAGCAAAACATTTTTTCTCAAGCCATCTGTCTATCTTTCCCTATAGCAGGTGCGTATGAAACAAAATAGGAATGATCCTCCTGCTGGAAGTATGTTAACTAATGTTAACAAAGGTTTCAATAAAGTATGATATGTCATTCTATATAGTTTGGTCAGGTCAATAGCTCGGAAAGACATACTGAGATTTTCTGTATCAGGAAGGTGACTCCTTCAAACTTAACCACAAGCCTCATAAGGTTGGCCTCGTAAGCTTAATGCTAGAAAACAAAACTGCAAAGCCTCTAAAACTATCACGGACACTCTTAAACAAAATTTCAAAATGGTAGAGCCAATTTTCACAAGTTCCCCAGCTTAACAAGCAGAGTATAAGCAGACAAACAAATTTCCCGAGTTCTTGTTTTCCATAAATACAGAAATCTTGTAATTATCTCAAGAACCATACATTATTTATTAGTTTCAGGCTTTAATGAAGGAAGACTCAATGTTTATCACATTAAAATGGGAGAGTGGGGTGTAAAGGTGGGCGGGGAGGAGAAAAGCATGGTTCCTAATGAATCTGGCCTTATGTTTCTTCAATTTTTTTATCAGCAATTTTATGCTCTGCATGTAGTAAACAAAAATGGTGACAGTCAAACATGCATTTTGCATCATAACAAACCCGTTGGATCTGCAAACAGTTGTTTAAGGTGCTCCTTTTCCATCAAGAAAAACAATAGCATTTATTAGCAGCATTTCACTCTACCCACATGATTTGTGTGTTCTTCACTCTGAAAGTGTCAGCTGTCAAATGAAATGATGGGGACTGACAGTTCAGAATTTTAAAAGTTCAGCTCCTTTCAAAAGCACTAAATGAACAAGAGCTGCCTAATTTAGGCTGAAGAAAAAGCAACAAAAATCCCCTGTAAGTATGCAAGGTTTTATTCTACTTTCGCATGCTTAGTATGCACAGAGAATGTTAAATACTTTTCAGCTGGATACACTGTTAATTCTATGAGTGAGAAAGATTTCATTAGGTGAGCTTCAGGCAAGAGTGGGCGACAAATGGAATTCCCTTTTATTTTCTGAAATTCACAGTATATGACCCATATCCAATGATAAATGGTCTATAAACTCTCTTGCTGTATTTAATTGCATAAACTTCCATTATATTCTACTATTAACACGGGAACACTTTGACACAAGATATCAGAAGGGGAAAAAAAACAGTAAAAAAATAAAACCTTCACTCGTAACAAAACCAACAAAATCTCAGTACCCCTCAGAATCGTGTTTCAACATGTAAGTTCCAAGCATGCAATTTTAAATATTTTTTCAACCAATTAGTTACTTTTAATTTTGGTAGCACAAAAATCTATTAATCACTATTTAATTATCTGGAGCCCTTGCCTGCCTAATTAGTGCTTTCCGTATTGCATCTCCAACTAAACTGGGGACCCTATCAACTCATTTATCTGATACGTATTTGGTGCACTGGTGAGTTAATTAATGAAAAAAGAAAAAAAAAACTCATTTAAATGGTTCATTCAAAAAAAAAGCTTATTAAACACTTTGAACATTAAATAAGCCGACTGATTTTATTGGGTTTTCATTGCCCTAAAAAGCATTATATAAATGCAAAATCCCATGTGACATTTCTGGGTAAATATACGTTGGAGAAGGAATCAGAAGCAGCCGTGATCAGTTGAGTAACAATCCCTCTTAAGTACACTGCCTGAGGCTGCAGGCTTTTGAAATCTTTTACACAAAAATGGGGACAATGATTAGACATGAGATTTTATTTGGAATTTTCTGGTGTTAGTTAGGAACACTAAGCATGACTGTAAATGAAATTGCATTGTTATATTCTAGGTAATGTAGTGTAAAATGGTCTATACTATAACTGTGCTTTTAATACTGAAGAAAACAAAGAGTAATTTCCAGAACCCAGCCCATCCCTCCACCACATCTCCGTTTTGCTCCGCGCTCGCCAAGGGACTGTGGGCTTGTCTTCCAGCCTTCTAGCTCATACAGCAACATCTGCCCCCCAGAAAGCTTTCCTAAGCACCCCCCAAACAAGGTCAAGTGCCCCTCCTGGATATTCCAACAACACTTGGTCCTAAACCTTTGCCTTGCACTTACTGTGAAGTAGCAGTGGGGTACAGTGGTAAAGAACACCGCTTTGGTTTCAGGAAGACCTGAGTGTGAGTCTAGATTCAGCAACTAGGTTGTTAGGATTAAATGAAATTATCTAAGTGAAGGATCTAGCACGGTGCCTGACACATCATAACTGTATTATTAACCATTAGTCATTTTTTCAAATTACACCCTACTGTGCTTGTCTGTTCAGATGTTTCTCCTACTAGATCCTGAGCTGCTTGCTTGTGGAAATAGACACACGATCTATCTTTTTATTTCCAGAGCCTCACACCGCGTCTGAAAGAGAGCAAGCATCCATATATTCCTGCAAAATGGATAGACAGAACAAAGAATCTGCAGTCAAGGAAGCTAAGGGGTTTAACTGTAAAATAAGTCAACTGAAATTAAATTTCCCTCCTTCTTACAGATGTCAGTAAGAATTCTGAGGCACAATTCCATACATGTTAAAGGCTTATAACATACTTCCAAAAAATCGCTATTTCCCTATTATTTACACCCATATTGCTTTTTCTGGATCTCCAGGAGATTGTCAAGTAGACACAGTTGTCTGATTGCTCATCTGAATATTCATTTCGTGAGTCTCACCAGTTAAGAAATTATCCATAGGGTATCAGAAATTGTCATAGCATGAAAATATTCAGTAGTGAGCTGACCATTTGTACGATTAGTTCCAACTCAAAGTCTCCTCTGCAATTAAGATAGCACCTATCTGAATCCAGAGAATCAACATCTTGATGAGTTATAATCCTGTTAAGAATCTAATGTCTGCAACTTCCTATGCAAATAGAATGCAAATTTAAAAGTTAAACTGAAATCTTCTAAGTGCAGGATTTCATAGTTTATTAAAGTGATATTCAAGGCCTGCTCAAGTCACTGTAGGTCTATCAAGGTCAAGCAATTGGAAAAGGGAAAAGCAAAAAAGATGAGATCCAAAAAAGAACAATTTAAAAACAAAATGATTAGGAAACCTGTCTGAAAATTAATAAAGCCATAGGATATTTTTGCAAAATGGATCTTGTCTATGAGCATGCTCTGAAAGTCAAATATGAAGACTTTGAAATTCTAAAATTGTGTTGGAAAGATTATTCAAAAATCTCAGATTTGGTTAATTCTTCACTGGTTCCAAGAATTGAATACAGTTTTTGTTGTACCTAAATTTTATTTTTAAAATAGTTTCTACTATTTTTCATTATATATTTCTAGATACAGTCCCAACCAAATACTTCTTCTTTCAGCTACTATCTTTGAAATTTTGGTTTCAAATTGTTTTAAGTGTATTTATTTATTTATTTATTTATTTATTTTGAGAGAGAGAGCACATGAGCAGGAGACAGGCAGAGAGAGAGGGAGACAGAGAACCCCAAGCAGGCTCCACGCTGTCAGCACAGAGCCCAACGCATGGCTCAATCCCACAAACCATGAAATCCTGACCTGAGCCCAAAATCCTGAGTCCGACGCTCAGCTGACTGAGCCACCCAGGCACCCACCCCTTGTTTCAATTTCAAGTAGATTTACTCTGAGTGTTCTTTTCTGGTTCCAGTTACATGCTGGTTTGGGAAGGAGGAATATCCCTTGATGCTGCCACCACTAGCACTCCTGCCGCCATGTTCTGCCATCTTGTGATGACTTCCAAGGGCACAGGATATTAATGGGGTGCTCTTCAGTCCAAATTCATGCACGAGGCACTTTTTAAACAGAAAAGCAAAGATAGTTCTGCAGAAATTTTAATGAAGCAACGCTCTTCTCAAGACAAGTCCCTTGGCATGGTAGAGTCCCCCTTTTTGGGAACCCCTTTCTTCCCCATAAATAAGGTGAAAAGATCCTAATTCTGCTACACTGGGAAATAGGTAAGGCCTCCATAACCAAATCACATTCAAAGCCGGACACTACAGTGCTCCAAAAAGTCAATGATAACCGTGGGTTGCTGGATATATTACAGATGGTATTCCCGAATGTTTTTAATTTTCTCCCATCTTTTTTTCCCCTGATATAATCATTGGTTAGTTAAGAAAAGCAAGGGTTTAGAAAACAATTTTAATCTGATTTTTTTCTCTAATGTTGAAAACACTAAAAGGAGAAATACATAATATGAAACTATTGTACTTTATTATGTAATACTTGTAAAAACATATTAAATACAATATTTTATAAAATTATTCTATAGCCCGTGAATATCTTTTGCCCAGGGATATTTACTTTATATCATTGGTAATTACATACTATGCATCCGGTGTTGTTCAAATATGACAAGGCAAGTGTTTTTGTTTTCATTATTAGTGGTAATTTTAAAGAAAAAATCAGAAAGGTTCATCAGAATACTAAAGGTATTTTTTTTTTTCAATCTCTCTGTCAAGTTAGTTCAACTTTAATTCAGGCAAATTCCTGACAGATATCAGAGTTCTATTTACTGATTATCTCTTCTTCCCTTTGGGATCGTAAGATTTTAAGTGAAAAGAATCTAAAAGATTTATTGCTAATGGGATTCTACAAATGTTATCTTTGTTCAGAGTAGAAGTAATATATGATCCTGGCTTTGTGGAGCATCTTTAATGTTCTTTTTTTGAATATGTATAACTCATTTAGAGACCAAGAATAGATAGTAACTCATCATTTTTGCTACCTGTCTTAAAATATCTGCATTTTGTCTGTATGAAAATAATATAAACTTGTCATTTAATTGATGTCATAACTTCGATTCAACACCACACTCATTGTAAACAAAGAGGCTCTGAAGAACGAACAAAACGCTTATTCACCAGAAGAAAGGTCGTGACATGTGATTATTTACATTTATGTCATGTCTTATTACTAAATCTGCATAAGCCATCTTCCTTCATTATTTTTGAATGGGAGACTGATGATAAGTGCTATTTTCAAGATTTTTTAAATCCTTTTTATTTGTCTAGCTAATCTGTGTGCTGACGCATTACAAGGGTAACTCTGTGTTTTGCTTGTTAAGTTATTAGGGATGTGTAACTCCTAAAAAATCAAGGACAAGTTCCTAAATGTAGCATTTGCGTGGGTCGACAGCTTCAGGGGAGAGAGGTCAGTTGTGTGGTGAAGAAAGGAGAAATCTGTCTGTGTGATCCTAATTCGTTTTGTATAGTTGACACGGGGCTTGGAATTGAGAATGATCTGTTGTTGGGTTAAGCAGCAGGGAAGCTTATGGCTTATTATTTTTACTCCTGATACAACCGAAGCAATGGGTGAGTAATGAAAGGAACACAGATCATCACAATGATACCAGGCAATGAATTGTATGCGGCTGGGTGATAATGCAAGTTTTATCAGAGGGTGATGGCCAGCCAGTAAGCTAACCCAAACCATAAATATGCAGATTGGTCAAATCTTTATTACATCTGCAAATAGCTACTGGCATGTTTTTCCTCTCCCACTTTATGATTTTGATGATTCTGACTCCAAGCCCTACCTTCCATCCAAGGAAATTTAAATTAAAAGGAAATGTATCACATTATGATAGGAAAATGAAAACGCACCCAGTGACACCTAATAATGGCACGATTAAGGCACTAACAGTAACCAACACTGCTTCTCTATTCCTGGAACACCTACAAAGTGATTCCTTACCCAGCACAAGTTTCATCCAATTCTTACCCGTCTCCTTCCCTCCCTACCCCATTCCAGTGAACTTAGCTCACCCAAGATTTCTCATTTGCTGCGCTCTGTCCCTTGTTTAAACTCGAGAGAATACAGATCAGTCCTCTTTTTTCTCGCTATAAAGTCTCTTCAGAATTTAATTCAAGGAGATTGTATTTGTTACAATGAATACAGATTGTTCAATGGGGCACATTTCAGAAATGCTGAAAAGAGTGCAGGGGTTGGCGGGGAGGGGGGCTAGCTGTGTGGTGGGGGGAGTGACGTTTTATACATCACCTCATGTTTGTTAAGGTCTAAAAGCACTGAAAGGGATTTGTTCTGTTTGTGTAAAGGGCCTCCGTGCTCTGGGTCTCTAAGATGTTATGCCAAGCTTTTTAGCACATGAGCTGTCTCTTGATCTTGGGCCTGACGTGACCAAAACGCAGGGGTTCAGGCTCTCAGGGACTGACCCGTATTGTCACTCCAATCTGGCATCTAGGAGTCCACTACCGAAACAGTTGGTTTGCTGCAACTAACATGTTGTTTATTTTAATATATGAATTTGGAAAATCATTTCTGTGTATTCTACTATTTCAAAGAGCCATTCTGTTTACTAAGTGTTTTCACTTATCAAATTGTTACTAAAAGATCTAGATCTCCCAGGAGAATGAAGATCTTTAATCACATAATGCGAACTAAACAGTCAGTTATTAGAGTCATTGAAAATATTAATTGCCCTAGAGAGAGAGTTCCAGAACACAGAGCTACATACTCTAGTTATGAATTGTTAGTCATAGGCTTGGGTTCTGTTCCTTGACTCCATCGTTGCCCTACCTTCTATAACTGGAAAGTCCAAACAACTCCATTTCACTGTTGGCTACGATGCATAGACCAAAGGGCTTAAAGATATTTTATCAACCTAGAAAGAAAGCAACACTGTGAGAGTAGGAAGATACATACATGTGTGTACTTGTGTGTGTGTGTGTGTGTGTGTGTGTGTGTGTGTGTGTGTATTGAACAGGCTAGACTTGATAGGGTACATCAAGAATGAGTTTTCTTTTTCTCTACTCTATTATTTTAAGAAGTTCTCTGTTAGATGTTCTTTCCACTGTCTTGGAAAACATCTCAGAAAGTTCCCTGTGGCTTTTGTGGTCACTTCTGGGTATTAGAACAGTATTATTTTCAGGTGTGAAAATATCCAATCTAATCTAAATCAAACTTGAATCATTTCAAAACTTCTTCCCCTGCCCCAACATATGCCAAACTCACAACTTCAGGATCAGAAATGGGAAAAGGGAAATAGGGAGCAGCCTGAGGAAGGGGATAGATAGAAAGGACAATGATTTTCTTGAGCAGTACCTATAGAACATGACTCTTGCTGTTCAGACTCTTTATCTCATGGGCTACTTTGGAGGAGGGGTGGTCTTTGGAGATCCCCAGAGTGGGACCTGAGTGCGGCCTTGTCACAATCCATTCAGGCTATTCTAACAGTGTACCATTGACCAGGTGGCTTATAAACAAAAGAAATTTATTTCTCATGGCTCTGGAGGCTGGGAAGTACAGGTTCAAGATGTCAGCATGGTGGGGTAACTGTCTTCTTATGGGTCCCAGACTTCTCATTGGATCCTCACATGGTGGAAGGGCTGCTTTCTTGGACCTCTTTTATAAGAGGATTATTTTTATAAGGCTCTGTCCTATGACCTAATCAATCCCAAAGGCCCCACCTCCTATCACATTGGGCATTACGATTTCAACATATGGAATGGGGGTGGGGGGGACATAAAGAATCAGACCACAGCACCCTGGCAGGCAGCACCCATGTTCAGGGTCCTTACTAAATGGCTCCAGCCATCAACAATATGGATATCCAGGTAGCCCCAGGGGGAAACTAAACTCCAGTGCCTCTCAAACTCTAGAAGTAAAGCCATCACACCACAGCTCTCTCTGTCCAGGCTCTGCTCCAATTCGACAGCAGTCCTGGACTGGGGACTTTCTGAAGATCACAAGATCCTAACTGGGGAATGATTGGACTGTCTCACATGGGGGGGGGGGGGGTGAAACCAGGAACACTGCAAGCTTTCTTTTACTACAAAATGGCAAATAACCAATTAAAAGATAGACAAGAGATCTGAATAGACAGTTCTCCAAAGAATATATACATGGTTGATAAACACATGTAAAGGTGCCAACATCATTAGCCATCTTGGAAATGCATATCAAAACCACAATGAGATACCACTTCATACCTACCAGGATGGCTATCATCAATAGATAATAATTAGTGTAGGCAAGGGTATGGAAGAATTGGAACCCTCACTTTCTATGGGTGGGAGTGAAAAATGGTTCAGCCACTTTGGAAAACAGTGTGGCATATTCTCAAGAAACTAAACATACAGTTACCATACTTACCAGCAACTCCATTCTTAGATACATACCCAGAGAAATGAAAACATACATGCACCAAAAAAAGAAAAAAAGTTGGTATACAAATGTTTATGACAGCATTAGTCACAGCAGCCAAAAGTAAACCCAACTCAAATGTCCATCAACTAATGAATGGTTAATAAAACGTAATGCATCCAAACAATGGAATGTTTTTAGGCAATAAAAAGAAATGAGATACTGATACATGCTACAAAATGGATGAAACTTAAAATGCTACACTAAGTGATATAAACTAGTCACAAAACACCACAAACTGTATGAATCTGTTCGTATGAAATGTCCAGGATAGGCAAATCAACAGAGGCATAAAGTAGATTAGTGGGTACCTAGGATTAGGGGGTTGGGAAGGGCAGGTGCGGATTGCAGGGTGATAGGAGGTGACTAGTTTTGTTTGAAGGTAATGACAATGTTTTTTAAATTGATTCTTGTGATGTTTTCACAGTTCTGAATATATTAAAAGCCACTGAATTATACATTTTATATTGGTAAATCATATGTTTTATGAATTGTATCACAATCACAGAGCTTTGTTAAAAAGCATATTCTCCCCTGCTTCCTTCAAGACTGTAGAAATCTCAGAAATCTCAGACTAGAAAAGTTAGTCCTGCACAGACGAGTCCAGCATCTTTCCTTAGAAAAGGCAGCAGTTATCACTGATTTCCTTAGCTCTTGGGTCCCAACCAAGACTCCAAGCCAGAAAGAAAATCTCATTTAACAATCTAATAAACTAGTAAGAATTTAAAACATTACTCCTAGCCTTTCATGTGTCTTTTCTTCATGTTCCAATTTAAGAATAATGATTAAGCTTCCAAACTTTGTAGAGTGGCACATATATTTTATGGGCCACATTATCCTCCCAAGTGATTCAGTTTCCCATAACTCTGCTGGTTATATATTTCAATTAAAGGATTAAGGGCTAATCTTATAATAAACTCAACAAACATTTGGTGACTGTCCAGCTGACTATTCTAATAAGAATATAGTCTACTATTTAATGAATTCCTACATCCTAATCCTCAAACAACCCTGTAAGGTAAGTGTTGTTGAATGACCATTCTACAGATAAGGAAACTGAAGCTCAGAATGGTTAAGAAGTGTATGCAAAATGAGTCAGTTAATGCATGACTGAGCCAAGATTTAAATCAACAGCCTCTGTACTACATGCAAAGCCTCTGCGTTTCTCTTTTTGGCTGTCTTTGACAATAGAAACGTTCATATCATTTTACAATGAAATGCATAGTTGCTGCTTCCCAGGGTGACACCTGAAAGCATACAACAATATGCAATATAAGTTCAAAGAAACTTGGCCATGTGCTGTAAGTAATGTATGTGTATGGTTTAGAAAGTGTGTCAGCCTCTGTCCATTTCTGAGTGTGGTGTATACCAGACGTTGATGTCTCTTGAATTCCATTTTGAAAATGCATTTTCTACAAAAGCATGGAGAATGTGACAGAGATTATCATTAGAATACAAACTGAGACTAGACTCCGAGAAGATGAATGGAACAATTTGAGAAATATCAATAGCTAGTTGAGAGACCCATATCCACACTCATCCCAGAGTACTTCGCCATCTCAGGATCACCTTCGATAAAGATTAATCCACATGCAAGGCAAAGTCAATGCGGCTTCAAAGAAATTTAAAATGTGCTTCCTTTCTATATATAATTATTGATGCAAAAGGAAAACCGTAATTGCTGTTTTTGACAAACCACTTAATCTTCTGCCTATTTCCCCATTTGTAACATGCGGTGTTCTGGCTATAGTTTCAAGTCACGTCTAAAGGAACAAATATTTCCACAGACAGATTCCTAGAATTGGAGTCAGGAACATTTGTTCCTTTAGATGTGCTGCCTTCCCTTTGGATGTTCCGCCCACCCATTCTATTTTCTCCTGTATTTTACTAAAGAAAATATAACCAAGCCATAGCACTAAAGTGTGTTCACACTTCCCCATTTACAACTGCAGAATAAATTCAATTAAATTAATCCCCATCAACTAAGTCGGTCCATCATTCACAAACATGAACTGAGAATCAGGGAGCAGTGACCATGTAGAGAAAGTCAATGACATAAAAGAGAAGCATGAAAGCAAACAGCAAAAAATCTAACCTTTGCAGAAACAGAAACACACTTTTAAAAAACTCTAATTCAAATAGAAGCATGAAAGTGAACAAACAAAAAACCTGACCTTTGCAGAAACAGAAAAGTACTTTCAAAAAATTTTAATTAATTTCCTCGGAGAAACTAAAGAAGTTAATACATGCATAGAATTGCAATAGGCTACAATAAGAAAAGAACAATATAAGACACTAGATTATTGTAGACAGTAAAGAGATATTAGAAATATGAATGACAAGGGAAAACTTTAGTGTACAAACTAAATAATGGTAAGAAGCGTGCTGTAAATCCAACTGGTGATCAGGACAACGGAGTTGACAGAATTTCCTAGAACTAAGGGCAAAAAGAAAAAGAAATGAAACGATGAGTAAAAGGTTACAAGATGTAGATATCTAACAACCATCTAGCAAGAGATAGAGAATTAGACAGGAGTGAAGGGGTAAAGGAAATCATTTTTCACAAAGAGAACAAATTCTATGAACTGAAGGAGAGTAAAAGAAAAAAAAAACAAGATTAGTACAAAAGAGTGATAATTTGAATTGACGTGGAATGCTGTCAACAAGGAAAAAGTTCCTCTAATGGCCTGAGAAGAAATAATTTTGAACCCCTAATTTTCTACTCAAGTGTAAAACCAGAAGGAAAGAAATTGTCAGTGAAGAACTCAGAAAACTCACCACCTACCCAACTCCCTTCCCACTTCCATAAACACCATTTCTTGAGAAGGATACTCAGGGAAAATGAAAAACAATACAAGTTAGACAATGACCTAAGGCAACTGCGTATGAACATAAGGAAGTGAAAGAAATCTAACAGAGAATCTGACAGTCCTTTGTGTATTATGCTATATTTTCCTTCACAAGGATTTAGTGACTTAGGGCTTATTTCAGTTTTTCTTCTGTGCATTCATTTCCACTATTGGGTTCTACGATGAATAATATTCACATGATCATAATATTTTAAAGGTTGTTTTATTAATGGTAAAATTTTAGTCTCAGCTTCTAGAAAAGGCAAGAAGTCTTAGTTAATTTAGTTAACTATAGTTATATAATAAATGTCAATGTTACAAAACTGGAAAAGGTAAAAATAATAATACGTTCAAAAAGTGTGCAAGACCTTATCTCCTTAGACGCTGCCTCAAGTTTCTAAGTCACAGAACATATTCATAAATAGAATATATAGAAACTAGAAGTCAAGCAATAGAATATACTGATATGTTATCATATTTTTTAAGTTAATAAAGCTAAAAGTTGACAAAATATATTATTTACCTTTATAGTAACTATCAGAATAACTAAAAAATGGAAACTTAAAAATGCTCATCTTGAGGATGAAGAAGTATTTGTCCTTTGTATTCTAAACTTTTCTACATGGGCTGTATTTTTATTAAATAGCCTAGATATTGTTTTAAATTTTGTAAAAAGCTTAACATGCTTCAATGTGTAAAAAAGTAGAACAGATATACACCACAATATCAATAGTGATTTTTTTGCTGGGCAGGAGAAATTCTGGTTGATCTGCTCCTTCATTTTTCCATATTTTGCTAGTTTCCAAATGCCCTTTGCACAATACTTTCTTCCTCAGAAAACACAAACTGGGGCGCCTGGGTGGCTCAGTCAGTTAAGCATCCACCTTCGGCTCAGGTCATGATCTCATGTTTCTGAGTTTGAGCCCCACATCGGGCTCTGTGCTGACTGACAGCTCAGAGCCTGGAGCCTGCTTCAGATTCTGTCTCCCTCTCTCTCTGCCCCCTCCCCCACTCTCACTCTGTCTCTGTCTCTTGGAAATAAACAAATGTCAAAAAAAATTTTTTTTAAAGAAAACACAAACTAAATTTTAAGTCTTTGATGAAGCCATCTAACATAGTTTAGAAAATGCAAAGTTACTCATATTTTATATATCTTTAACCTGCACTTCAGAGGTCATGACAGCATGCAGTCAGAATAAAATGCAAAGTTTGTCCAAGAATGTACCCGTTTACCCACTGCCCAAGTGTGTGGCAAGAGAAAGTATCTCTGTTCACCATAGAGATAATAGTATCAATAGTCCATAACAGCCTTGTCCACTCAGGTATTTCACTAAATGCCTGTTTACAGTGGTCTCCACCAGTCCAAGTTTCTGTCTTTCACTTATACATTCAGGAATCTAATTTCCCAGCTCACTCAGGATTAATAGGATTCTGAGTGGCTGATTCTCATTAACCTAGCATTAGATTAGGTGAAACAACATATTTACTAACATATTTTCAGGAACGGAATCGCCAAAATTTCCATCGGCAGTTAAATGCCCTCTCCCTGAATAGGTCTAGAAATGCACTGAGAAAGATAACAGTAAAGGTTACCATGTGGTGAACGCCCCATGTGTCTAAATTCTATGTATAAGATTCTTCTTTGCCTTTTTTTTACTCCATCCTTAATATCCCCTTCCCATCTATTACCTCCCCCCATTTTGTCAGTAATACTCCCTTGACCATGTGTTAAAATGCGATTATCTCATTTATTTAGAGTTGGTGCCTCCCTGCTGGATTTTAGGAAAGGTCTAGGGATAGGTGGAGACCACAAACAATAAAGACTTAAGAAGACCATAAGAGACTCTTAAATACAGAGAACAAACTGAGGGTGGATGGTGGGGTGGGGGAGAGGGGAAAATGGGTGATGGGCATTGAGGGGGGCACTTGTTGGGATGAGCACTGGGTTGTTGTATGTAAGCGATGAACTGCGGGAATCTATCCCAAAAACCAAGAACACACTTCACACACTGCTTGTTAGCCAATTTGACAATAAATTATATTTAAAAAAAAAAAGACTTAAGAAGGTACTTCAGCACCACTGTAGAGCATGCTATGTTCTCCTCATGCAGGTTACTAACCCAATCACTTCACCTTGATTCTTACTCATTTCCATTACAGAGAAGTAATTTCAGATCTTGGCCTGAGATTCTAGGTATTCCTTCAACGTAGTGATCAGAATGTATGTTTTGAAAACTGTAAGTGCTATCTGTCTGCAAAGGTATTCTTGTTATTGGTTTTGTCTCATCAAAGAGACTAGGCTGGGGGAATCTGGTTCATTATCCAAAGCAGGAAAGAATTACTTGTGTACCTCTGGATAGACCCGACAGCTAAGAACAATGTGTGGCAGCCATTTCTTTAGGGAGACGGACAGTCACTTCAGAACCTTATACTGCATTATCTGATCGGCTTTTTCTGCCCTTAAATTCTGTGAAAAGATATTAAATATCATTAATTCATTAAAGAAATGCCTTGTGGGTTTTATGAATGCTCATGAATATTTCATAAGGTGATTAAAATTGTTAATCCTGCTCCCAATTAATTTTAAGTAATTCTTAGAACACACATGTAAATAACAGGGAATTATAATGTTTTATTATGTGTCATTTATATAACTTAGGCCATTTAAAATTGCAGTTCTGATGGGATACATTTCTTAGGGCCCTATGTCATTTTTTGAAAGCAACAATTCATGTTTACCTTACTTGAGCCTATATTAATTTTGAGAGGATTTTGAGGGGGGAGGATATTGAGGGACTTTAAGAGAGAAAAAATATATTCACAGAATGCAAAATGCAAAGACTGGCTCACTAGGAAGTATCATAACTAAAGTTGTAGATTTTTTTCTCCTCCACCAGTCTGCTCAGGAGGTATTCAGCATATCTACTCTAACTGAGAAAGCTATTATCTGTGGAATTAGACACAAAGCTAATTCTACTCCTTTGTTCCTTTCTCTCTTTCTTCATGCCTTAGCTTTTCATTATGCTTGGCTACTACGTGGGAAGAGAAAGGAACTTCAATCTGGAGGCAATTTATAATAATGGAAAGTTCACAGAGTCAAAAAGAACTAGGTAGAAGGGATCATGACTTCCTAGCTAGATGGTCTTGGGCAAATTACTGTACTTCTCTGAATTTCACTTCCTTTACCTGTAATGTTTTGAAGATAATACCTTCCCTTCTTGATTTGTAAGGTTGTTTTTGAGGATGGGTTAAAACACATACTCAAGCCATTTTGTAAAATACTCTGCTAATTAACCCAATTGACTAAGTAAATAGGTCATTTGGAGCCAGTTCCTTCACAATTTTCATTTCTCTGGGCCTCAGTCTCCTAATGTCAAAGGAGGGTCTTGAAACACCCTCATTTCAAACAAATCTATTTTTCTAGTGGCCCATTTACATGTTGCTGACTTTGTCTTTAACTTTCAATTTGTGGATAAGTTCTTTCAAGGTAAGGTGATGAGGGACTTGGAAGGGGATGAGATATGGTCCAAAGGTGGTCCAGATGTCAAGGTGAGTTCTGTTGCCCTTGTGTCTCATAGCATCTGGTAGGGATTTGCATACTTGGACATCCCCCCAAACACATTTTGAGCTCTTACTCTGTAGCCACAGGACTTCCATCCTAAGTACCCATCACTTCCAAAGAAATGTTCTTGTCAATGACTTGACTGGCTCTGGGGAGAACTATTTCCATCATAAGTAGCCAACTGAACTTCTGTTTTGCCTTTGCCGGTTGCATTCTGTAAGAACTAATTCCAGTCTTTGACATAGGGAGGCATATTTATGACATTTGACTTCTTTGTTCAGCACATTTTTCCTTTCAGTTCTTTTCTGGGAGTTAGCTTTTAGTATTAGTGCTCTGTCCTACTGGTTTCCTTTTGTTTAAAAGCATTTGTGTCCTTTGCACTTACTTTGGTTCTTATTATGAGGAGTTGGATATGTAGAGGCACAGCTTGAGAGTTGCTTGACTGCTTTTACATCCTTTTGTAAAAGGTTTCCAAATCAAGAGAATCATGTATTTCTTATTTCTGGGTCCATTAAATGCCCAAGTAATTAACATTAGCCGTCGTGCCACTAACAAAGCATGGAAAACCACAATGTTTTTGTGATGGGTAGTTATTTCAAGTTGGCTTACAGTTGCACAAGCCCATCTAATCACCTGAATGACAACACACTGACATAGGCACCAGGTTATATGGCCAGGCATCCAAATGCTCTTGTATTGTTTGGAGATGCATAGGCTCCAGCCAGCCAATAATATGCTATTTTAAAGTTTTTGAAGTTGGCAAAGAGAAACTCTTAAAATGCGGATAAAAGTGGTAAGGGCCTGCAGAAGTGTCTAACCTATACCCAGCGTTAATATAAACACAAAAGAAAGTTACATTTTAGACAGATGCATAACATAATCAGAAATCAGGATCTGACATTGCATAGTCTTCATTTGCAAATGCATTCCTTTCTAAAAAGCTGCAATTAATTACAAACTAGTTTTGATGCCGTTTTTGCTTTCCTTAAATATGGAGTGAATTCACCCCATAAACTAATGAACCAAAGTGGAGCCAAATAGAGACCAGCTGGCTGGATGGTTCAGTAATTTTATCCACATGATTGACTTTATGATCCTTTCACTGAAGTAACTAGTCTTTATTCTTGCAATCAGCACCAATGACAATTTGGGAGGGGTGGGGAATTATTAAAATCTGGAGAGAGAGAAGAGGTGCGGTTTGTTTGATGTGGAGGAACACATTCTACCACACACTTCTTTGGTATTATAGGTGCCGAATGCCGGCTCTCTCTAGCTTCCAAAGAAATACACTGATTAGTTGCCACAGAGACGTAATAGGCAACCAATGCCCAAATAATCATTGCAGATACTCTATTAACAGCATCTAATTGTGTGGCTTTTAGCCATACAAATTGTTTTTTGACAGCTTGTAACCTTTTCAAATAGTTTCCTTTGGGCATTATACCACTCTCAGATCTAATTTTAACTTTTGCTTAGTCTATAATTTATGAGTTTCTTTGGAGATGCATAATATATCTGAGGTGAAAGGATACATTCAAATAAAAGCCAAAAACAAAATCAATTGCTGTTTTAATCCACGAAAATTTTGCACCCCAGGAGATAACTACAATAAGACAGAACATAAAGAGGGGAGGGAAGGACCTAAATGATCTAGAATTCCCAGAGAACTTGTTTTAAAACAAGCAAGTTTAATCCATTTAAATAGGATCATAGATGTATGGAAATGAAGCATATTGCTGGTAGGTGCCAAAGTTCGTCTTAAGATCCATGAGACTGCACAACATAAAAATTAAAAATTACAAAATGGTTTCATGAGACTGTCAGTGAAGAGCTAAAATATACAACACTCCTTTATCGGAGAAAATTCCCAGGTTTACAATTTCCAGATACTGGAACGTCTCCACTCAAGGAGGAGGAAAAGCATCATTCCAAACTCTGGTCAAAAAGAGAATTCCACTTAAAAATCATAGATCACAAATTGTTGGCGCTAAAGAGAATGTTAGAAACCATCTGGTCAGGCTCAAAAGGAAGCCCAGTGCCTTCATTCTCGACTCTTCCCTTTCCTCATTCCCAACACCCAGACTATCATCAAGTCCAGCCAGCTCTACCACAGGAATCCCGGTCTTCCTGCTGCTGTTCCCCTTGCTCCCCAGTACCATCACCTCCCACTTGGACTACTGCCAAACACCCCTAATTTAGGACTCAGTAAACTTCAGCTCACCATTCCACTTCCTGCCTCTTTTTGTATGCTCTGTAAGCTAAGAATCATTTTTACATTTTTTAATGATTGTAAAAAAAAATCAAAGGAATAATATTGCATGATATGTGAAATTACATAAAATTCAAATTCCAGTGTCCATCAATAAAGTTTTATTGAAACACCACCATGCTCATTCTTGCCTATGGATTCTTTCGCTTTACAATAACAGGATTGTGTGATTAAGACAAAAACCATGTGGCCCATAAAGCCTAAAATAGTTACTATCTGGCCCCTTTTTACTATCTGACCCTTGACAGAAAAAGTTGGCTGACCTCTGTGTCATCAGTTTCCTATGCCTATGCTTTCTCTACCACAGTCAGTTCTTTACACAGCAATCAGTGGTCCTTTTAAAGCAAATCAAATCCTGTCATTCCCTCCTTGAAACCCTCCAAGCCTGATCTGTCCAATATGGCAGCCCCTAGCCACATGGGTTTATTGAGCACTTGGGTCTAGTGCAACTGAAGAACTGAATTTTAAATTTTATTTAATTTTGATTATTCTAAATTTAAAAACTGATTCTTGATTTAATTATTGGAAAGCATTTAAGTATGTTTGAAACAAGTTGGGTATGTGCATCTACAGTCTCAAATGTAAATTTTATGAAATCTTAATGTAGATCAATTATTTCCAATGAAAATTTGGCATCCAAACTGAAATGTGCTATAAATGTAAAATATACACTGATTTCAAAGACTTAATTCAAAAAGAGAGTGTAAAACATCTCAATAATTTTAACTGTGACTACATGTTGAAATGAGGATGTTTTTATATATTTTGTTAAATACTACTTATTTAATTTATCTATTTCTTTTACTTTTTTAATGTGGCTACTAAACATTTAGAATCATCTATGTGGTTTGTGTTATATTTCTACTGGGCAATGCTGCTTTGATGGGTTTACATGATGATGAGAATAAATTCAAACCCCTCACAGTGTCAGTGAGGTCTTGCATGGCCCCTGCCCACCTCTTTAATCACATCTCTTGTCAGTCTCCTCACCCTGGCATTTTGCCAGGCCCTCAAAGACACTCGCCTAATTGTTGCCTTCTAGTCTTTTTTTGTACCAACTGTGCCTTCTCTCTGGGAACTGCTGCCCTATGGCATGACTCATTCTAATCATTCAAGCACAGCCTAAATGCCTGTCTCCTCAAAGAGACCTCCCCTGATCTACTGCTAGTCACTTTCTGCCATTTCACCCAGTTACCTTCTCTTCATAGCTATTATCGGTATCTGGAATTTGCTTCCATATTAATTTATGGGTTTACTGACTGTCTCCATTCCCTGCATACCCCCACCCCAACACACCAAGAGCAAGAATCTTGTCAGTTTTGTTCCCTGATATATCCCCAGCACTTAAAACAATGCCACGTGCTCAATAAATATTTCAATGAGTGACCCTTCATTTTGATGAAAAACTAAGACATGGAACAGTTGAAAGACTTAATGACAGAGCAGAATAGAAAATAGGTCTCCTCCTTCCAGCACAGTGATTTTTTTTAATTCAAGTATAATTGACATATGTTATATTAACGTCAGGTGTACAATACAGTGATTCAATAATTCTATACGTTACGCTGTGCTCATCATAAGCACAGCGTAATGTATAGTGTAATCACCATCTGTCACCATACATTATTATGATATTATTTTTTAAATTTTTTTAATGCTTATTTATTTCTGAGAGAGAGAGAGAGAGAGAGAGAGAGAAAACAGGGGAGGGGCAGAGAGAGAGAGGAAGACAGAGGATTCGAAGCGGACTCTGTGCTGACAGCAGAGTCCAATGCGGGGCTTGAACTCATGAACCGTGAGATCATGACCTGAGCCAAAGTCAGACGCTTAACCGACTGAGCCGCCCAGGTGCCCCATTATTACAATATTATTGACTTTATGCCCTTCACTGTTCTTTTCATCCCCATGACTTATTTATTTTATAACTGGAAGGCTGTACCTCTAAATCTCCTTTACCTATTTTACTAATTCCCCCCAACCCCTTCTCCTCTGGTAACCACCAGTGTGTCCTCTGTATCTATGATTCTGTTTCTGTTTGCTTGGTTTTTTAGATCCCATATATAAATGAAATCATACGGTATTTGTCTGTCTCTGCCTGACTTATTTCACTTAGCACAATGCCCTCAAGTTCCATCCGTATTGTCACCAATGGCAAGATCTCATTCTTTTTTTATGGTTGCCAGCTCAGTGTTTTTAAGGGGTGGCATGGCTCAGTGTTTCTCCTGGTCAGAACTTCAAGCCCTTCTGCTTAGCTGTGTGATGCTCTGTCAGTATGCCAGCTTCAAAAGCAAAAGGTCAGATAAGCCAACCATTTCATTTACCCATGGGTACCCAAAACCTTCTCTGTAGCATTATCTGCTCTCTTGAGTGCCTTACCAGATTGTCAGGAGCTTTTAGGATTGCTTCTCGGATGATTGTTACCCCTGGGTGTGGAAATAATCACCAAAATTAAAGAAGGAAATCAATGGCATTTAGCCTCTCTCATACACCAAAGCGACAGTCACAAAGCAGAAGGAACTGGGTCATAAGGACGGAAAAGAGGCTAATTAAATAGTCTGGAGTAACAGTGCGACCACTATGAGCAGAAAAATAAACACTAGGGGTCAGGATGCCCTTCCTCTTTTATCTTTTTCATTTTCCTCTTTTATTAATGAGCATTCAAACTAGAGCTCATGTTCCCACAAATTAAGTAACAGCCCAAAGGTTGATATTTGAACACAACTTGGAAAAAAAATGACACACCCCACTCCTGCACCAGTCTAAATTGTCACTGTTTGTAACATCAGCTATTTCAGGCTTTAATCCTCACTGAGAACCAGATGTTTTGGGGAGAGATATTGGTACCTTAATTTAAGTGAAAAGTGTTAGGAGAAAAAAAAAAAAACTTTGGGAGTTATCTGCCTTGTAGTTTTGTTTCCAAATAGACATACTATGGTGGGCATATTGTATTCCAAATAATAAGTGTTCCAATAATAGTCTTTGATTTAGTCTCATTGACTACCAGCTAAAGAACTCTTGGATTTCTCTCTTCTTCCTTCCTTTATTCTTTCACACATCACTGGGGAAGGAAATCTTTTCTTTGACTTTCACATGCATTTGCCAAGGCCCTCTGAAAATCTTTCATACGAACTGTACCATCAGGTGTGTCCAGCCATTGAGAGGAGGCTTAGGGTTGGGGGGTGAACAGGGAGATGGGCTGTCCATGAACAAACCATGTGGCTAATGTGAAGGCTTCATCACATGTCAAAGAAGAGGGTATATAACTGAAGGGATGTGGTGAGCAGACTTTAAATGTCAGGCTGAAGTGCTGGAACTTTATTCTGTCGGTAACACGAAACTACTAGAAATTTTATTACGTGAATAAAATATTGTCATTTATTGCATAAATGACGTATCTAGGAGAATATTCATGACTAGCATTTATTGAAAACTATGGCTAGACAATGTTTCTACGCACTTCACATGCTTACATGTGATTTAGTCCTCACAACGATCCTATAAAGTAGGTAGAACCTTTACTATTCCTACCTTAGAGAAGAGGAAAATGAGATACAGATAGATTAAAGAACTTGCCCACTGTCACACAGCTAGTATGTGGCAGAGCCAGGATTTCAATCCCATGCAGTCTGCCTCCAGTGTTCTTCAGAACAGCCAAACAATAAGGCAGAGTAGCTAAAAGACTCTGACACAGGCAGAACTGTAGCTAGTCTATATGGAGCCTTTGTACAAAGGCAGGAAAGACACCACCTGTGGATAGCCTCACTAAAGGTGTTGGTAAGCAGAAGGCATGGTGCCTTTGCAAGAGTTTTAAAAGGTGACCTTTCCTGTGGGCAGACACACCCCATACCCCGTCTGTGGCTTAGCTTACGGAGCAAAAAAAGGCTAGATTCAGCCCTCATCTGTTGCCATCACACCAACTTGTGAACATTTTATTTTCAATTGAATTGCTGAAATATAGTAAACCTTCATGTCCTACAACTATCAGCAAAGTAAGCTCTATGCTACAAAGCCTTGTTTCAAAGATGAATGTTTACGAATATTTGAGTGTGTGCGTGTGTGTGTGTGTGTGTGTGTGTGCAAAGGAAAGAAAGAGCCAAAGTTCCACATTTGGGTTAATGCCAGAACAAGATCAAAGAACAGCCACAAAATCTTGGAGTTGAGTATCCAAGTCTCTAGTGAAATCTTTCAGGAATTCACAAAAATCTTCTTCAAAGATAAGGGTCATCAAAGGTCATCAGAAATTCTACTGGGGATTCAAACTCATCTTTTTCAGTCACATTGCTAATGATTTTAATTAGGAAAAGAGGAGTGATCCAGAAGACTTCCATAGAGTAAGTAACATTAGGTCATGCTAGAATTTGCCTGCTAATCTAGATAATTTAGATACATGTAGACCACATACAGAAATGCATGTGCTTTTCCAAAAGAACCCAGATTAGCATTGCTTTTCTACCCTTGCCAGATTTGCAGACTTGTTCCTAGTTGTGAGGTCAACCCAGCCTACCTTTTGTCCCAATACCAGAGAAAATGCATGAAAATTACCTAAATCCAAAGATCAAGATTCAAGATCAAGTCAGCCATAATACCTATTGCTTAGTCATTCTGCCCCACCCCCCACCCCCATCTCTTGACCAATCATTTTCTAAATCTGTGGCCCAGTACTTTGGCCCCCAGTTTCTCAGGTCCTCCTCCAGTACTTCTGGGGTCTCCAGCCAAACCTCCTGAACATGCAACCCTGCTGGCCTTGATGAGATAGCAGTAAAGACCACTCTTGTTCTTTCCCACCTGCATCAACTTTCATTCACAAATCTGGTTGGGGAAAGCAGAATCTTCTTCCACTTCATAATCTTTGGTTTTATCTGAATTCTTTAGTCTGAGTTCTAGAAGTCACTTTACATCTAAAACTCTCTGCTTTCTTTAAAACCCTAGACTTTGAGCAGAAATAATTACCTAGATCTACCTGAGGTTGGGTCATAAACTGGCTAAAATTTTAAGTTACCGTGTGCCCAAATAATTCATTCCTTATAATACAGAAGTGCCAGATTCCCGGAATCTCCCGAGAAACCAAAGTTCAAGTTGACTGTATTACTGTAGTCCAGATAAGAAAGCCACAATGCTTTAAAGAACAAGTTCTTACCCTTGCAAGCTCATGAATGGACTTCAGGGGCTATATGAGCTTTCTGGGATATTATATAATATACAAATGTGTATGTGTGCATGTGTATATATATATATGTACCCTTTTCTAAGGAGGTGGACCATAGGTGTCATCAAAATTTCAAAGGAGTAAGTGTGCCACAAAACATTAAGGTACATTGGCCCATCAACCATATCCTTTTCAGATAGCCAGTGCTCCTAGCTGTAGATCTTTGCCTATATAGAGAAGCTAAAATACTTTGCACATTTATTTTCTTTCTTTCTCTTAATTTGTAGTTTGTAATGCTAAAAAATACTTTAAAGTATCAACACATTCCAAATCACCATTGTTGATGGCCTTGACACGTATTCCTAAATGTGATTTTGAAAAGCTCAAAAATTATTTCAATTCTGTAAATGCTTTCAAAGTCTGATAGTATTAATCTACTAGTGAAATTACCATGAGAAAAATATTTAGATACATATATGCACACATAAACTTATGTGCACTTCATAAACTATACAGTGGGACATCATTATCATACAAGACAGCAAGACAGGACCATCACCTGTACCTGGGGCTAATCCCACCAGGTCTTTATGCCCTGAGTTTGATATATTTGAATCCAGATGATCCACTGTTATTATGTCACAGGTCTTCCTTAACATGATTTCAGAAAATCCTTCCATTCCTTCAAAAATAATTCATTCTGGTATAGATAATGCCAATATGTTAAGCACACAGAGAGGCACTATTTATTCTATTAAATTGGAAAGGTTATTGGTCATGCAAACCCAGTCAAATCTCAACTTTATCTGACTTTACCATTCCACTGGGGTTACCTAAATCACATTCAATCACAACAAATACAAGCTTTTTGACAGCAAAACTATTCCTCAACCAGTACTGCATAATTGAGTCTTTTTCCAACAAAATTGACTGGGGTTAGGATATTAATTGTCAAATCTTCTGAGAATCTCTCTCTCTCTCTCTCTCTCTCTCTCTCACTCTCTCCCTGTCTCTTGGAAATGGATTATTTTATTTGCCAGTTAGCCAATCATAAGTTGATAAAGTGGGACAAAATTGTTCAAAATTAAAACACATTTTTTGAAAACATAATTCAGTTAGTCATACCATTTAGTGTAAGTAAAACCACTAAATATATTTCCAATATCTATTAAGGAATTGAACATGTAGTTCAATCTTACAAGTGTGTAGCCAAGGATGAGGTATATAAATTTCACAAACGTATTCACCAATTCTGAATGCCTTTGTGCTAAGAATGTGATAGTTATTGGAAGGGTGAAAGTGAACACTAGCTCACCTTTGCCTTTAGCTAAATCACAATCCACTCATATCACACTTGAGAGAAATGAATTAGCAAAGCCAGATTTGGGTACGAGACACCTCCTGTATTCATTTTCTACCATTGCTGCAACAAATCACATAATGCATAAAACAACACAAATTGATTACCTTATAGTTCTGTAGGTCAAAAATCTAAAATGGGTCCCACTGGGTTAAAATCTGTGTTAGCAGAGTTGTGTTCCTTTCCAGATGCTCTAGGAGAGAATTCATTCCCTTTAGGGGAAAATCTGCTTCCTTGTCTTCTCCAGCTTCTGGAGGCCACCTGCATTCCTTGGCTTGTGGCCTTTTCCTCTATCTTCAAAGCCAGCAATAATGGGTCAATTTCTTCTCCCATCACATCGCTCTGACCTCCTTCTCTGTCTCCCTCTTTCACTTTTAAAGATCTTTTTGATTACATGTGAATCTAATGGAGAATCACCTGGAGAATCTAATACAATCTCCCTCTTTTAAAGTCAGCTGATTAATCATCTTAATTCCATTTGCAACTTTCATTCATTTTCATGATGTAAAGTAACATAGTCACAGGTTGTGAGGATTAGGACATGGCCATCTTTGGGAGTCATCATTCTGCCTGCTATATCTCCTAAAGGTAGTCATGTATTCTGATGTTTCTATCTGTTCCTCAAAAGGAGACATAATTGTTTTTGCTTAAACCACACCCCCTAAAAGAACTACATGCTTCATCACCTCAGAACCAATACCCTGGATAAGGTGACCATAATTATTTAATTTTCAACCTGATTTTTTATTTCAGAATGTGTTGGAATCAAAAATAACTTTGGAGGAAGAAGAGAAACTGATCATTTAGAAGCAGAGGAAGGTATATTTTCATAAAGCATAAAACAGACGACCATTTCCAAATACACAAACCCCAAAAGAACAAGTTAATTTGTTGTAACTTATGCTTCAAACAAATCAGTTGGGGCACCTAGGTGGCTCGGTTGGTTAAGAGCCTGACTTCAGCTCAGGTCATGATCTCACAGCTGGTGAATTCAAGCCCCATGTTGGTCTCTGTGCTGACAGCTCAGAGCCTGGAGCCTGCTTCAAATTCCATGTCTCCGTCTCTTCCCCTCCCCCTCTCTCCCTCTCTTTCTCCCTCTCCCTCAAAAATAAACATTAAAAAATTAGAAAATAAATAAATAAGTCAATGGGTGTTACGAGTAAAAGGCAAGTTATCATGATTTGGGATTGTATCATATGGTTATGATGTAAATACATAGCAAGCATGTGCAGAGCCAGGCTAGAAGATTTATTTAGCACCTACTTTATTTTAACTGCATTAGGTGATCTTTTCAGGTAGGGTCACTATTTACAGTTTTTTTCTTACCAATTAGAGATGGTCACTCAAGAAGTGCATTTTGCTCAAATGAGCAGGCCATATAAAGTGTGATTGATTTCCTACAAGAACTCCTACCAGAGCAGAGGCTATACAGGAAGAAGGACTGTTCAGGAAAGACCTATTGAGGGAAAACACTTTTCCTGTGAACTATTTTCCCATCATATAATAATCACAGATGCATTCTGTTAGGGAAAAAAAATGGCTCCTCAATGTGAGAAGATTGTACCTAAGCATGCAGCAAGTCTTTTAAAATTATATATTTGAAGGGAAAAATATATAACTTTCATTAAACATTAATACCAACACTCAAGCCTTAACCACAACTATTTGTTACACTAAAAATAAGAAAACCAAAATACTGAAAGTGGAAAATATAGTCCTGAACCTTTGGCCACATTATCCACCTGATTCATTGTTATTTCCATTAAAAAGACAGGATTCCCTAATGTTTATCAATTTCTAAATTTTTCACAAAACCTAAGACCATCTCAATGTTCTGTGGTGATTATATTTTTTAAACTTTTTCTAGTCACTAAGTCTACGAACCATTTTCCAGATTCATTCACTTCCTGATAACTCTACAGTTAGTATGTGAGGACTCCTTTCTTAAAACATTTACACACACACACACACACACACACACACACACACACACACACACACGGTAACTCCATTCACGTCTTGCCTTGCAGAAAAAAAAAAAAGAAAAGAAAAAAAGAACACAAGGCTTGGAATGAACCAACACTGGAGTCATTAAATAAACACAGAATCTCCCAACATTAAAAATGCTCTATGATCTGAGTTACTGCCTAAACTCCCTCATAGAACATTCTAAAGGAGAGACAACATCAAGGTTGTTTTCCAATAAATATTTAATTCTCTATGGAGAGCTATGTAAACTTCTACCTCTATATGTGTCTAGTATGCAATGGCTTGAACTTACACATTGTGATATTTTTAGCAAAAGTGAAATTTTCATGATTTTGTTGGGACCATCAATCCCCAGAAAACTTAAAGAACCACTACCATAACTGCAGACTAGAAGATTCTCATGTGCATAAGGACTCTATAATAGGCATCCAACACAAAGCCTGATGCACTGTGCCCTTGTTGATCTTGCCATTCCCACAAATTTATTGGCTTGTTTATTTCACTGAGCTATTTAGCTTAATGATCGATCACATCCTCATCAGGGACTTTGAACATATCCAAAGGATGTGAGTTGAGTTAGGAAGTGCTGATCGCCGATTGTGGCTGAAGCTTGTGTGTAGATTTGAAGGTGCCTGGTCATCCAGACCATAACACAAAGGAGAAATTCTCCTCAAGGAGTTCAAGTAACTCCAAATTCTATTCATTCAGTGTTCTCCCACACAGTAAATAATTCGTCATAAGATTGACCAGAATTCATTAAGCAATAACATTTTTTCTTCCATGTTGTCCTCCTAATATGAAAATATTACTTGTAATCATAGAGCATAAATTAATAAGTGACTTTACTGGTAGCTGGTATAAATTTTTCTTAGACTAGCAGGCTCCCTAATATAATTCTCTTTATAGACTGGTGGTTAAGTATTTAAAAAAAAAAAAAAAAAAAGCCAGCTATGGTCAGATGGGGATGTGACCCTGGAACAAAGTGAGGCCAATTGGCTTGCAAGAGAACTCGTATCAAAAAGTATTCTGAGGGGCACCTGGGTGGCTCAGTCTGTTAAGCGTCCAACTTCGGCTCAGGTCATGATCTCACGGTTCATGAGTTAGAGCTCTGCATGGGGCTCTGTGCTGACAGCTCAGAGCTTGCAGCCTGCTTCAGATTCTTGTGTCTCCCTCTCTCTGCTCCTCGCCTGTTCACACTCTATCTCTGTCTCTGTCTGTCTCAAAAATAAATAAACCTTTAAAAAAAAAAAAAAAACAAGTATTTTGATTAAGCTCAGGGAAAGGAAATTCTTTAAAGGGACATAATTCACCCGAGTTAAAGGTGTACATTATCTTTGGGTCACTTTGCTCAGGAATATACAGCAGAGAATCACTCTAAGCAGAATAAAAGCTCCTTTCCTGACTCAGAGCCCTGCAGCAATGCCATCTGTGAATGGCTGCCAAGCCAGGAGCGTGCTAGAAAGGCATTTCTCACACACACACACAGAGAAACACCCAAGGTATGCTGTGATCACCACACAAACCAGTTGTGAGCAGATACGGGCCTGTGAAACAAAGTGCAATTTCTCCAAACAAATGCTCTGATCCAAACGGCCTCCTGGAAAGTATAAAATACAGTTAAATCTTGAATCGGTGTTACATTATTCACAATTTATAGTCAATCTCTACCCTGCCCCCTTTCCCAAGAACTTCATTCTAAATGACAATTTCAGTTTGGATTTTAATATTCCTTCCAGTGGACTTTTCCCTGCTGGAATTTAAATGATTAAAAGCAAACAGACCCACAGTCATTAGCCCTCATCCTTCTGGCGGCATTTTGTGCTGTCGGTATGTTTATTTTTCTGAAATCAATGGAATAGACCCCGTAACATTCTGATTTTCTCTCTGCCTTGAAAAAGAAAACTAATGTATGTTCCTCACACATAAATTAGATACTGATCTTGGAATATGCAGCTGTTAGAAAACTACACATCAACTAAACCAACTTGTTCACAAGAAAAGTGGTAAAAGAAAACTGTTTCTTAGATTTGCCGTTAGTGCTTCTTTAACCGACCAATTTAATTGATAGGAAACAACGCTAACCGTAACTAGCTGGGGGGTGGGGAGAGTTTTATACTCCAGCTTCAAAAATTTACAGAACTTACAATCTTTGATTTAAGGTTTTTCCCCGAAACTGGTTTTATCCTGAACATCTGCAATATTAGTTTCTCCTTTCATTGTGTAAAAATCTACTCATTCTTTTATAATCCACAGAGAATTCCTATTCCTTCTTTGCACACACTGGCCCAAATATAATTCTTTCCCTTCTCATCATCTCAAAAACAAAATAAAACAAAAACCTCATGGCAAACCTATTTAATTGCAGCTCAGAGGAGAATATGGAAAAAAATTAAAATCTAAATCATATACATAGTGGAAAAAGACATTATAAATCTAAAGCAAATTAATAACGTCAAAATGTTTGTTCTTTAGAACTGATGCACTTTGTAAAATTGAGAGAGTATCAGAATATATGGTTTGACTCTAAAGGAAGTAAAATATTCTGATATATGGTGCACACATTTCTAAAACATATTTCTCAAGAGAATTCATGAAAACTGATGTTTCATTTTCCTTACAGTACATTCTGAACCAAGTTTCCTCATAAA
This sequence comes from Puma concolor, assembly GCF_028749965.1. Classification (NCBI taxonomy): domain Eukaryota; kingdom Metazoa; phylum Chordata; class Mammalia; order Carnivora; family Felidae; genus Puma; species Puma concolor. Next base: position 82,686,911 of record NC_141672.1, read on the forward strand.
AGGAGAGCACCATACTTTCAGAATGAAAAGCAAGACGTTTTCTTTGTTTCATTTCCCTCTCCAACCACAGAAAATATAAAGCATTGACTAAATTGTTACTGCCTATTCCCTCGAAAGGGAAAAAAATGGAAGAATTATGCTTTTAAGCAAGGCAAAAAAAAAAAATCTCAAGTTAATTTCAGAGATTTTTCTGTGACTCGGGCCTCAGTGTTCAAAAGTAGCATTTCAGTGAGTTGCCTGGTGACTTTTCCCTTTATGCCTTCCTTAAAACACCAAAGTCCTCCTAGAAATAAAGCTGAGAGCACCATCCCTAGTCCTTTCAGAGATTTCCTGAAACAGACTGCTTGAGGCCAGATTCCAAACCTAGCTCAGTGCTTCCCAAACCTGGTTGCGTATCAGTATCATCTGGGGAGCTTTTAAAAAATGCAGATGCCCTGGGCACACCCCCTAGCGATTCTTATTCAATATAACTGGTGGAGGCCCAGGAATATGAATTTTTTAACACATCCCAAATGATTCTGATTTGGCTTGGAAAAACCATCAACAATACTAGATAAATGCTACTCCACTTACTGACGGAGTGGCCATGTTGATACTAACGCATTACGTCAACACCTACAGCCTCCCTCTTTGATAACAATCAGTTGATAAGGTTCCAATAAGCCATACTCATTTACATTCGTGCCTTTATAAAAACTGTTGTGGGAAAAAAAACATGAGAGAGACATCAGATGTTTTGTGATATTCTCTGGATTTCAAGATAGTATACAATCTTTTCCAAAGAGAACTTTTGAACTCTTATGTTATCCGACTTTTTTTTAACATTTTATTTATTTTTAAAATTTTTTAACATTTATTTATTTATTAGAGACAGAGAGAGACAGAGAATGAGCAGGGGAGGGGCAGAGAGAGAGGGAGACACAGAATCCGAAGCAGGCTCCAGGTTCTGAGGCATCAGCACAGAGCCTGATGCGGGGCTTGAACTCACGAACCCCGAGATCATGACCTGAGCCGAAGTCAGACACTTAACTGACTGAGCCACCCAGGTGCCCCACATTATCTGACTTTCAAAAGGCTACTCCATAAAAATGAATAGCATAGATCTGATCTTAATGACTTCATTCTTCCCCAGCCATCCGTCAATCCTCCACATCATCCAAGGTTTTGTTTGGGGTCTAGAGCTCAACCTAAACTTGTTCTATGGCCTTATCCAAAGATTATGAGAATAAATAACGTTTTCCACGATATGACCTAACATTGGGCTTACTGAATTTAAATGTGCCAATCTAAAATGAAATCCAAAACTTTAAACAAAATGCTGCCTGTTATCCAACAACATTGAATACGTCCAAACTTTCAACTGGCGTAGTAGAAAGATTTTGGCTGCTAAGGAATGAATCCTGGCCTTCCTGCTCCACATCTTTCATGTCACTTTTGCTAGGCTTCTGAATTTTTAAGCCACAGCTCCTTTATCTGCATAATAGGAATAATGAAGTCAGCCTTCCAGTGTTATTCTGAAGATTAAATGGGACAATGTGTGGAAACTGCTGTGTTCATAATAAATGCTCAACAATTATGAAGAGTCAGGCTTTGGTACTGGAAAGCCTTGAGCTTTTATTTCAGTTCTACCCCTTGCGCATTAGGGAATCCCTTAAATATTCTAAGTCTCAATTGTATCCCTTATAAATGGACGTAATAATAGTACCTGCTCCGTATGATGACAGCAAAGGACAATACACGTAGAGCATCTCATGTATTCCTCCAGGTTGCTGGCCCTTCGTAGGCATCATTAAATGGCAGTGATTTATTTTTACTTTCTTCCTCGACTTGCCCTCTGAAGATTTAGGAAGAAGTTTGCAGAAATGAAGACGATCTCAACTCTTTCACAGGTGAGGGCACTGAGGTCAAAGAGGCTAGGTGATTCCCTTCAGGTCATACGGCTGGTTAGTGCCAGAGCTGGGTCTCTAACTCCGAGTCCAGTATTGTCCTTACTATGGCAATACTTCTCTTACCTCCCTCAATGGAGAAGAATGCTATTTGTGACGAACCCAAATCACTGAGAAAACCATTACTTCATTACTCTCACGGCTAGAGAGTTCAGTTTTACTTGTCGGTTAAAATAAAAGCAACCAGATCACTGTTTGTTATAAAATACTACTATTAGGGGCATCTGGGTGGCTCAGTCAGCTAAGGGTCCGACTTCAGCTCAGGTCATAATCTCACAGCTCGTGAGTTTGAGTCCCGCATTGGGCTCTGTGCTGACAGCTCGGAGCCCAGAGCCTGCTTCGGATTCTGTGTCTCCCTCTCTCTCTGGCCCTCCCCCACTCACTCTCTCTCTCTCTCTCCCTCAAAAATAAATAAACATTAAAAAATTAAATTAAAACAATTTTAAAAAATTAAATAAAATACTACTATCCAAACGTAATAACGTAACTCCAACGCCAAAGAATGACCAAATCTGGTTAAGAATCAGAAAGAGGTATTGTTGTATTTTTTTTTTCCCAAATGCATATGAACGTGGACTCTGAGATGCCCTGCTCATTCTTGGGTTATTGGTTGTATCTAAACAGAAAACACACTCTCCTCATCTACCAACCACTGGAACACAAATCCCAGGAAGCACAGTCAGTACTCTCAGGGTGATGGATGACAGATGTAGTCAGGAGGCACTCACTATGCTCTGAGCAGAGGAAAGGTCCACAGAGATACGGGCCAAGAAAAGCTGCACATAAAACTTGAAAAGAGGGCCATGCATCTTCGGGAGTCCCTTTGGACGTCTTCTTTCACTAACGGAGGACTGCAACCTAAGTGGTTTTTGGCCACAGCAGAAAGCAACAAAAGGCCGCATGGCTGATTTTTCTTAAATGAAAAAAGAGGGGGTTATGCTATTTAAATTGCACGGTCCAGATGGTGTTTTCCATCCTTCATGCTCTTTTGGTTATGGCCATGTCTTGCCTATGGCTTTTGTGGCAGGACGCACTCACCAGTCAGCAATTTCACCACTGCTTGGGTCCAAATGAGCTATGGAGAAAGAAATTAGGGTGAGTGGAGAGGCCACAGCTGGGAGACATCAGCCACACTCAACAGGCCTCTCCTGCATACGTAAACAGAGCAGACCGAGGGAACGAGGGTGGAGAAACAAAATACTGAGGTTTACAGGGTAGTACTTGGGGCCTGCAGAATACAACTAGCCACATGACATGTGCCTACAGGTTCTCACCCAATTGCTGAAAATCCCTGAGTGTCTCTGAAAAGGTGGCTATTCAATTCCTCAGCCGAAACGTTCAAACGCTTTTCGATACCACAAAATATTTTTTCATGCACTTAAACTGTTCCTTAAATACCTAACTGAAAAGAGAGAAGCATTTAGTAAGTTTACTCTCGTGCAGGAAAGTGTCTCCTTTAATAATGGACTGTGTTAGCTGGATATGGAGTTCCTGCTGTGGTTTTAAATCTCTATCTTCACTGCAGTTCCCAGTTGAAAAATTCGGGGAATCAAAATGCACGTGGACCACTATCCTACCCTGTTTATTAGAAGAAACATTAAGGAATGTAACGTGTCTTTCATAGCATATTGCATTTGCACCTGAACTGTAAAAGGAAACTAATGCCTTTAGCGATGGATTATGGCTTTTTAAGTACCACTTTCCTTGCATAATACCGCAATAAAAAAAGAAAACATCCAAATGAGATATCAGCATTTTTTTTTTCCTACAGAGTGAAGGAAAAAAAAAATTTTAACTCCATAGTTGTGGTTCGTGTTCAGCCACCTGCTAGTATAACACGAAACTGTTTCTTTTTCACTTTGGCCAAAAGCAAAGGGTCACACTTCCCTTTCTCATTTGCTTTCCTCTAATGTCACAAAGAATGAGTATTAACTCAGCCTCCTCCGAAAATGAACAATAATGTGTGAATAAGAAACTCTTCACCACAATTCTGCTAGCCCACGATGCTTTTATGATGTGTTACCTAATCGGGTCCTCCCCAGGAAAGAACATGAAATTTAAATCGTGGCTTACATCAACAGCAAACGCTAATAAGCTCTGTGCAGTGTTCGCCGTGACATTTTTTTAGAATCTACCGTTCCTGCAAATACTGGGCAGAGCTTCTAAAACTCAGTTAATTATGGGGTTCGCTTTTTAATCATTTTCTTCGATGCTATTGAAATTATTTAAAAAAAAAAAAAAAGAAAAGAAATCCAATCTCATTTGCTTCTAGTTGGAATATGCTGGTTTTCTCGAAGACCAAATGTACTGAGACATAAAATTGCTCATACCCTTGGAAGCAGAACTTCTATGTCTGGAAATGTATTCTAAATCAGAGATTCAAACAAAGATTTCTGCAACTTTTTAATGTAACAGTGACACATAAGAAATAGGGTCACTGTCCGCAAGTAGAAAAAGGATCAAATCAATTATGGGATAGGACGGTTGGAAGGACATCGATTAATATTAGAAAATACAGCGAGACAATGTTAGGTTTTTCAAATGATACGTGCTATTTATAAACTTGATCCCCATGTTTTAAGTACATGTTTATTTGCGTTTATATGTACATGATGATTTACATCTATATATACAAAGAGGATGAAAGAATGGAAAGAAAAACCATTATTTTTATTTTCTACTTCAACATTGTCTGTGATTCCCAATTTTTTTTACAATGAACACAGATTGATGTTAAAATGAGAAAAAAAAATAAATGTAAAAAAGTATATTATAAATTTCAAAATTGGATATCCTGAAGAATTTTAAAATCATACATCTTGGAACTGAAAGAAATCCCATCTGGCCTAGTCTTTTATTAAAAAAAACTCAGATGAGGCCCAGAGATCTTAACTGATTTGTCTAAGGAAATAGTTGAAAGATTCTACCTGTTTTTAATTGAAAAACAGTGCCATTAACTTGTAAGAAAGACTGACTGTGCAGGGCACCTGGGTGGCTCAGTGGGTTAAAAGCGTCTGACTTCAGCTCAGATCAAGATATCATGGTTTGTGGGTTCGAGCCCCACGTCAGGCTCTGTGCTGACAGCTCAGAGCCTGGAGCCTGCTTCCAACTCTCTGTCTCCCTCTCTCTCTGCCCCTCCCCTGCTTGTTCTCTCTCTCTCTCTCTCTCTCTCTTTCTCTCTCTCAAAAATAAACATTAAAAAAATTTTTTTTCAGAAAGACTGAATGTGCTACTTCAAAGACCTGTATCCACCCACCATCAACTTGCAGGTTTCTTCTAATATCAAGGACAAGTGCTAAGATTTGAGATGAGTGATAAAATCCACAGCATCTGAACTGGGTGAACCCCAGAGATCACCTAGCGCAGCATTTCCACACCACGTTCAATGGAATGACTGGTTCAGCGATGGTTTCAAGGAGCCTTCTCAGGGGAACAAGGACACTGAGCACGTACAGCTACTTCCACTAGCACAATGCCATGGTCAGTTGTTTTAAATGATGCGTCTTAATTTAGAGTCCTCTAAAAAAACAAAATGTAGGTGCAGGTATTTTGTTTGGGAGATCAGCCCAGGAAATGCTGCGAGGGAAATGAAGATGAAAATGAGTAAGACGATGGAAATTAATAGAGGTGTGTTGGTGTGGGGGTTACCACTGTGGAAAAATGAGGATCCTTTTGGCCGGGGACCCTCAGAGGTTGAGGAACATGCCTTAAAATTGGGTCACTGTAGATGGTAAAGCTAAATTATTTTTTTAAGTTTGTTTATTTTTTTGAGAGACAGAGAAAGGGAGCAGGGGAGGGGCAGAGAGAGGGAGAGAGAGAAAATCCCAAGCAGCTCCGCACTGTCGGCCCAGAGCCCAATGTAGGGCCTGAAGTTACAAGCCTTGGGATCATGACCTGACCCAAAGACAGATGCTTAACTGACCTAGCCACCCAGGCGTCCCTAAAGCTAGACTATTTGTCCACTAACTCTTGTTCCACACTGATTGCTGATCCATCCTGGAAGGTTAACTCACCGGGTCTTGCCTCCCCACCCGGCTGAGCACTCCTCTGGAAACTATCCTGGGTTGAGGGATGCAGGTGGACCATGAAAGAGTTCACTTAAACTCATGAGGTCATGGGGAGGACATAGGCTTAGAGGCAGGTTAGACCTGAGGGTGAAACATGGCCACCTACACAACTTGGGGCAGGATATTAAATCTACACGAAAATCAACTTTTTTTGTTGAAAAAGGAACAGCATTGTAAATGAACATTTTCATTAGGTTTTCATTCCCTTCCAACCTCCTTAGAATATCAAGCAATTTTCTATTGTGCCAGGTCACTAAGCAGGGCTGCTAAGAGCAGCAGTCTACTGTTCCTACCATTTGAATCGGGCACAAAATGTGAATTTTAAACTATGCTCTGTCACTTGCCATGTATGGTATTCCAACCATGAGCACTCATTTATCTTTTATGATAATTACCACTTATGCTAATTGGATGGGTGCCTGTACCGTTCGGGAATATTTTAGATCAATAATATCTGTGTTATAGGGGTGCCTGGGTGGCTCAGTTGGTCAAGCGTCCAACTTCGGCTCAGGTCATGATCTCACAGTCCATGAGTTTGAGCCCCGCGTCAGGCTCTGTGCTGACAGCTCAGAGCCTGGAGCCTGCTTCAGATTCTGTGTCTCCCTCTCTCTCTCTGCCCCTCCCCTGCTCATTCTCTGTCTCTCTCTGTCTAAAAAATAAAAACATTAAAAAATTTTTAAAAAATAATATCTGTTATAATGAAACTGTGAGTGAATATTAGAACTTTGAAATTTCATAATCACAATTAACACCACACTGGCTAGTGCTTAATATGTACTAAGCAACCTTTACAGTGGACTTAACACAGTTTATCTCAAGAAAGATCAATAATAATATTTGCAAGGTGCTATTGATAAGTTTATTTTACTGACGAGAGAAGTTTGAACTGAAAGAAGGTCAGCATCTTGGCCATGATTGTGTAATGCAGATGCAACATAACCGGAGCCCCAACCTAGATCGAATGAATCTAGAAATAGTGCAATAACTACGCTCCATTCCTTTCCACTTTATTGGTACTTGGACAGACTGCATGCATGCAAGTGAACTCAATCTACAAACCCCCTAATCACCAATGGGCTAAGGCAGTGTTCTAAAAATCAATAGTGGCTTAACAGAAATGACCAACATTCTACTTTAACAGGGCACCACTAGGGGCGCCTAGGTGGCTCAGTCGGTTAAGTTCTGACCCTCGATTTTGACTCAGGTCATCATCTCTGGGTTTGTGAGGTCGAGGGTTCATGAGATTGAGCCCCATGTTGGGCTCTGCACTGACAGATTGTCTCTCCTTCTCTCTCTGTCTTCCTCCCTCTCAGCCCCTCCACTGCTCGTGCTCCTTCTCTCTCAAAATAAATAAATAAACATCAAAAAATAAAGTAAAATAAAAAACAGAGCACCACCATCTGCCATTCAAGTTTGTCATTCCCAGTCTTATTTTGGTTCCTTGGAGCCAGACAGATCTGGGTTCAAATTCTAGTCCAGCCCTTCATATCTGTGTAATGTCACACAAATGGCTCTGCTCCCACGTGGCTTAGTTCCCCAAAATGCTCAATTTACGGAGCTGGCAGAATACAAAAATTAATAAATACGCATTTGAAGTGTCTCAGAAATAGCACATGCCCATAAAAGCATAGAGAGAAATTACTACTTCCCAAAATCACTGCGTGTCTGTTGACTTCTTAGAATGCTCTGGACTCCAAGACTAGTATCATAAATGTCCCATTACTCAAAGTACATGAAAATGTCACTACTGTACTAATTAGGCATCTCTGTTGTTATGGCCAGTTTTCACAGCTAAAATGTTGTGCTTAGTTTTCACACTAAGTTAAAACCGGTCCAAAATTCCTGAATAAGCATCAATTTTTAGATTTATGTGGAATATCTATTTATCTATAGACAGAGAACAAGTAGTCGTACATACATACGCAATCTACGAACCCCCAAAATATATATATATGCATGTATTTAATATGTATAAATAAAATAACTTACTCTTGCCTTACATAGGCTGCTAAAGAAAACATGCAATTTCACCACTCCCAAAACATAATGAATTTATGAACTCATCTTGCTGAATGGATGAAGTGGTAGTAGCAAAGAGTTAAGAGTCAAAAGAGGGTGGAGGAAATAAAATTAAGAAATGAAAAGCTATTCTGAAAATGCTGTGATTGCCCATCAGTGAAGTCATTTTGGAAAAATAGCCTATGGGTAAAATTGTAAACACCATATGTTTTTGAATATTGAAGCGTTGTCTAAGAAAATTACTGAAAATAGAAAAACCTGAATCCCAAGATTACTTTGCATTGGCAGATATATCCATAATATTAATACCCGTTTCCTTTAACACCTTGCTGTTTCTGCAAATGGTTATCTATACTAACTAAAATGAAGGCCACAAAGAATTTATGTCTTTATTGAACTTTATAAATTCCATACTTATTGGAAAAGAATGAGCTTCCAGCAAAAAAAAAAAAAAAAAAAAAAGCTTGTATTTAATCCACAGCTGTGTTTTTGGTGTTTCTGTCATTAACACACTGTGACCTTTCTGTGTCTGAGATTTCTCACAGAAACCCAAGCAAAATGGTGCTGTTTGTCCTCTAAATTTATTCCAAAAGAAGTTATAAGTGGGATTAGATAGTGTAAAATAAAAACCATTGTGCATCTATAAGTAGATCATATTTTACATTTTTAGTGTCCTCAGTGACTCTTTGTTTTTCAGACTCTTGAGAAGAAATATAGACAACATCACAGATGGATGCAAGCTTCAGTATCATTTTGCATAGGTAGTATTTTGTCATAGTAGCAAACCTAACGGACTAGGTCTAAAGGCGGTAGAAAGGTGATGCCTGGCATGATCCACACTAGTGTTTGATTAGATAGATATAACGTTCGTAGTAAATCATGTCCTAAAGCTACTTTCTGGGGAAACACCAAAAGAAACAATATGGACTCCAAAAGGCATTTTCTCACAGTGTTAGTGTATACATCAGTCAACCATCACATGGTTTGGGAATGGTATAAATTTTCGCGCGTCGATTTCAGCAAGTGTATCAGTCTTAATGCTTTCAGCTGTTGAGCAACACATTTATCAAACTCATTCACATGCAATTTAATGAGTTTATAAAAGTGCTTAACAAAAGGTGGTTTAACACTAGTTAATACAGACTCGCATGAACAATCATTTCCTTTGAGTGCCTATTAATTGGACAAACAGAGCTCAACAAATAAAAGTGCTGTGCGATGTGGGCAAATCCTTCAACCACTCTGGTGTGCAGCACGTTCAGGCAGAGTGTGTGGACTGCTCGATTTGTAGTGCCCTCCTAACCCTAACACATTATGAACTGTCATTTTATGTATCTCTTTTCATAGATTAAGCTCAATTTGAGGGTAGAATCGTACTGAATGAGAAAGTTAAAACATGGTGTAATGTTTTTTGGAAAGTTTTGGAAATGTTTTCTTTCTGGATTATTTCCATTCTTCCTCTCATACTTGCTCACTTACATATTTACCTAACCAGGCAAAAAATAAGTCCATTTTCCTTTAACAATTAATTTATGTATGACATATTTTTACATTTTTTAATTATATTTCTATTTATATCGCTCCACGCCATTAAAAAGTAATCTCTCTGAGGGGCGCCTGGGTGGCCCAGTTGGTTAAGTGCTGACTTTGGCTCAGGTCGTGATCTCACAGCTCGTGAGTTCCAGCCCCATGTCGGGCTCCGTGCTGACAGCTCAGAGCCTAGAACCTACCTCAAATCCTGTGTCTCCTCTCTCTCTCTCAAAAATAAAATAAACATTAAATTTTTTTTTAAAAAGCGACCTCTTTCAGAACAAGATCCATGCCTATTTCTTTTTTTATGTTCTTATTGTACTTAGCAAAGTGATTTATTCATAAGATGTGTCCATTAAACATTTTTTTTCAACGTTTTTTTTAATTTATTTTGGGACAGAGAGAGACAGAGCATGAACGGGGGAGGGGCAGAGAGAGAGGGAGACACAGAATCGGAAACAGGCTCCAGGCTCTGAGCCATCAGCCCAGAGCCTGACGCGGGGCTCGAACTCACGGACCGCAAGATCGTGACCTGGCTGAAGTCGGACGCTTAACCGACTGCGCCACCCAGGCGCCCCGATTAAACATTTTTAAAGAAATAAACGTTGTCTGAGAATATCAGTTTAGTGAGAGCTCCGACGTCTGCCTCTCCCAGCCGCTGTCATGCTCACTGAGGCTGTGTATAAGAAATAATCTGAAATCCAGACTGGAGACTTTCTCCACTGTTGCCTTTTTTCCATTGCTCTAAGCTATTTCAGAAATCATCTGCTCTTGCTCTCTACCCTCTTGGCTTTGAGAATTGGTTTACACTCCTTGTTTTGTTCCATTTGGCTTTGGCACCTCTTCCCACACTGTTTACCTTGCGTACTGACCTTGGAAACCCCTAAGATTTGCCTCTGCTAATTGTCTCCGCCTCCTTTGGCTCCAAATTCCAAATCGTTGCCCAGACCAGGCCTCTGAGACACCACCTGCCCCATCTTGTGGAAGGGAGTTCATATTTGATTTCTTTGGATAAAATCCATCTTATCAGGTTCATCCAAATATCCTAGTTGTTTGTAATGGGCCTTTGAAACCCAGACAGCAAGATAGGAGGTTTCTAGCTGTGAGGGTGAAGAGACCATTCATTCACTGGGTCCCAGTAACAAGTGCCTATGTTGAAATAAAGCAGTGAGGAAAGGATGCGCTTCTTAATAGGATGTATAAAGAACATGGAAAAATAGTTAAGAATTAAGGAAGCTAAAATATAACTAAATTATAGAGCCTAGGAGATCAAAGAACTCCAGAGCTTTAAATAAATAAAAGATCTAATGAAAACCTTCACTCAACATAAATCTGCCTTATAAAATATTTCTGATACATGATCATTCAGACTCTATTTTAATATTCCCAGAAATAAAGAGCTAAATAAGGCAATAGCTTACAAATTCTGCATTGAATGGAAATCTGCATTCAGTAATTTGCCCCCGTGTTTGTCCCTATGCAGCCCTTTGAAACCACCCCCCACCCCCCCACACACAAATTCCTTTCTTTTCCAAGTGATAACTCTTCAAATATTGTAAGATGGCCATGACAGCCTCCACTACCACCATCTTTGTGCGTGTGATTGTATACGATATCCATGCGGAGAGCTCATTTTAAGAGCTCTCTTACCCTGCCTCAGTAGGCAAGTACTTTACACATCTTATCTCTTATCGTAACTTACGAAGTGATTGTTATTTTCACTCTGGGTTCATGTTTCACTTTGCAGAGCATGATTTCTACCATACACTAATAATGTGGCCTTTAAGCGTGAATTTTAAAATGAGGAAGATGATACCTACTTCATACATTTGTTGCAAGGCGGACATGAATCAAAGTTTATTGTAAGAACGAAGTGAGGTCAAGGTTGGAAAGCACAGGATTCTCCGCAAACTGAGACTGTCCTTAGGCATCAGCAGTAACCGCTTTCAAGCCAGGCATCTTCAGTCTGATATTTGTGCAACTGGCTTCAAATCCTTCTCTAATTATAAAAAATTAGACACCGCCAGTGTAAAAACTGAAACAGAAAGAAGTAGAACTAAGAGACGCCACACAGTAGAACATAGAGCATTTGCTGCGTATCTGCTGAATCTTTTATTTGCATAGAATTTTAATTGTTTATATAGATGAAGATCATCCAGTGGTGTTCTGGGTTTTTAACATTAATATACGGGTGTCTTACCGTGTCATTGGAAACTATCTCTTCATAAGTTCCATGTTGATGGATGCATGATCAAGTGAATGTGTCATGACTCTAGTAACTTGAGTTCCTCATTCGGAAATTTACTTATTTTAAACACTTCACTATTATAAACAACTATGTAACAAACCTGTTTATCCATAAATATTACTATTTTTAATGTTTACTGGAATACAGCTCAGATATTTTTTAAAAGAGACAATCTTGATAAATATATTTCAGTTGATACTGTTAGCCAAAATGCAAGGTTTCAAACATATCGTATAGTTTATCCCCTATATTTATCCCATATATATAATATCTATATATTATCCCATAACGACTCAATGGGTCCAATGTTTTAATGTCTTTTTCACAGTCCTGCAACTTCTACAAATATGATGTGTCTGCCTAAGTCTTCATTCAAATTAGTCATGTGAACTCTCAGGAAGAAGTATCTAGGATAGACACTTTTGACAGGTCACTGGAGACACCACTCCAGTTTGACATTGGTTCATTAATCAAAGCTGGGAATATTTTTTCTTTTTTTTTTAATTTTTTCTTTTTAATGTTTATTTTTGACAGAAAGAGAGAGACAGAGCATGAACGGGGGAGGGGCAGAGAGAGAGGGAGACACAGAAGCCGGCTCCAGGCTCCGAGCTGTCAGCACAGAGCCTGACGCGGGGCTTGAACTCATGAACCTTGAGATCATGACCTGAGCTGAAGTCGGACGCTCAACCGACCGAGCCACCCAGGCGCCCCGTAACTGGGAACATTTTTCAAATAGCTAAAAGTTTACTAACTGTACTATCAAGTAGTCCACGTGTCTCTGTATCATCAACAAGATGGTAAAATTTCTTCCAAAATATGCTATCACAAAGTAGATGCATCTTATATGTATTCAAATAAATACATGGAATTTGAAACCACATGTCAAATTTTAGAGGTAAACCATTTTAAAATAGCTATCAGTAGCTATTATGAATTAACAATCAGGTCTATCTCATTTCAACTGCCTAGACATTTATTCATACAATATTTAGAGTACTTGTTACGGACCTTGCCCTATGACCCATGTATGTTTTCAATAGAAAAAAAAAAAACAAAAAACAGTAACGCTGCTTGGAAAATCAGGTTTACTGTTGTAAAAAGCATAGGGGCGCCTGGGTGGCTCAGTTGGTGAAGTGTCCAACTTCAGCCTAGGTCATGATGTCGCCGTCTGTGGGTTTGTGCCCTGCATGGGGCTCTGTGCTGACAGCTCAGAGCCTGGAGCCTGCTTTGGATTCTGTATCTCCCTCTCTCTCTGCCCCTCCCCTGTTCACGCTCTGTTCTCTCTCTGTCTGTCAAAAATGAATAAACATTAAAAAAAAATTTAAAAAGCATAGACAATTATTATTAGATAATTTGTTTCTTAAATATAAAGGCATGGGTGGTTGCATGGATGGCTGGATGGATGGACGGACGGGTGGATGGATGCGATATAATATCTAAAATGTTTGCAACATCTTAAAGCTTTTAAGGTCAATAGTACATTGTCCTGCATCCACTGAACTTTACTTGTGGGCTGACAGGCAGGTCTTATCGAAGTACATGTTTGCTAAAAGAATCAGTTCTCCTCTGTTAGGCCTAAATACTATATAATGGTAGCATTGTTTTGTTCCACTGCTTAATAACTGAAATGTTTCAATGGATACATTGTATTCTGCAAATATGATTCTTCACACAATAAAAATAATTTCAAGATATTAGATTTTAGATATTAGTTTATCACTAAAATATTATTTATTCAAAGCGCTGCCTTACAAATGAGCTTTAAAAGAATTACTCGTTCTTTTCTTGTGATGGATAAAATAAGGGTGACAACATTAAACAAGCCTCTCCGCACTACCCAGAAGACTCCATCCAATGTCATTCTGGGTTTTTGTCATAACTTAAAGGGAAACTTTTATAATATCTAGAGCCCATGATGTCCTGCAAATAATGAAGAAGGATGTTCCAAATTCCTTACAGCAGAAAACCATTTAGACGACACCAAACTTGTTTCCAAATGGAACAGCCATCTACAGAAAGAAAAGTTATGGCATTACCTTATTAATCTGAAGAGACTTGGGAGAAGCTTCTGCTGGCAACTCCTGCCATTGTCGCTACCGAAAACCCAGCTGGTGTCAGTATCATATCCTCCAGGAACACGGGCCACGGAGCTGGGCTGACGTTTGCTGCTGCTGCTGCTGCTGGAGCCACTCCTGTTGTTGGCGGCTTTGCTCCCCGGAAGCTTCGTGCACCGTATCTGCGCAGCCCTCCTGGAGTTGCGTCTTCTGGTGCTTACCGATCCCAGGGCCGACCACCAGCCTCTCACGGAGATGTCTTACGTTAACCTGCTCACCATCATTCTGGGTAGCACAGACTCTCCTCTGTGCTATGTGGGCATTGCCATCCCGTGCCACAATAAGGGAGCTCACTCAGCGGGTCTGAGGTGGTAAATACACGCCTAGGGAAGTTCTGAGCATGCGTGGCGCCGCCACCCTGTGAACTCCTGCAGGAGGCCACGCCTCATCTCTCCTTCCGTGGAGATCCTGCTTCCAGAAGATTGGAAAGGAAGAGGGGCCGCTGCTGAAAAGGCTGTAACAAGGAGGAATTTGAAGGTGGGTGGACTGCTTTAGCTGCTGAGCTCACTGCTACTCAACCTGAGGGAGGAGCCTGGTCCTGTCCTCTGTCCCTATTCAGTCGTTCCCTACTGTGGACTGGAGCACTTAGCCAACCACTGAGGTCTGGTTTGCAGCTCCCTATGCTCAGGCCGCTGAATGGATAGGAACAACCAATCACTGAGTGGCCTTAAGCTGTTCTTCCACAGGCTCTAAAACAGGAAATGGAAATCAGGTTGACAAAAATGCAAGTTTCAAAAAAAGTATTAAAGGGGATCTTTCTTACCTTTCTAACATTTGAAAACACAGCCTCTTTATCCAGCATGTTACAGGAGCTACGCAGTTTTTCTGATCTCTATTTCGAACTTACTCGTCTTTATTTTAATTCTTCTTTAGTTCGTTATCTCAAAGTTAAGGTTTCTTATAATTTGTCTCCAACACAGGATACAATGAAAAGTATATTGAAGGGGAGAGAGGCAATTTGGTTTGAATAATCACTGTTAAAGGTACTACCTCAATTTTTTTAAGTATATTAAAATGAGAAAATAGTTGAAACCCACTGGACAACCATTGAGGTGTTACCTACAGGTTCTGTTTGTATGACCAGGAGACTGTAAGTTTATGCAGAACAAAGGCAGAATCTTTACCTGTCATTTTCTTCCACTGGAACAATGTCTTTGTTGTCCATGACAGGGTAAATGAGCATTTATAACCAGTAAAGAAACCGTATATGAGGAAAAGAAGTAGTTATGGTAGGAAACCAACACGTATTGAGCTCCTCCTATGTGCCAACTGGCATTGCTTTAACTCTCACAAAAACTACAACGCGGTATATTAAATGCTCAGAGGAGCCGAGTCATTTTCCCTGGGCCTCATAGGTAGTAAGTGACACAGCCCCGTTCTGACTTCAGATTTCAAGCTCTCTCTCATTAACCATGCTGCCTCTCAGCTACCAGATGGTCTTTCATGAAGAAAGTAAAAACCTGTTGAGAAGATATTATGAAACATCTTAAGACATTTAAAAATATTTAGTATTTTTATTTATTTATATATTTTATATTTATTTATCTTTTTTAATATATATAGAAGACACAATTATTCCCATATCACTGTGATTAAAATAAACAATATTAATCTCCACATTTTTATGCTTTCAAGCTTTAAGTTGCCTCTCTTGGAACCCCTGATGGCATGTAGACACATGACATTGAGTTTCTTTTCATAACCGAACAGTTTCCTTTTATAGTCATAATACACTATATATTAGCGTAGCATCACAGGATTATCAAGGTTGCTAAGCAGCCCTTCTCCATGGTCTGAGAAACTCTAGATCTTTATTTCTGTAGCACAGGATTAGGAGGAAAATATCAACTCCAAATGTCAAGGTAATTGAATCATAGCAATATCCAGAATCCTAAGCAAACCAACCCCTCTTAAATCAGAGCTATGACAGCATCAAGAATGAAAAATGCAGATTATTTTTGACACTCCTTTTCTTCATTGTAATCGTTCTCCTTGCTTTGCTTTGCCTCTTCTTGTTTATTTATCAAATATTTATTGTGCATTTATTATGTTCCTGGCATTTTGCTGGGACCTTTGCCAACTTCTGGTGAGAGAGAGTAGTGAAAATTAAATATTAGAAAAGAGTGTGTTATCTAATGCTTTGATGAAATTCCCCAGTCATGCTGAAAAAAAAAAAAAAAAATCTCATCGGGAACAAATAGAAAAAGAAGTTCCAGAACAAAATTAAAAAATAATAATGATAGACAGATAGATAGATATTGACCTTATACCTAAAAGGGAAACTAAGTTTAGGACTTGTCAATTAAACATGGGATGAGCAACATCAAAATATCTGCTATTCTCATCAAGCATCATTCTTGAAATTTTGACTGATTTCAAGAAGATATAAATCAGAAATAAGAGATGTTACTATTAGAAAATACAAGGCAAAATGATGATAATTTGCAATGACTAGAACCCCACACATAAGAGAATCAACACAAAAATGTTAGAATTAATAGGATAAGGGGGCGCCTGGGTGGCGCAGTCGGTTAAGCGTCCGACTTCAGCCAGGTCACGATCTCGCGGTCCCTGAGTTCGAGCCCCGCGTCAGGCTCTGGGCTGATGGCTCGGAGCCTGGAGCCTGTTTCCGATTCTGTGTCTCCCTCTCTCTCTCTGCCCCTCCCCCGTTCATGCTCTGTTTCTCTCTGTCCCAAAAATAAATAAACGTTGAAAAAAAAAATTAAAAAAAAAAAAAAAGAATTAATAAGATAAATAAAATAACCAAATATAAGATCCTTGTTTCAGCTATTTTGGAAATTTTACACGTACAAAAAAGTTGAAATAGTAATATAATGACCATCTGCATTTTTTAAACCAAGATTAAACAATTGTTAAAAGTTTTTGCCACATTTGCTTTTTATCTCATTTTATCTATACATCTATGTTTGTATATTTTCCCTCTCCCCCTCTCTCTCTCTCTCTTTAATTTTTTTTTTTTTTTTTTGCTAAGGCCTTTAAGAGAAAGTTAACAAACATTTCAATACTTCATTCCTAAAACTTCAGCACGTATACAAGCATTTTTTAAAAGTGGATATCTTCACACATATAAGCAGTAACTAGTTAGAACTATAGTGAAAGAGATATCATTTGCAATAACAACAAAAAATTAATGACCTTATTGAGAAATATGTTGGATCCAAATATCCAAGTGAGGAAAAGTTTTTTAAAAATTTGCTGAGCTATATAAAAGACAAACTACAGTTCTGGATAAAAGACAACATACAATAAAATTCCCATTTTTCCCAAATTAATTCATATGTGCACATCACACAAAATCCAAACAGAATTGTATTGCCATATTTTTAAAACCTTAACAAAATCTTTCTAAAATTGATCTGAAAAACATCAGGCAAAAACCAAAAATATAGTTTTGAAAATAAATAAGGAAAGAAGACTAATCCTATACTTAGGCTTCCTAGTGAACCAGGGACCATACCTACTGGCATTAGAGCAAAAGTCAAGCCCCATTTTATCACTTCAACTTCTTTGACCTTGAAGAGGTGATTAGCTTCTTGGATTTTTGAGTTCCTCATCTACAAAGTAGACACAAAAACATTTATCATGCAGGGTTATGTGAGGATTCCAAACAGCCCTCTTGAAGAAAGCAGTACAATGTCCAGGCGATGACCAAAAAAAGTCAGTATATGTTTTAGAGGTATTTTTCAGCTCTTCTGGGATTACACACTATGACTACTTTGGATCTCAAATAAATTTCAGTTCTATGTAAAGTTGGGATGTTATAAAATATACATATATGCTACAAAATTTAAATATTAAAAAATAAGGAAAGAGAAGCCAACCATAAAAAAAGGAAATGTAAAATAACATTTAACAAATCTCCAGGGCAGAAGCTTTTTACCTTTAGGATGATACAATAAATTATAAAATTTATGCTCAGAAAAAAATTTTGGAAGAAAACATATCCAGGTATTAGCAATTGTTGTCTTTGGGTGGTGGAACTATGAATAATCTTTTCCTTTATTCAGCTTTTCTGCATTTTCCAAGAGCTGAAAGAAGCATATATCAATTTTATGATAAAAATATTTTTCAAAAAATCAAAATGAAATAACCACAGTACACTGAAGGCAAGAGTGAATGTTACCAGAAACGTGGTTTGTTTTGTTTTGTTGTGTTGTGTTGTGTTTTTTGTTTTTGTTTTTTTTAAGGCTTCAAAGGTAAAGAAGCACCAAACACTTCCGAGGTGACCAAAGAGTCAGAAAAGGCTTCACAAGAGAAAGTATATCTAAGCTAATTCAAAAAATGAATAAGAAATGGACAGAAGGAAGGAGCTACCACACCTCATGGAAGGGTAAAGATAAAAGATAGACTAGAGGATGATAGCTACATTGGCTACGGCAAGGGGTTTTTACTTCCCTCTACAGGCAGAAAGAAGCAATATATTCATCACTGGGTACTAGGGTGGATGAGTGGATGGGTCGACAGACGGATGAGTAATTTGATTGAAATTAAGGATTTTAAGCTGGTGAGAAATAGGGGAAGAATGCAGATAGCTGTAGGAAGTATGCCATGGTAAGGCTTATGAAGAGATCATTAGGAGACTATTTTGCAGGTAATAAATGGTGAAGCCTGCTTTGTGAAAGAGAATCCAGCTAGGAAGTTAAGTCAGCTCATCTGCACATCATCTGCTTTCTCTGTTCAGTACTTAGGCGATGTGTGGCATAAGGACAGAAAGAATGAGAAAGTGGATGTACAGAGAGGCAGCCAGAAAGGAAAGAAGACAGACAAGATAGGAAAGACAAAGTGGCAGAGAAAAGAGAGAAGAGAGACAATGAAAGAGAAGAAAAGAGGGGCAAGAAAGAAATGGGTGGGGAAAATACAGAGGGCAAAAATTCATGGAAATATTTTTCTGGGTAATGAGAAAAGAGGAAGAATTTTTCAGGTATCATAACTAAAACAGCACATACTCCCATAAAGCAGCAGCAATTGTTTATTTATGGTTATTTCTATTATTTGTGCTTAATTCCCATTAAGATGGGACTCCTGATGTTTCCATTTCTTTTGCTTCTATGGAGTGGACCAGCCAGTACATCGATTTCCCAAATATGATCAATGAACCCTTGCTATTAGTGGACTCATTTAGGCTCATGGCCATCCGCAGCCCACAGCTACACTGTTCAAGCTTTCAAGTTGTCCTCAGTAGAGCAGCAACCCATTCCCCACTCAAGCCAAAATTGTTACTCTGCTATTTGAATTCTTACTTAAAATAACACAAATTAATAAATGTATTGAACCACCTGGTCGGTACCAAGGAGCTAACATTGCTATTATTTGCTAAAGGCAATATAATTTGATCTAGTACACTCCCGTTTGCTTAACTATAGATCCTCGTTCACAGTGCCAAGGGGACAGTTTTTGAAAAGATGATATTTTTATCTATCTGAATCGCCAGGAAAAGGACTATAGATCATCTCCTCAAACAAACAAACAAAAAAAAGGTTTATTTTCATGAGTGAGGTTGACCACATCGTTTACTAATGTTGGCAAAGGTGCAGAGCCTACTGACTAAAGATAAAACCGGTGTTGCCCCTCAAGAGGTTATTTTTTTTATGTACAGCACATTGGAGGAGTGTTGTTTATTACAGCTAGGTAAATATTTTTAAAGACTTGTTTTGACGGAAGCTGTGTTTCTTATAAGAAGAGAGGTTTATGGGGATATTGTAGCAGCCTAGAAGATGCAGATCAGTAGCATTTATGAGCTGGGGAAAAAGATAGGTAGGCATGAAGTTGTACATGACATACAATGAAAATGTACAACTTTGTTACTAAAATTGCACATGGATATCTAAAGGAAGTGACTATTTCTCTTACAGCATGCCTTTCTCGTGCACTGGAAATATAGTTCCATATAGTTCGTGTGCATGTGAGCTCTCATTCAAGAAGACATTATATGGAGAACCCTAAATTTACGGAAGATATAAATTAGAGGATAATTATGCACAATCCAGAAGGACTTTTCAACATAAGCATTTTTTTTAACACATATTTATTTTCAAGAGAGAGAGAGACACAGAGTGTGAGCGGGGTGAGATGGGAGGAGCAAAGAGAGAGAAGGAGACATAGAATCTGAAGAAGGCTCCAGGCTCTGAGCTGTCAGCACAGAGCACAATGTGGGGCTCGAGCCCATGAACTGCGAGATCATGACCTGAGCCAAAGTCGGACAGTCAACTGACTGAGCCACCCAGGCACCCCCACATAAGTTTTTTTTTTAAAGAAGTAGCTCACTTAATGTGTTTAAAAACATGTTTGATATATAGAACTGTGACCTCCATGCAATCCATCAAAACTACATGTATTAGGTAAAGTGAGATATATCTATCTGTAAGTGGAATTTAAAGACATAACCAGAAGGTGTTCCACAAAAGCATGAAAATAAATAAAAATACTTTAAAACTTATTCATTTTTAAAAAATTTCAGTAGATGCCCTTGTACAGCATACAAGAAAGGCAAGTTACTTAAACATAGAATTCAAGGGAAGTACTGATATCTTTTTCCTGCGTAATTGAAAGATTATTGGATTGTTAGTCAGATTCCTGACCTTGGGCACACTGGATGTCAGCTTCCAAAACCATCCTGAAAGATTCTTTATCCTATGAGACTAATGTAAGGTTTTAGGCATGGTGCACTTCAAGAAAAAAAAAAAATGTTTTTAAATATACCAGTAGTTCTCCAAGTGCACTTCCCAGACCAGCAGCATCTGGGAACTCAAAAATGCAAATCATCAGACTCGATCTGGACTTAACGTATCAGAATCTATGGGGTGAGGTCCCGCAATCTGTGGTTTAACAAGCTGTCCAGATGGTTCTGGTACACCCTGAAGTTTGAGAACCACTGAAGTGAACTAATAGAGAGAGTGAGCCCTAATATATGCCTGCATCTGGTTACTGCTCTATGTGGTTATTTTCCATTTCTCTTCTCTGGAATGCTGGGCATTTGTCCCGGGGCTCTGGTGGGGAGTTGTGAGGAGAGAAGGAATGTGAGGAAAAAATTTGTTTGGGAAATAGAGTTGAGGGTGTCTGCACTACTCACAGGTGGAAATGTGTGATAGGTAGATGCGGTTAAAAAGTCCTGGATGCAGCAGAGAGAGCAGGACTAACAGGAGGGACAGTGGAGAGAAGAAAAAGGAGATGAGGGATAAAGGAAAGAGATAGGGAGATTATTTAGTCTCATATAAAAATCTCTGCAAAATGTTATATGATGATCAAAATGAATGCGTGCACTCTATAGCTGTTCACAATACAAATAATCTCAATTTTATATTAAATGAAAAAGGTCACAGGTGACTATGTAAAGAATCATTCTTTTTGAAAGTTAAAAATGGCTAACATAGGGGCCTCTGGGTGGCTCAGTCGGTTGAGCATCCGACTTCAGCTCAGGTCATTAGCTCCTGGCTCGTGGGGTTGAGCCCTGCGTGTCAGGCTTTGTGCTGACAGCTCAGATCCTCTGTCTCTCTTTCTCTGCCCCTCCCCCACTCGCACTCTGTGTGTGTGTCTCTCTCTCTCTCTCTCAAAAATAAACATAAAAAAATTTTTAAATGACTAAAATAAAATATAGGCATATACTTTTTAGAAATGTAGTTAGATGCAATAAAATGATATCTAAAAAAAAAAAAACAAAGGAAAAATGAACACAGGATTTGCAATAGTGATTATGTCAGGTAGGAAAAGATGGGGTGAAGGGGCAGAATGGGACCACAGACCAGACAGGAGTTACTGCCAAGGTCTCAACTTCTGTGTTAACTGTCTGACTCATTTGAATACATGTGGGAGGGAGGGAGGAAGGAAGAGCGGAAGGGAGGAAGGGAAGAAGGGAGGAAGTCATTTGTGGACTAATGATGACCAAGGATTATGGATGATCCAATTTACGCACCTGATATCTATTAAAAAGTTACACGGGCACCGGGGTGGCTCAGTCAGTTAAGCATCCAACTCTTGTGTTTGTCTCCGGTCATGATCCTAGGGTCTTGGGGTAAAGCCTTGCATCAGGCTCCATACTGAGTGCAGAGCCTGCTTAAGATTCTGTCTCTCTCTCTTCCTCTCCATCAATCCCGCTCTCTCTCAAATAAATGATAGATAGATAGATAGATAGATAGATAGATAAATTTACAAAGATTCTAGCAGTGAAATCATAAAATATGCACTTGAAAACTATCGGAATTAATCCAAAAAATAAGAGCTCTTTATTTTAAGTAGGTTATTAAAACAATTGGGCCTTTCTTTACACAGATTATGTTACAAAGCCTTGCCTATGAATTGTTTATATTTAATAAAACAGGAAAAATGTAACACGTTTCAGCTTTAGGCAAGAGTGATAAAATAAAATGTGTCTTTAAGACTTGCCCTGCCATTCTTTTCACAGCACCTTGCTCTCTTTTATTACCCTGTTCCTATATTTCCAGGGCCCTCGTCTATGGAGCATAGGGGTAGAGGAGTAACTACTCTCAGTAGCACTAAGTACACTTTGTTGGTTCTAACCACCGCCATCAAACCTGATTTAACCTGTGTCAAATTGCCTAAGGCCCTTCTTCCGCTGCATGGCAATGAGTAGCAAAATATTCGCATAGACTAATTAATCCTTGCTAACAACCTACTTACTGGTCACCTCCTTTGAGAGTGATGGCGAAACCTAGTTGCAATGTACAGCCTCTTGAAAGATCTTTAAGGCTACGTGAATATTTGGAATTTAGAACTCTGTGGCATGCCAGGGAGGAAGATATTTCTGATCAGAGAGACTTTTCGTCAAGGCACACCACCTGACTAGCACTCAACCTTACTTACTCGGAAGATTAGATATGCGTGTAATGGTCGTTTATAAAGGTAATATTTAAAATATGTATGTATATAGGTCCTTGGTGGTGATCAAGACTGAAGATTGATTCTAGGAGGTTGGACCATGTTACCGCTAAATTATATTCTGTAGAATAGTCACATGTCCGTGGGACCGAGAGCATTTTCCCATATTTACCTCTTTTTCCCATTGAGATTTAATTGGAGGATTTACAACGATCAAGGGACATGGAAATGGTGAGGTTGTACCAAATAAATGTGTCTTTTTTTTTTTTAATGATTTATTGGCTAACATACAGGGTGTAAAGTGTGCTCTTGGTTTGGGGGGTAGATTCTGTGGTTCATAGCTTATGTAAAACACCAAGTGCTCATCCCAACAAGTGCCCCCCTCAATGCCCATCACCCATTTTCCCCTCTTCCCCACCTCCCCATCTACCCTCAGTTTGCTCTCTGTATTTAAGAGTCTCTTATGGTTTGCCTCCCTCCCTCTTGGTTTGTAACTATTTTTTCCCTTTCCCTTCCCCCATGGTCTTCCGTTAAGTTTCTCAAGTTCCACATATGAGTGAAAACATATGATATCTGTCTTTCTCTGACTGACTTATTTCACTCAGCGTAATACCTTCCAGTTCCATCCACGTTGCTGCAAATGGCATGATCTCATTCTTTCTCATTGCCAAATAGTATTCCATTGAATATATGATCCACATTTTCTTTATCCATTCATCAGTTGTTGGACATTTAGGCTCTTTCCATAATTTGGCTATTTTTGAAAGTGCTTCTCTAAACATTAGGATACAAGTGCCCCGTGCATCAGCACTCCTGTATCCCTTGGGTAAATTCCTAGCGGTGCTACTGCTGGGTCATAGGGTAGATCTATTTTTAACTTTTGGAGGAACCTCCCCACTGTTTTCCAGAGCAGCTGCAGCAGTTTGCATTCCCACCAACAGTGCAAGAGGGTTCCCGTTTCTCCACATCCTCGCCAGCATCTATAGTCTCCTGAGCTGTTCATTTTAGCCACTCTGACCAGTGTGAGGCGGTATCTCAGTGTGGTTTTGGTTTGTACCAAATAAATGTGTCTTACCCAAGTAGCCAAATTTAGGTGAAATGTTATTTTAAACTATATATTGATTGGACTTACATTTTCCTTTACCAAGTGTAATGAAAGTGGATACTATAATATATATATATATATACACATATATATATTATATATATATAATATACATATATATTATATATATATAATATACATATATATATTATATACATATATATCAGAATCTACCATAAATTTTACAGTATTTATATAGAGAGACATCAGATACATATACCATACATACATATTACCTGATAATACATAAAAAACATTTAATTATGTTTACTTTCAAAGCAATGCCATCTATAAAACAACACAATATTATACACTTAGCTATCTCGACTCACATATGTTTAGGCACTTAAACCATGTGTATGCCTTTCCCCATTACCCATGAGTGAGAATTTCTTCAGGGTAGGTAATAATTTTTTTCCCTACTCATGCAAAGCAAAAACACTAAATGGATTTGGTCCAAGACTTTGCAAAAGGGACTTTACCTATGCACTAAGGTCACACAGACTCTTGAGAAAATTATATTCCACCTAAGAATATATTTATAATAGAAATCGTTTAGTAAATGGAATCAAGATTTGAAGTGGGATGGTCATGCATTGCCTCTATTGGAGAAAAAAGAAAGTGTGATCATTTATTCACAGGCACAGATTCAAGCCAGATACCTATAAAAAGTTAATGGGAAGATTCAGAACCTCATAAAAAGCTGTAGAAGAGCATCCTGCCCCACATCAAATCACCATACGCATCCGTTGTGCGTGGTGTACATTACGTCTGAGAAAGATGGAAGTTATGCATATAAAAGGCTACCGATATGTTAAATCATAGATACTCACCAGGCTGCATATGCACAATACTCAAGACACTCTAATCTGAGCATTTTTTGTGAGAACACAATCAAATGTACTTTGTTACATTTGATAGACCTTAGTGTTAGTGCTTTCCTGTTAGCTGTAATTTGTAGGAGATGCGGATGAAACTCGCTCAGGTGTTCAAGGAAACGTAGACTTTCTGTACTGCACTCCTCGAAATTGTTTCTGCCTCCACCCATTATCTCATCACAATGGCACCCCGCTTCTAGATACCAAAATCTGTATTAGTAACCTAGGGCCGTATAACAGTTTATCCCATAACTTAAAATTTAGTGGGTTAAAAATAGCAAACATTTATTATCTCCCTGGTGCTGTGGTTAGAAATCCAGGTTTGGCTTAGCTGGGTCCTGTGCTTCAAGATTTCCGCATTGTTACAATTAAGGTGTCAGCTGGGGCTACCTCTCCAGGCTGAACTGGGCGGGGGAACCTTTCAAGGTCACTCACGTGGCCAGTGAGTAGGGCCTCAGGTCTTTGCTAGCTGTTGGCCAGAAACATCAGTTCCTTGCTTTGCTGCCCCGTGCACAGAGCTACTCGCAACATGAGTCTGCTTCCCACAGGGCAAGTAAGGGCTCAGAGAAAGAGAGAGAGAACATGAGAGAGCCAGCAAGAGGGAAATCAGTTTTTTGTAACCTAATTTCAAAAGTGACACATCATCCCTTGTTCTGTTTTCTGTTCTTTAGAAGTGAGTCACGATATCCAGCCCACACTCAAGGTGAATGGGGGTGTGTTACACAGGGCGTGAATTCCACAAGGTGGGGATCACAGGCAGCCATCTTACCGGCTGCCTGCCACAGTGATCTTCTGTTTGGAAGGAATTCGCCACACATTTCTAATTACCCAGGAATTGTACAAACTTTCTGGGAGGATGGCATTTGATTCTCATGGTTTATCTACATCTAGATTATTAATTAAATCTGAGACATTCTATCTGTAGAGTATAATAAGATCATACAAAAGTTTTAAGTCTAGAAGGTAAGGGAAGATGTCCCTGAAGAAATTTTAACTTTAAAATTTTTTTTTTAACGTTTATTTATTTTTGAGACAGAGAGAGACAGAGCATGAACGGGGGAGGGGCAGAGAGAGGGAGACACAGAATCTGAAACAGGCTCCAGGCTCTGAGCTGTCAGCCCAGAGCCCGACGCGGGGCTCCAACTCACGGACCGCGAGATCGTGACCTGAGCCGAAGTCGGACGCTTAACCGACCAAGCCACCCAGGCGCCCCTAATTTTATTTTTTTAACGTTTATTTATTTTTGAGACAGAGACAGAGCATGAACGGGGGAGAGGCAGAGAGAGAGGGAGACACAGAATCGGAAGCAGGCTCCAGGCTCTGAGCCACCAGCCCAGAGCCCGACGCGGGGCTCGAACTCACGGACCGTGAGATCGTGACCTGAGCCGAAGTCGGAGGCTCAACCGACTGAGCCACCCAGGCGCCCCAAAAATTTTAACTTTTAAACAAAGACAAAGGGTAGTACAGTGAGCTATGCGTGTGTGAACGTCCAGTGCGGGAAGAACGGCTCACTGAAGAAAATAGAAAAGAAAGAAGAATATTCAGAACCCCATCCGTTTCTCAGCTGCCACTTTTTCTTCCTCATGTTTATCTTTTGTACCTTGATCTGTTAACTGGTCCCACTAATTCTAGAATATATATTCACTTTGATATACTTTAAAGAACTCAAAATGTAATGAGTTTGTAGCCCCAGTGATTTGAAGAAAAATGATAGGACGAAGGAGGAGATGAGTTGGAGAAAGAAGAGGGACGAGGAGGAAGACCAGATAAAGGCGGAGGGGCAACAGGGAGAAACAAGGTAAGAAAAGGATGCTTCGGTGAGCTCTGCCATCTTTGCTCCTTAGAGATACGGTACAGGTGTTTAAGGGAGTTTTCTCATGGAAAGGCACTAGAGTGAAAGTCACCATGAGTTTAATCAAGTTCGAGCTCAATTCATGGTCAATACTATGAAACCAAACCATTAAATAAGGGAGGTATTAAAAATCAGAATCGGAACCCCCGACTGAAATTCAAAACAAAATGAACATGAAGACTGGCCAGCATCCAGAATGGGGAAATAAAGAAAGGCTAGGTGACAGAGGTACCGGAAAACTGTCATAGAGCACAGAAGGACCAGTGATTCCAGCTCTGTGAAGATGAGGAGAATGTCTGAGGGCCTTATACACATTTGTCTGCACCAATTTGTTATATGTTATATTTTTTACTTTTTATATTTTAGGTCTTGTTGATATCTCTGTCTCCATATGAATGTGGTTCACAGGTAAAAATCCTTCCTTCTCAAGCCACCTGCTCACTCACAGAGTTTTGAGATACAAAAAGATTTCAGTAGGGGGACGCCTGGGTGGCTCAGTCAGTTAAGCGCCCGACTCGTGCTCTCAGTTCAGGTCTTGATCTTGGCGTCATGAATTCAAGCCCCACATTGAGCTCTGCGCTGGCCGTGAAGCCTACTTAAAAAAATATTTTTTTAATAAAAATAAAAGATTTCTGTATAGACAGACTACCTAGTTAAAAAGGGGATGGGGAATGTATACTCTTGAAAGTCTTTTCATCTCCACTTACGTATAGGTCATCTTGAAGCATGAAGAATATGGATCTACTTGCTTTATTAGTGTTTTCCATTCTCAAATATGGAACTGACCAATATATATGTATACACAGAAAGGACCAACAGGTGAAAAAATGGTCTTTGTCACATTGTGAACTGATGAAAGTTGCTTTTTGTTATATTAACTTATAGTCACTGTTCATAGCATCTTATATGGCTTCTATCTCAGAAACAAGGTCAATTGTCCAAAAAAGGCTCTACAGTTTTTGACATATCACGTCAAACTCTCTGACCTAATGTCATGTGTACCTAGTTATCACAATTTCGTCATATAGTTTAAAACACAGTGTCTGGATATTCTTAATACACTTATTTTATCTTTCCCGCTTGTAATTATATTACTTCAGTTGACTTCATAAATTGCATATTCATTCATCCACACGAACGTTTATGGAGCTCTTGCCTATTGTGCTCTTGGGAACGTTAGATGCTGAGACTACAGAGATGAGTTGGGCCCAGGCCATGTCCTGAAGTCCAGACCATTTCCTCAAAGTGGAAATAACCAATAATTTACTGTTTGGGATCCATTCTTCATCTACGAACCTTGATGATGTTGTGCCCTTGAGATGAAAATCTCCAATCACCCTGGCACATATTCTTCAGAAACATTCTTCCTCCACTATATAGAGGTTCATGGATGGCCATTCAGATTATTTTCTTTGCTATTCCTGGATCTATCGAGATTAAAGTTTTCTGTTGGCACATTTTGCAAAAGGCCTTCATGCCCCTTACTCTCTCCTTAATATAATTCTGTAAACCAGCTGACCAAAGCCAGTCTTATTATTTATTCGTTGGAAATAGCAACAGAAGCACCATCAGTTTTAAGATTTCTAATGATGCCATCAAAAGGTGTTGGAGAACTTCTCAAAGTCATCAAACTTGCTCCCCAGCTTCCACAGCCCCGGTCTACTCAAAATGTAAAATGCCGAGGGTGATTGTAGACCACGACTGTGCTTTCCCTCAGTGTTTGTGCAGTGAGTGTCTTTGAGCTAAGCCCTAAAGGTTGCCTCCATCCCACCTTTTTAGCCTTCCGTAGATACCACATCAAAAAGGACCTCTAGCGCTCTCTTGCCGTTTGATTCAAAACAAAGGCCTATGCCTGTTTCTCACCCTTAATTCTATGTTCTCTTCAAAACTTCCTGTTGTTTCCACATTATTGACTCTCCTCACCAGAACCTGCAGACCTGACAATCAGCACTGATGCACCAGCTATAGCCCTGTGTTCTCTCTGCATCAAGCTGGCGTGATTGGACACATTTCCTAAAAATTCCCATCTCCCACTGGGTTGCTCTTCAGCCAGCTGGTGGAGCTAGAAAATATCTATTGAAACGTGTAGATCATGAACCACCATAATTACCGTGCTCCATGGAACCAGAGTGTGTCCCATGGAGCTGAAAATCTGAGTGATGTTAATATTTTACTGCGGATAAAGTCGAAACATTTTATTTACCCTGGGAGCTTTTAATATGTCGTTGCATATTATGAATCTTGAAGAAGAAAATATAGATGCATTATTTTTCAAAGGTATTGAACACGAGGATACCATCCTTTTTTGGTGGACTGGTGTTGAAAATAGTCTTCTTTTGGAAACGTTAAATAGGCATGACTTTATACTCCATATGCACATTATGGGTTTGGTAGTGCCTGATTGACGATATAGATCCATAATGATACAGAAAGTTACTGGGATATTTTGACCAGCAGTGGGACAAATAGAAATGCTGTGATAATTACTTAACCAGCTTTGTTTGACATGAAAAAGGAAGCCTCTCGATCTTGAGAAGTTTTTTTTTCACAATTATGCTGAAGAGGAGCTTTTGTGGTCACTTGAGGAACATCTTCTAGTCCTTTCTTGGATCTTAGAAATCCTGATACCAGAGTCTCTGATCTCTACAACACATTCATATAAAAGATATGACCATAAACATATACATATTTATGACATCTTGAATAATAATTTCAATGGATCTCATACACAGTCCCACATATCATTTACCTAAAAAGGAATAATGACTGGTCTTTTACATATTACATCTGATCATTTGATAAACTTTTTTTGGTCTAGAGTGTTTGGATAAAGCTCTTTCTTCCCACATGACATCGTGGCAAATAGACAAAGCAGACTAGCCATTTAATTCTAGAACATAAATAAATGCTATAGATGTGTATGTCCCTAATTTTAGTCAGAGCAGGGGTTTTGTTACTACAAGGACGATAATCATAAAGTAAGAAATTTCAGATCCGTAAAATGTCATAGACCAGAGGAAAAGCAAAATTTTTTAAGGATCTTCTCCTTTAGTGCACTTAACATTATTAAATATCATTCGGTGTTTATTCTATTGAGTATACTGCTTTCTGGAAAACAACCAATTCAGAAGTAGTTCAAAGGTTAGTTACAAGATAAACTAATAGCTATGCTAAGCTATTACTTTGTAGAGCCAATAAAAAAAAAAGAAATAAACTATATTATTTCCACAATCTATATGGTCAGCCCCAGCAACAACCAAATCGATAATAAAACATTTTTATTTAAACTTCCCCCTGATTTCCCCTCTCTGCTTCTGAAATTTTATCCCAACAGGGAAATCTCCTTGGTATATACCATAAATATAAAAAAGCAGGAGTGGACAATGCAATAAATGTTTTATTTTCATTTGTTAATAGATGCCGAAGTTCAGCTCGCTTGTGGTTTGACCTTATTCTAGTACATGAACAATTTTTCTTAAATACAGCTTTCATATAACACTAGCCATCTCAAACTTCTGCACTCGCCCCAGGGAAATAGATCTATACACACATACATATGTACGCACACAGAGTAATTGCAATATAATATCATTTAACAGATTTTTATACATCACAATTCAAACCATACGTCCCCAAACATTACATGCATAACTACCAGATAAAATGCATGATACCACGTATGTACTTTGTGGACTATCAGACAAAATTTTTTAAGTTTCACCACATATATTAACATTAATAACAATAATAAATGATAAAAATTGAATCTTTATTGCAGTGATTTTCATCTAGGCTATACATTGTGATCATACTCAGATATTCAAATTTGATAGGTTTGGAGTATGGCCCAGGTCACTGTGTTTGGTTTTTTTTTTAATTTCCAAATGTTACTGATACAAATTTAAGGTTGAAAACCACTGACTTATAATCACTCTCTGTGTGCTGAGTGATTTACATTCATTATCTCACTTAATCATAACTACATTGGGGAAGTTTTATTATGTCCATTTACAGATGAAGATACTGACCCACAGAGAAGTTAAATAACTCGTACAAGGTCTCCCAGAGCTGGGATTTAAACCTAGGTTGCAGATATGTGTATGAATGCAAATACCCATGCTACATTTTTATCATATAACTTCCCAAATAAACCAAAATAAGGCTAAGACAAAGCTAAAATGGGTCAGTGAAAATTCAAATTAAAATAGCATATGATCTTCCCAAACAGTCCCCTTCTACTGGGTCTTCCATAAACCGCTCTGACCCTCTCCTGATCTGTTCTCTACCCTACAGCACCGTGATCATTTCAAAAAGCAAGCAGAGCTGAGCTCTACCAGAGCCCTGAGCTCCAGATTCCCTGGGATACTCTCTGGGGTTGCTCCCCAGTTTATATCGCTATCCCTAGTGCATGATGAGGGCTCAACAGATATCTATTAAATAAGTAAATGGCACTGCTTTCTCACAAGTTAAATCTTCCTGTCTCCTAATTCCTTTAAAGTACTTCTTGGATCCTAACCCTAGCTCCTCCCTCAATTCCAACTGTCAGAACCTCCCCCCTGAAGCTCTTGGGCTCCTGATGAGCACCTGTATCAGGCCTGCTTTTCCAACAGGTTGCACCAACCACTCTGATTTCTCCCTGGGAGCTCCAGATTCCTCTCTGAGCGGACCCCCCAAGTCACCACATGGCACAGAAAGTGGGCAAAAGAAGGAAACTGAGGCCCAGTGGCCTTCTGGATTACAGTATAAAACTACACTCGAGTGCTTCTGTCCCCATGCGTACTGTGCTGGTACAATACTTACATGAGGCTATTCTGTCTCTCCTCGCTGAGTCAATTCCAGAAATGGGATGACAGAAAGCAAAAGTCATTTATTCACATGGCTCTGAGTGAGGACTAGACTGGAGAAAATGATGTGATTTAAGAGATCGGTTTCCCAGCCTGATTTAAATACAACCACTCACCTAAAATGGTTTCGTAGAGATAATACATGTGAGCCTGAGTTCATGGGGCACGGTAAGAATTAATCCTCTGTGACTTGCCTACCTTTCAAGAGAAATAATAGCTTATCCTCGGAACTTGGAGAGAGAGACACCTTAACAGAATTCTCGCAATTAATACACTAGTGCCTAACGTTTTAGGCCAAAACAAACATTTAATTGGAGCAAGGTATTTAAAAGTTTGGAGTGACTCTAGCGAAGAGGGGTTTTGATAACAATGGACAATATTAGTGTGGTCCCTCAACAAAGACTTTTGCTTCTTGCATACTATTATGATTGCATGGTAATCTTACCCAGCTAGTGTTTTCTTAATGTCCTGGGGAGCCTGATCATTGTAAATTACCTGTGACATCTCATTAATCCTCTTTTTCCTCACAAACGCATAATTAATGGTAACATTGACAATAATACACAAATTAGCTAAGTGACGCTTTATGGTGTTGGTTTTGATTAACGTCAGGAACCCAAAAATGACATTAATGTAATGCAGATCCCAAAAGGCAGTCTGCACTTTGACCCCAGACATACATTTTGTTTGCACCATCACCAAGATTAATCCTCCTCTGGATGAAGACGAGACAAAACTCTGGCCACTGGCAGTGTGTGCCGGGCTGTCGGAAAACAAACCACCTCAATTGCATTTGTTTAAGAAGGAAATCTTAATGCATAGAAAACAACAGCCTAGTGTCGTTTCCTATTGTCTAGTTAGGACAAAGATAAATGAGCACCTGTCATGATTTAGATCAAGTGCTTGTCTGCTAACTTCTATTATTTGCTTATTTATGGAGCAGTGTTTAATTAAAAGTATACCTCGATGATATGAGCCACATGATAAAATGATTGAAGCTCCTTCTGCTTTGTCTGCAAATGATTTTTGGAAATCAAAACTGATTTTTATATGCATTTCAACCTGCAGGACCTCTAACTGATAAATTCTTATTAACCACAAGAGGGTTAAAAAAAAAAAATCAATGCCTGAGAAAATATTCTTTGTCTCTGACTTGAGTAACAAAGTGAAAGCACCAGAAGGAATTTGGATAAAGTAAACTTCTTTGCCTCAGAAGTCAGGCTCCTTTGCTGTGAGGAAGCTGATTCAGAAATACTTTTCACGAATTATAAAAGAAAGAGATAGACACCGTGTTAGTCACAGGAGTGTCTATTGCTGCATCACCAACTTCTAAATTCAGGGTTAATCATGTGACTTTATTAGGATCAGGAACAGTTCCTTAATCACGATTTTCACGAGTCCGTGGTGAGTACTGGATCTTTCTCACACTCTAAAGAGGCATACTTTGCTAATTTTGAAAACACTCAACCTTCTAGTTTCTTCATGACAATTATATATAGCTGAAAAATCCTAATGGTATGTATCTTTTTTAAAAATAATGATAATAGTCCTTTCTTGATTAATTTGACATCTATTTATTATGGGCTATTTTTCAAACTGTTGCCACCACACCACAGCCCGGCTAATGATCATATTCCATTTCAATAATGGAATAGGGAAAAAAGCCATATTTTCATGCTTTTTTTCTATTATTCACATAAATAACTACCACTTGGAGAATGCTTCATGGACCAAAGTGTATAATACGTAAAGTGATGTTGTAAAATGCTGTAAAACTAAAATTGGAAAATAAAGATCACCAAAATTGTTTCTTTTAATTGTGTGTATATTTGATAAAGAGAAGAGGAATTTGAAGATTTAAAAGAAGATTTTTCATGGCTGGGGGTTTGCATTTTCAATTATAATACCCCAGATTTCCAACACCACCCCCCCACCACCACCAAAAAATAAGAAAGCAGACTGCTTTACACCTGCTGGTGATAGCAGTTTAATTTTGAAAAATGCCTCATCTGTCTCTGCTTGTAATAGATTAATCATATGACTTGGTTTATCTTTTTTTTTTTTTTTTTGGTTATTTAAAGTTGTAAAGAGAAAAATCTATTTGAAGAGACTAGGTGTTTCTTCTTCTTTTGTTTAAACATTATTTTAAAATCAAAAGCAGCTTATTTTTAAATTGACATATTCACTGTTCGTTGTGCCAAATTTCACCAGCACACAAACCCATTGTGAAGCAAACTGGAATTTAAGGGGCTACAGGGATTCCTACAGAGGTCATATTTTCACTCTGCCTAACTAAACCATAAATCGAGATTACAACAATAAATTATTTTTTATTATTTTGGCAGGAATAAGTACGGCCCTGAATTTTGAAAGATATTTGGGCTTAATTCATATGTTAAATAGGCCAGGATAAACCAGTGCTAGAAGAAATTGAAACTGGTCTTACATAGAGACCCGAATTAGGCACTCACCACCAGTCTAATTAGTAATTGATAAATTTATTGTAAAAATGCAATTCCTTTACACTGCAAAGCCTAAGGAGTAGGATGATTTAAAGCTTCAGTTGTTTACAAACCTCATCTGGGGCAATCTTTTAAACTGAGGCATTGTTTTCAACGTGTGTTTAAGGTAACTGTAGTACTGTCTCTAACTAGTTAAAAACCTTCATCTCGCCACGAACCCACTTTCTTAGAAGACTCCTCTGTAGCAAACTGTTTGAAACCTCCCAAAGCGCCTCAATTTGTATTTCTTCAGCAGTTGCGATGAATATTACTATTAGCCCAAATGTATCACTTTCTCTTTTCAATTTTACTCAAGTTCATAGAGAGCAATCTATCAAGCCATAATTTTATAGAAATCTCTCTTTCAGGTTTAAACGTGGTACACTGAATTTTAATAAGGGCCACTAGTTGTTCCAAGTTGCTTTTTTTTGTTGTTATTCTAAGGAATTATTTCATGCAAAAAAAAAAGTCTGCTGTGTAAGACAGCATGTTTTCTTAAGTATTTAATCGGATATTTCCATACCGCAACACTTTGTAGACATGTTTTTTTGCTTTGAAAACGTATCTTATCAGGGGTGGTTGGTGTAAAATTCTTGTCTGTTTTCTTACCTTTGAATTTGAGCTCTATTTATAAGGCTCGGCTAAATGATGTCTACAGCTAAGGAATTTCCTTAACTAGGGAGTTTTACATGAACACGATTAATAGAAAGTACCGCAAGGCATCGAGCAGGCTGTCAATGCAGGCTTCCTGTACATTCTAACCTTATCAAAGTGTTCCCCTTTGCAAAGAAGAAAAAGATGTGACAAAGTGGTTACATACGAATCTGGTTTTCTCTTTCTACTATTTTCTTCTTGATATAATATATTTTTAGAATAAACAAAAGAAGGTGAACTCTTCATTCCTTATTTGTATATGCAAGTGAAATGGGGTCTCGTTGACTATGGAAGGCACTGGCCTTTCTCACGTGGAACAATCCACTAGAAGGAAGTTAGTTTAGACGAAATGCAAATATTTAATCCTTGCATCTCTATTTTGAAATATAACATGGTATTTTCCATAAATCTATGTGTGATGACATATTTCATAACATTACATAAGGTTTTTCCAAGCATTTTTATTCACGGATGAACGGTTTGCAGAAAATCACAACATTGTGCTATACTTCTCCAGCAAGTTAATTTTCGCTTTAATGTGAATATACAATTTATGGAAAAATAATAGTTATTTAGGTATGGCAGCACTTACCTGTTGCTGTGTGAAAATTCCTACCCTCAAAAATGTGCTTTTACTTTAATTATTAGTAGGCTACACCAATGCCTAAAGATTTTTTATGAACAGAACCTTCAATCTGCATTTTGGCTCAGGGCTTTCCTTTATAGACAACAGAAAATGGAACAGCGTGACATAAAGTCAAGTCCAAAAGAACATTTTTATACATGCCTCGACTTTGTTTTTTTGGTAACTGCCCTATGGAGACTGTCCTTTATTAAGATTCTTAATGAGGGTTCTGCCTGTATTTTTCTACCAAGAATGTCAAATAAGGTTCGAAAGCAAATGTAAACTGTAACACAAGTGACACACACTAAAAATAGCCCTATAAATCTGTTCATTTTGTTTAGATAGTCTCCAGAGTTGTAAAAAGTGGGACTGCTCAGCTTTATTATTTGTTTTGGAAAAACTAATTCTGCAGAGAATAGGCCACTGATAATGCTATATTAGATTAGAGAAGATTTATTAAGACTGTCCCTGGATTTAAATTTAAAAAAAAAAAAAGAAATTTTCTTCTGTTCTTATTTTCCAAATAATCTACGAGATCATTAACCGAGTAGACTCTACAACGGCGAAGAACTCTGCCCGTTTAGTCATTAGCACTAAGATTGGGAAAGAGTCATCATATTTATCTAAAATGAAATGAATTAAAATTTCAAATGTAGTTCTCATTCCTATTAACCTGTCAAATATGTTGTTTCCAATGTTTCCAGTGACAGAGCAACAATATTTATTATCCACCATACCATGAGTTTTTAAAAATAACTCCAGGAGAACATTTTTAGAACATTTACAAGCTGAATAGACAACTAAAAAAAAAAAAAAAAATCAGACATTTCTGTGTGAAAAATAGCTATTGTAATTCACAGTGTTTGATGGAGGGTGTATTTTTAGAAAACCACGTAATTTGAATCTGAGAAATTGAGTGGCGGAGCAACATTGAGGGGGCACGAGTCCTCTCGTGTGTTAAGGAGGTTTGAAAAAGTGGTTCATTTTTTTCTCTTGAGAAAAAGTTTAGGGGGTTTAAACTCTTCCTTTTCCCTCTCCGCATGACAGTCAATAGGATTTCTTGGATTGGCCGGATGGCTTTGCACATAAGCCAAGACTGATTGTAATCTAAGGCTTTCTTTTTGGATATCTTATCCCAACAGAGGCATGTATAAACAGACAAAATGGACTAAAATGGGCTGGAATCTGACCTTTCCAAAGACAGGCAGTTCAAAAACTATACCAACTTTTCTTTTGAAGGAACAAGAAAATTGTCACTTAACAGAGCCTTACAGCTTAGTTCTTTTTTTTTTTTTTTCTTCCACATGGCCAGACTGTACACTCGAATTACTAAAAATATGGGAGTTTCCAGGGCTTTGGGCCTCCTTTTTCCCCAGAGCCCTTCCCGCTGCACCCCCCTCCAAGTTCAGAAAGAAAAAAGTGTTGCTATTCATGTGATAATTGTCAAAACCATGATAAGTGCCAAACAAGACAGTGCCAAGAAATCATTAGTTCACTATACATCTCAGATTTCTGTAATGTTCAGTTAATGGACCAGATTTCATCAGACCTTTTTTTCTTGTAAATTTTCCTTGGTGGTTTTTTTTTTTTTTTTTCAAGCCGCCTTTTAAAAGAATTGTGTAAGCCAGACTTATAGTAATTCCGCATGACTTAAAATTCAATATTAAAAAAAAAACCTGAAATATTGTTTTTGATACATTCTTACATTCCATTCTCATTACATACATTTAAAAATGCCTAATTCAGAAAAACAAAACACTGTATGAAAAATCTACTGGCCCCAAATTACAGCTGAACATTGTATCTCAAGCACACAAACCATAGAAGGAAGATAAAATAACCAATCCATCTTAAAATTTAAAAAATGCTTCTGATGCGTATGGAAAAATAATATCCAGAAAAATTTAAGAACTTTTTTTTTCAAATCATCATGGTGTATGTCAGTGCAAAATCTTTTACATAAATGAATTACATCTGATGCTTCAGATACATACAGTTTCATTGTATCTTTTTAAACATTTCATTGAAAAATGTCACCATGAAAAGAGCAAATATTACAATGATAGTAACCAACCAGGATTTTGAAAAGCAAAGGAAAAGGAATAGTACAATTTTTTGTTTGTAAACCCATTGACATAAATAGTCTGACCTGTCACAAAATACCTTTTAAGCTACCGTATGTTATGTATAGACCAGTCAAAACTGATAACATTTTGCTTTCATCAGTTTTGTGTTATAATTCTGAAAACCTGAAATGTTTATTGTAGTGAGAGAATACAATGTATGTAGATAGCAGGCATTCCCTAGACATGTTTACTCGAGTAGGAATTCATGAGTGGAAAACTGTTTGGGCTCAAGAACAGGGTTATTGCTTCTAAAAGGCAGCTCATGGGTTGTTTAATAGTATTTTAAATGTCTGCTAATGAGAGTCACAAAAAAGCACAGAAGAGTAGAGAATTGGTTCCAGAGGCGATCACACAGTAGTCAAGAAGATTAACATGCCACTAGGGGACAGCAGAAAGTCACAGAATAGGTAGTGCCAGAGAGACCAGAACAAAAGGCTTTTCTTTGTGAGAGAGAGAGAGAGAGAGAGAGAGAGAGAAACCAAGATGTATTTCCAAACCAAAATCCTTTACAAGTGAAGTGTTTGTAACTATATTTTTTAAAAGCAGGAAAAAATATTTGTAGGGATCTATTTTTAGATTTGCTAAGATCTGTGTACCAGAATGTTATAAAATATACATAACCATCATCTTGGCAAAATAAATTCAAATACGGACTATCCTGTTTTCTGCATTTGAGAGTGAAGGAAACTTTCAAACATCAGGAAAAAAAAAAATAGCCCATTACAAAGCACATTAGACCAAACCTATCAATGACAAAACACAACTGTGAGATATTGACATTTGCTCAACAGAGGTAAACATAAGCAGAATCCATTCCATTTTCAAAGAGGTAGAGGGACCATTTCAAGAAACAAAAGTAACTAGAAAATTGATCAAACTAACCAAGGAATCTAGAAATCCAGCTAATTACCCATACCCGTGATATAATATATGTGTAATCTTTAAACACAATTTCGATTATTGGTTTAGGTTGTAATGTAGTTCAAGGGGGACTGGCAATTTCAACCTCTGCAATGATTTTAAAACCTAATGCACATTCTTTAACAACAACTTGCTAAAGTGGTCCTTTATACACCTAAGTGTCATTTTAAGTGCAACAGATTCTGCAGTCCCAGGTGATATACCTGTAATGCAACATTCTTATCAAATGACAACCAATCTTAGACTCTAAATTTTTTGAATTCGTGGATCACATTTCTTTGTTTGCTCTGCATAAGACCTAGATCCCTGTCTACTCAGTTAATTCTCCTGTGATAAGGTAGGTTGATGAGTTTTGCAATCATTTTTTTCTGGATTATAATACTGCTTTTTACATTCTATGTGTTTTGGATCTTGTTTGGTGTGTTATAGATGGTACCACCATTCACTTAGCACACAATCACGGTTCCCATGTCATGAGACCAAAAGGCTGGCTAAGACTTGAGAAGCTACTTAGCCCGTTTCCCCGTTATTTTTTTGTTTTTTTATAAAATTGGGCATAAAATATGGCAAATCTGTTTGTGAGTCGTATTTTTAATATTCAAGGACATCAATATAACAGAATTTTTAAAAAATTGCTAGCGGCTGGTATATATTGTACACATGAATACTTAGAATTCTTCTCCCCCCAAGCAAAACAAATTTTTTATTAGAATTGTACATTTAGCCCCAATACATGCCATACCCTCAAATCTCCATGGTTTTGTCTTTACCTGTTTTATCTCCTTTTTTTCTGTAGCATATTTTCCCTTATCATCAAGTGTTCTAACTCTTATAACACTTCTAGAATTCGGTATTTGTTGCATCCCAGATGGCCTTTATCCCTAGATCACAACTCTTCATTCTTTGTCTCTTTTCCTCTATAGATAGGTTCCCGTCTTACAGATTTCTGCTCTCTCTCTTTATTCTGCAATTTGGGTTAACTCCAAAACATGATAATAATAATTCCCTCAACACATTCTAAATCCTGAGAACCCTCTCCCTGCACTTCCCCTGATCTTCCCAATATCTTGCCTCAATCCCATCTACTGCATTGAAAAACTGCTGTCTTGTGCTCTCCTCAAAGGAAACAGAGACCAGCTGTTCACCTCTACCTGCAACAGACTGTGTTCCTTCATGAACTTGAAGCCTGCTATTAATTCCCTCCAAGTCTTTTCTTCTCCAGACTAAACAAGGCCAGTTCTTTTACCCTTGTTTCATTGGGACTGTTTCCCAACCATGTAGTTATTTTGCTGCTTCCTTGGGATCGACTGCAAATTTTGCACGTTCACTTAAGTTGTGGGATCCTTAAAAACACAGTATGATGACACGGAACTGATTAACAATGCATACAATGTGGATGGTTATTTGTGTTCCCTAAATTCTTTGCTGACTGTCTATCAGTATTTTGTCTTTGAACAATGGGTTTCTGTTTTCAACCCCTAAAATTAGCTTGTGATCCACTGTGGCCTCCTGTATCTTTTTTCTTACTGTGATTGAACAAACCTTTCCTTTTTTTAGACTTGAAGTTTATTTTATTCTCTCCGCCAGTTCATTGGTTTTACTTTTTACCGAGAACACTCGCTCTATTTTTTTCTACTTGCTTATCTGACTATTCTTCCTTCCCTTTGGGTGTTCGCCGTTGCTTAAATTCAGATCACAGTATCTTGGAGAGGTATCAAAATCCCAACAATAATTCTGTGTATATTTGGTTTCCTGAAGCACGCTCTTAATAAATAAGATTAGTGAGTTTTGAAGAAGGAACAATATCTGGAAAAGATTAATATTGCATTGAAAGCTAGATAATTTTTCCTTTCAGACAGGAAAACTTGGTTCGTGTGGCATGTGGGAAAGAAAGAGGGAGAGTTGCGGCGGGTGCTTGTGTGTAAGTGTGTAAGTAAGCATAAGTTAACTTGTACAACACTGGAGCATTTAGCCTTCACCCTGTTCTTACCTCAGAAAAGACCTGAGACTGTGATTTTCCTCACAACTGCACACTCTGTCATGTCTAATACTTTATCTGTCTACATAGAGAGATAGAGAAGATAGATATGAATAAAATTATATCTAATCTCCCCCATCCCTAACACTGGTGAATTACAGTTATCTTTCAGCACGTTCACCTTGTAGAGGAGGTTATTACACTTAGAAATTATATTAAGTTTTCCGTCCAAAGAGAAAAAGCTATGGAATGATTCTGCAAATGCTGAGTGCGTCCCACTGTGGGTCATTGATGACTAAAATGATCAGTGATAACAATGAGAAGAGAAGAGAGAAAAGTAAAAATTACTGTGTACTCCTGTCATTGCCCAAATATTGTACTGTGAAAGGGAAGAAAGCAATTGCAAAATTATGTAGATTCAATAGAAAATTACGATTTACTAAGCTGATTTTCAATAGCAGTCATCCAACATAAAAGAATAGCCCTATGTTGCACAAAATGATCATTATTTCTTTGTGTTATATCACAAACTTAAAAGAGAGAGAGAGAGATCATAAGAAATAGGAAACTCCTTACACCAAATTATCCATTCATCTCCAAACTAGCCTTTACCCACCCCCCAAAATGGAGGGCAAGAAATAAATGAAAAAATATAAACCCTCAACATTTTATTCTCACTCCGGCATTAGCTTATAAGCAGGAGACACTCCAGCATAGACAGTCCGGGACACTTTTGTTTCCAGCGCCTTCATGCAAGCTGCTGAAATTACAAAGAAGAGTTCGTTCTACTTAACATCTGTCTAGTGCATATGAGCCCTTTTATTGTTTCTGAAACTTTTCAGTTACCTTCATGAAGAAAATATTACCTTCAAGTAAGAGGACAAAAGTCAAGGTCTACTTCTGCTTATATCGTTTCAATTTACAAAAAATCAAAAGCCAAATAAATAAAACCTTGGGGAGAGTACTATAGCTGTCATTTGGCACATGGTGAATCTAGCCGGACTGTTTACTTACATAGGAGTCTTATCTGGAGGTCAGAAATGTAATCAAAAACTAATGAAATACAAAAGGAAACCAGTGAAAGATAAAAGAGTCCAATCTCAACATGTCCTACGTAACCCATTAATGGTTTTTGCTCGAGGTCTCCTAAAATGATTATTCCTCTGGAAATCATTGGGTCTTTAGAAATAACACTCTATGTAAAAGATCCCTAATGAACTTTCTGAAATATTTAGAAGTGGAAAGAAATGTACAAGCACACTGGAGATTGACTGCAACGGACAGGACACACAGCTTCCTAACAGGTTCATTTCCATGTGGCGTGTGCAGAAGACAGGTGAGTTGGAGCCTCCGATTCATCGTCCCTTGGCTGGGAAACAGGGACTTGACTAGTTTTGTTTCCCTTTCACTATCTAGGACTTTCCCTTCTGATCAACTTCCTGAATATTATCCCATTTTTCTCTGAAACTCTACCTTTTCTTCTCCTCTTTTTCTCTCTCTCCATGTTCAGTAAATCTCACTTCCCTATAACAATTATATTTATTATGTTAAATTATTTTTATATTTTGCCTTCGTGATACCCCTTCCTTATTTTCCCATCCCTAAATCATTTCTACCTTTCTTTGCATGTCTTTTCTCCTTCAGGCCCTCTCTGTCCCCTCCAGCTTTTTCTCTTATTCTGTCACCTCAGGGTGCGGCTGAATGTACTACTCTTTTGCCTGTCACTCCGTGCACTCCTCAGAAGCAGATCTCTTTTTCACATCTCCTCCCATGTGGTCCGTGTGCACATTTGGGAAGGCTGACTAATGCACTGGGCCAGCGTTGGGGAAAGGGGTCATTAGAACCCCCCCCCCAAAATGCAGAACGTCTCAGGAAGAGTAGATTTTTCAAAATATTTGATGTTAATGGAGAACACCAGAAGATGCAAAAATTAAAAAAAGTAATATCCATAAAATATGATCCCTCTATGTTTCAAACACACTGCCTTTATGTTCTACAGGTGTTCAAGACCAAGTTGAAGCACATTCATTTAAAAGATCTCTTGCTATTTTATTTTTACTTTTCATTTCCCAGAAGGTTTTAAGTGAATTCTTTAGCACAATTCACTAAAAGGAAGATAGATGCATTTGTCTACTAAATCTGAATACTTTGGTTTGGCTCCAACAAAATACATTTTAATAAGTCTGTTCTTAGTGGAGACACAGTCTAAGTAAACTATTGTGCATTTCATTTGTAAATAATTTATTATGGAATACAAATGACCACACTTTCTAACATGTCGAAAGCAACAGGAGGCAGAACTTGCCATAAAGGTTCACCATTAGCCCAACTAAATTTTTGTCAAGACTGTATGAAAGACATAGTTAATATTTAATTTTGCTTCTATCACTGAAAGGTTCTGGCACCTACCTTACTGCAATGATATACAAAACTGAATTGAGTCTTCCCATTTTGGTGATAGGAAAATGTTTTATTTCGCCACCAATGAAACCATCTGAGAAACTGAGTAACTGTTAATATACTAAACTCTAAAAGGAATAATGAGCATTTATGTGTGTATTCAGCAATGACTATGATGCCACCCCCCAAAAAATCTCTGATGGCTTTTCAATCTTGGGATCTCCCCATCACAGTCTAGGAGACTAGAGAACAATAGATGGGTTTCATATAGCACCTGATTGATATTTCCAGGGTGTGAAAGCCTCCACTGGCAGATTAGGCTGATATTGCATATTCAAACACATACAATGATATATTTGTCATTGCTATTGACCTTTATCTCTCCAGTTTCCTGACAACCTTCTACAGTTATTGACATTACAAATACCAGCAACAACGTGCAGGGCAAAGTATAACCTTTCATTTACCTTCATGTCCCTCAAATGACTCGTGTAGGTAGTTTCAACAAAAGCGGCAAACAATGATACTGTTGATTTTTTTTTCCTTAACTTGCTAAAATGTTTTCCATTTTCCTCTTGTTCTCAGAAAATCATGCCAATAACTCTCTACAAAGGGAACGATTTCAAATGAATACAGGTAATTAGAAGTGTCAAGAAATCAGCAAAGTAGGGTGTCTGCCATCATTTCTGTGGAAAGAGTGCCAGATTCCCTTTCAAAAAGGTCTTTGTCATTTTTTAATAGAAGGTAATTAACGTAGACTACAGTAGAATGTACAGGATCCCAGTTGCTTGTCTTTCTTGCCATAGAAATGGGACCATAAAGATGTTTTGATATCTAGAAACAATCTTTTGAGGTTATTTTAAAATGACTTTTAATTACAAAAGTAGTCCTTTTTAGTCTTTCCATTTTGAAAGAAAAAAGACTTAGAAAGGGCATATTTATTAGGAGACAAAGGAAAGAAAGTTTCACAAGGAAAAATTATCTGGAAAACGAAACAACAGAATTTTACAAAGCTGACACGAGTTGAGGATGCGATAAATTAGCCTCTATTTCAAATATTTCCAACAGTAAGAGAAATAATGTGCAACGTCCTACAGAAGGTAATTACACACTTTCAACACTGTAATACCTTGTACTGAACGAGATCTTTGTTTTCTCTCTCAGGCAACACTAAACTGACTATTTGGCTCTATTGAAGCCACCCCTCCATGAGATCAGCGATAAATGTCTCATGGGTATTTACTAAACAGGAGAATTTTTAGGACCATTCCCATTCTCTTGGGGATAAGGATGAAATTTAGCTCAATTTTGAGATTATCTGAAGGTCATAATTTCCTATTACATGCCATACAAATGGAATAATCCTTCCAAGTTTATGTTTGACATGTATTTGCATATGCAAGTATGCTCATTTCATCTCTTGGTTCTCAAGAAACGGAGATGTTCCCTCATTTAAGGTCTTGTTATTTGAGGAAAGCAAAGCAAAGTCTTGGTTACAAAAAAATGTATCTCAAGACTTTGAGGTTGGAAGTGAAAACAATGAGGCTATTTCACTATTGATGATTTTAACACTGAAACAGTCATTAATTTGGGATTATGATAGAACCATGCATAAGCATTCATAAGTATAACCATTATTATCTATTACTAAGAATAAGATGGACTGGAGACAAGATACAGCCAGACTCCCATAATAAATCTTTTTCAGGGCAACAAGTGGAAGAAGATCCTGTTCTTTTCTTAAACCCCTATCCTGAGATTATCCTTCTTCATGGAATCCACACCACTCATCAAACAAACAAAGGAAAAGCACTAAACTACAACCTATGTGCTAATCACGTGTTATTCTTTGTACCAATATACGGTTCTAGGGACCATGATTTAGTATATTTTTGTTTTTAAATCAGTCAAATGA
This sequence comes from Puma concolor, assembly GCF_028749965.1. Taxonomy (NCBI): domain Eukaryota; kingdom Metazoa; phylum Chordata; class Mammalia; order Carnivora; family Felidae; genus Puma; species Puma concolor. The sequence goes on from NC_141672.1 coordinate 82,731,487, forward strand.
AGTCTTCAGAGCCGATGAATCTGGTTATCTGGGCAGGACTGGCATTTAACTAAAGTCTGGCATTAAACCAATGTTTAAAGGGCAGTGCGAACTATCACAGCATCATTTTTGATAGATATTCCCCCAAAGGTAGAAGTGGCAAAGTAGTCATTAAGACAGAGTCTAGGAAAAGTGGCCTGGCTGATAATGTTCCAATTGATCAAGCCCCAGGCAATGTTCATAAGTGATGAACCTGAGTTTTAACTCTCACTTGGTAAAAATAATCAGAGATTATTTTAATTATGAAAGATAAAGCATATTTCAGACACTGAGGTGAATTCACAATATGGTATGGGAAACATAGTTAAGAACACAGAACACAGGCAGAAAGATGGACAGAGAAGGTGGAAAAAGAGTGTGGGGTCTGAGACGCACTTCAGCATCAAGGAAGAGAAAGCTGGGCTTCAAGGACCTGAACTCAGCCAATAGTTCTTTCTTGTGTATTTGACTCTTCTTTTAGCCCCAAGATAGTGAGTGGTCAGGAAAATAAGCTTTCTATGGCAGGATTATTTCAAGCTGTGCTGTCTCGTCCTCTAAAATCATATAATCTCAACTAAGAGCCCTAACTCAGTGCTTTCTCAGAGCCTATACCGTGAAACCCTTCCCAGAATCCAAGGCAGTGGGATGAGTCATTTGAAAGACCATATTCTAAGTATAATGGTGCACAACTGGTCTATATCTTACCTCTTCCCCTCCTTTCTTACTTATAAATAAAAAATTCCGTTAGGATGTGTCACATTATTGCCCTCTGCCAATGACAACGAAGACCAGTCATTTCTTCTATTACTTATGGCTTAAAAAGCAGATGAACCTATTGGCTAATCATCAGTGAAAAATAATAACAAAATATTAGCCATGCTCCAACCAAAGATTAGTGGCTTGGGGGGTGCCTGGGTGGCTCATTCGGTTAAGCGTCCGACTCTTGATTTCGGCTCAGGTCACGATCTTCCGGTTTGTGAGGTTTCGCCCCGCATCGGCCTGCACTGACATCGAGAAGCCTGGTTGAGATTCTCTCTCTGCCCTCCCCCCGCTCTGTCTCTTAAAATACATAAATAAACTTTAAAAAAATCAGTTTCAAAAAAAAATTACTGGCTTCATTTCTTGCTTTTCAAATGAAACTTACATTTCAGGAAGGGCTGGTATTCAGCCAGGAGATAACAGAACAGGCCATGTTGACTGTTAAAATAGTGAAATACTGCTATTCACATCGCACAACCTGCTCTTCCTCCTCGAGGACCATGATTTTACCACCCTGGCTCCTCATCCCCAGAATACCTACCACCAAGCTCATTCACGTTATGCCTGCCAACAGCTTCAGCAACATGACTGACGTCTTTTCTTACTGGTTTGTGCCTTTACTACACCAGTTGTTAGAAATTTCTATAATTACCCCTGATTCTAGTTCCTCCTTCCATGCAATGGGTTAATTTATTAAACCTCTTGGGTATATATTGTGCAGCCGGGAAAACTTACTCTATCTATACAAGTCACATTTATATTTTCATGGCTAATTCAGTTGATTGATAAAATCTATACTTCAATTTTCCAGTCAAATTATACCTTCCGCACTACTTATGTTTGTCCATGGATTTGAGCAGAATCAAAGATATATTAGAGATTAGCTTTGGCCCAGCCAAAAGAGATTAGCTTTGGCCCAGCTTCTGCCACCCTTCTCTGCACAGAGGTAGGATGACACTCTATTTGAAAGGGAAGGTTTATCAGGCTCATTAATTTTCATAATGGAATACCAGCTTTACCACCCGCGAGTCAGATATCTAAAATATACAGCTCTCACTTCAACAATCAGCAATTCAAATATTATTGTGGGTCTATTATAGACCAGGCAATTGGCAACATATAATATTCATGCTTACAGCACATGGAATTCAATTTTTAAGTGAGTTCCATCCACCTTCTGCCAAAGCATGGTCAAGACAATCAGTATTTGAGAAAGTCTAAAAAATATAGGGGCGCCTGGGTGGCGCAGTCGGTTAAGCGTCCGACTTCAGCCAGGTCACGATCTCGCGGTCCGTGAGTTCGAGCCCCGCGTCGGGCTCTGGGCTGATGGCTCGGAGCCTGGAGCCTGTTTCCGATTCTGTGTCTCCCTCTCTCTCTGCCCCTCCCCCGTTCATGCTCTGTCTCTCTCTGTCCCAAAAATAAAATTAAAAAAAAAACGTTGAAAAAAAAATATATTGACTCTCCATTTCTCTCAGATTATCTAAATTCTATTCCAGAACCTACTTTAAACAACAGAAAAGAGTAGAGCTGGACTATATGAATTTGACACTCTGTAAAATCGCTCTCATTAAATTAGCTAGGGTTATTGGAATTCAATACAAGAGATAGTACAACGAAAAGCTTTTTTGCATTTGCATCTTCCCTACATTAATTATCCAACATGTTAATCTGACTCCCAAATGTATATGTCTAATCCAGACCAGTCGGAACCCACTTTTCTAACGACCTCTTCGATATCTATCTCCACACTGCCTCGGTGACACCTGAAATTCAACATATCTAAGATCCAGCTGGTTATTTCCCTTACAAATCTAGTAGTCGTTCAGAGATTCCTTATCTCAATATCTTTATGTATCCACAAGGGGCAAGTTTGAAATTTGGGAGTAATCCTTGACCTCTCACTCACCTTCGCCCTCATATTAAAACTATTATCAAAGCGTGTTAATTTCATCACTGCATATCTCTCAAATCTGTCTACTTCTCACCATCTCCACACTATCATCTTTCACCCAGACACCATAATAGCCACCTCAACGGCCCTCTGCTTCCACTCCAAATACCGTCTGGTCTATACTGCGGGGTAATGTTTTCCAAACACAGATCTGATGATCTTCTTCTTCTGCTCAGAAATCTTCAAAGATCTCGGGTCTTTCAGGCCTACAAAGTTCTGCTTTGAGTGGTCCCAGCACACACAGATCTCCACTACCTCCTCATGCCAATCCCCTCTCCTTTTGCTACCTAGACCGCAGCCACATTGCCTATATTTTAATTCCTCAATCCTCCTCTCTACCACTGAGCCTTTGAACACGCTGTTCCCTTTGTTTCATCTCACCCCTTCCCCCAGATCATGGCCTCTCAAACTTTACTGTTCAAAGGAATTACCTATGGATCTTGTTAAAACAGAAGTAGGTTCTGCATCATAGGTCCAGGCTGGAGTGTGAGATTCTGCAGCTCTAAGAAGCTCCCAGCTGGTGCCCATGCTGCTTGTCTATGGGAAGCACCTCGAAAGGAAGCATCTAAATAGCTTCCGCGGATCCTTGAGATTTCGGCTCTAACATCACTTCTTCAGGGAAACCTCTCCTAAACCCCAAGTCTAGCTAGCTCATATTCTCTTGTTATATGCTTTCATAGCACTGTGCTTCTTTTCACATGGCAATGATCTCGCTTTGTAATTACAAACTAATGTAAGAACCCATGGCCATTTTCTCCACTATTGTGCTCTCCATAAGGACAGAAAACTATTTTGCTCACCACTGAGTCCCTAGTGACAGGCATAATACTGAAGCCACGAAAGGCATTCAACAAATAGTTGTTGGATGAACAAATAAAGGAGAGAGTAAAGGATTCATGTTATAAATTGTTGGAATTTAGTATCAAAGTTTGCCCCTACTGAGGAATACATAAATATTTTCTTGTATTAAATGAAAGCCATATAACCCGTCACATTTTCCTTTTTTGCCTTGTCTATAAAGAGCACTCCTGAATCACTATTGCAGTAATCAGTTTAGTGAAGGTTTTAGTTTTCAATTATCGTAATTTCACTCCATTTTTCTATGTTTGCGATCCCTTGTTTTATCCTAATTTTTAACTGTCTTGCGTGTTGATGTTTTATGGAAAGCTGCACCAACTCCTTTTTGGAAACAGTTAAGTAAAAACTACTTTAAAAGTTATAGGTGAATAGATACACTTGGTACATTTGTAGTTATAGACAATAGATAAAGAACTCAAAGTCTGGAGGCCAGCAGTTGGCATCTGAATCATGGCTTCATGAATTAATAGTAGTGGGTCTTGAATAAGTTACTTACAATTACGTATTTAATAGTTATTTCTGTCACTATTAAGAGGCACAGTCAACAGATGGAAAAATATTCCCATGTTGAGTTGCCACTAATTTCGTATCATAAAATTTAGACTACTGCATAGACCAAAACTTCGAAAACGTACGGTAGGCATAAAATTGGGGCAGCCATCAGTGAGAATCTATAAAGGTGAGTATGATCCAAAGGAAAGACTCGAGGTCTCTATAAAGATAGAATAACATTGCCTCGCGTTCCAATAACATTAGACACAGTGTGATTAATTGATTTGAACACAGTCATAAAGCCAGCCAGTGGTGAAAGTACACATCTGTCAACACAGAACCCAGAACTAATTCCTATTCCATAACTTTTGATTCTTCAATGATAGCATGATATCCAGCATTAAATACCTAGATATCAAGAAGAGCATTTTAACTGTTGAAAGTAAACTTTATGGCATAATAAATAAAGTTGGACAAATCATATTGAATATACTTGTCCCCAAACTGAAGATGCCATAAAAGACTCATATGATATACTGCAATTGAATAGAAATGTTGCCCTCAGGGAAGCTTCTGTTAAAAAAAAAAAAAAAAAAAGTCAGCGTGTGCTGTATTCCCTATGTGTAAAAAGTACTTAAGCTTAACTGCAACTTAAAAGTTAATTGATAATCAATATAAAATGTAACATCAAGGGCAAAACTCAGCTTCTAAATGAATATAAAGGGAGGTCTCATTATCTTCAAATCGGGGCCAGGTGAGAGCCGCTGAGAATAAAAGTGAGGTTGGTTATAAGGACGGCAGTTTATAAAGGCCCCGCATGAGGTTGTAAGTGGATCTACTTTAAGTAGCCCATAGGCGATCCAGGAGAAGTTTAAAAGAGAGGAAGAGAAGGGAAGTGAGACAGTATCTCTTCCCAGACTATGAACGAACGTTACTTCGGCAGCAGGGTGGCCAGGCTTTCGTGTACATTTCATTCCAGCTATACCAGACGAAAAAGAAGCAAGTTCTTCACAGCAAAATCTCAAAGTCGGCAAAAATTCTCCCGGGGTATTAGGGAGTTTGTCTCGCCTTTTATTTTTCAGCTTTACATCTGTAATTCATGAGTCTCCAAATGGTATGCAAAAGCGACTTCTTAGAAGAGAGAAAAATGTTGATTTTAGTCTGAGAATGTATCAAACCCCAAACCTGAAATTAAAATTCAGAATAACTTATGCTCAGAAGTAGAGGTAATAAAGCCCCCTACGAGATGAAATCAACCAAGTTTCACTTACCTTCAATAAATGCAGGACAGCTCGAGAGGTATTTAGCGGAGTTCAAATGTTTTCTGTCATTATCATTCAGTCCCCCGTTGAACCTCTTCAGCAAACATTTGGTGGGATAATCAGGACTTTTCCTTTCATGCAGTGTTTTAAGGTTTCTAAGTTGTGTATGTATAGACCTGTTCTTTTAAAGTTCAATTCCATTCAAATCAGCAGAAGAAACAAGTTCTCTCTTGTGTGATGGAACTTTTAAAAACATGCATATTTCTTTTACAAACACACACAGTACTGCAAACCAGAAGAATTCCATACAAAAGACAATTTTCCTGTGGAAAGAGAGGGGAAAAATAGGGCTAATTTCTGGTTTAAAAAAAAAAACGACATACCACCTTCAAAAAAAAGGGCATAGCTGTGGAAAAATAAAATGCAACATTCTAAGGGCTGAAGTGTAAGAAAACCCTCTGTCATGAAAACATCCAAATATCTTTTGAACTATTTACACCATATGTGTCCCAATAAGGCTCTTTTCTGATTAAATAATGACAAGTAAGTGGAACCAAAGATGGCTTCAAAGACCCTTGAATCTTTACACAGCTTTTTGTAATTTTGCAAGTGTGAAATTTAGCTATCATTAAACAAATGTTCTAAAGCATAATTTTCTCGGTCTGTGAAAAATGTCTAGGGAGACGATGCCGTACCCGTAGTAGGCACTCAAAAACTACAAACACATAAATTAATAACAAATGAATGCCTAGGAAAGCAATCCTTATACAGGGCACACACCATTTCTAAAATTCTGAGCACAGATTTTATTATGTGAAAACAGTGAACCTTACGTGGACAACTACCTCTTAAAATTAGTTGGGAACTAACAGGGTACAACATTGGGGTAATGGCCAAACACATGTGGAACACACAAGAAGGGGGCAATTGTACAGTCGTTCAAATTCTGAAAAGCTGTGGGGAGACGAGAAAATATTTAATAAAATGTCAAGTGTAAAAAAAATCAGGAAAAAATTACATCTACTGTAAAATGTGAATGCTTTCATACTTAAAGAAAATAAAGAAGGGTTAAAACGTGCGACAATTTTTGATAGCGGGTATCTCTAAGTAAAAGGGTTATAAATGTTAACTTTTAACTTTAGATGAAAATGCCCTTCAATGAGCGTGTAAGACTTGTAAGATTCTGAACAAAAAGATGTTTTTTGGAAGGGTAAGAGAAAGTGCTATAATGTTATACCTTTTAAGATCTAAAACTCCTTTTAAGAAAATGTGGCTGTGTAAGCAGTGTTCTCCGAAACCTAGGGGCAGCTCACGGATTCAGCGGCACGGCCCTGACCCTCTCAGAGAACTCCAGAGTACTAGCAGCATCTAGATGAGATCACGATGCCTCAGACTGCCCAGGCAAAGGAGAGGAAGTACACTGAAACAAAAGGACACCACATGTTGAAATAACAGTAGGGGAAATAAATCTAAAACTCCAGGGACACTGTAGATACCCAAACCTTTAGATTTCTACTCCATAAACATCTTCGAAAGCCAGTCACCAAGATACGTCCCCTTAATATACAAGAATGTAACAGTCCAGCCTTTGGTATCATAGATTTTCAGGAACTGATGGGGCTTAAAAGGGCCGTCTGCATGGCAGATGATCTGATGCTTGCCGTCCTGGGGTCAGCATCACTGTCAAACAAATGCCTGGCTCTAGACATTCTTCTAGGAGACTTGCTACCTCCTATGGCCAATTTGACAGCTAGAATGTATTTTCTCTCTCGGTGTCTTTAGGGTTGCAACCACTTCAGCTTGATGAAAACGAAATGGATTAACCAGGACGCTTTTGGTTGCAATGGGGAAAAAAATCAAACTGGCTTAACCCAATGAACAAAACAGAGACATATATTGAGAGTTCCAGAGGTAAAGCTGGCTCATGTTCAACTGGATCCAGGACCTCAAGTGTTAAAATCAGGGTTCAAGTTCACACTATCACTTGGTTCTGCTTCTTTCAGCTTCGGCTTCATCATCAGGCAATGCAACTCTTCAGTTTTGGTGATGAGGTGGCTTCAACAGCTCCCAGGCCCCGAATCTCTCCTCTCAGCAAGCCTCTTAACACACACACGTGTATACACACGCACACATTTTTTTTTCCCAATGGTTTTTAAAATATAAAAATTCTGAACCTAAACATTACGGTCCTGTATTGAGCTTTGTAACCTGCTTGAAGCGATCTCTGTGGTCAAGGGTATGAAATCCATTATCAGATTCCTTTGCAAAATGAACCCAAAGAACTGAGCATAGGGTCAGTTCCAGGGAAACTGTACAAAGTAAGAAACAAGAGGATGGAGTTACTCTAAATGAATGTCAGGGAAGAAGAAGGAAGAAGAGATACTAGACAATAGATGATGGATGGATGGATGGATGGATGGATGGATGGATGGATGGTTGAGTGGATGAATAGACATTCATATATTATAAGGTGATTTCTTTGCAGATATGCTCTCCAAGCCCTTGACAGGGAAGAAAAAAGACAGAGTAGGGACTGTACCAATGAAAATGCAGGAAACAATTATTGCCCTGTATCACCACCACAGGGCTTTACAGGTTTTTAAAGAAGGAAACGGAAAAAATGAGCATAATGCTGAGCCATTTCACAAATATTATGGTGATATTAGCAAACAATGAAACAGAATCAAAGATAAATTTTATGATGACCCGTGCCATCTGCTGCCTGGCATGGTCTAATACAAAACTGAAAATTCTGTCACCAAGCACCACATGCCTTCAGCCTTTCGAGAAAAGCAGCATCCAGTTATTCAAGGTGTTGGGCACAAAATGACTAGTCAGAAATTTACTTGCTTGAGTGACTTTCTTTGATAATCCCACACAGCTTGTTGTAGGAGTAAATGTGTTAGATGTAGTTAAATGAATCTAAGAGGTGTGCCCTGGGTGAAAGATGAGTGTGATCATGGCTTGTGAAGACTGACTCAGACAGAACTTCTGTTGGAAGATGTTTCCAAAAACTGTGAAATAATAACTGATGGGAAAACCTTGGTGAGATAAATACAATTTAAGGGATGATGCTGAATGAAGACACTAAGCTACATGCACATCAATGCACCAACTGAAAGTCCTGAGATTTTCTTTTGAAATCACTACTTCTTTTTTTTTTATGTAATTTATTGTCAAATTGGCTAACATACAGTGCGTAAAGTGTGCTCTTGGTTTCGCGGGTAGATTCCCGTGACTCATCACTTACATACAACACCCAGTTCTCATCCCGACAAGCGCCCTCCTCAATGCCCATCACCCATTTTCCCCTCTCCCCCTGCCCCATCCACCCTCAGTTCTCTGTATTTAACTATGGTCTGCCTCCCTCTCAGTTTGTAACTATTTTTCCCCCTTCCCTTCCACCATGGTCTTCTGTTAAGTTTCTCAAGTTCCACATATGAGTGAAAACATATGATATCTGTCTTTCTCTGACTGACTTCTTTCACTTAATATAATACCCTCCCGTTCCATCCACGTCGTTGCAAATGGCATGATTTCATTCTTTCTCATTGCCAAGTAGTGTCCCATTGTATATGTAAACCACAATTTCTTTATCCATTCATCAGTGGATGGACATTTGGGCTCTTTCCATAATTTGGCTATTGTTGAAAGTGCTGCTATAAACATTGGGGTGCCTGTGCCCCTATGAATCAGCACTCCTGTGTCCTTTGGATAAATTCCTAGTGTTGCTATTGCTGGGTTGTAGGGTAATTCTATTTTTAATACTTTGAGGAATCCCCACACTATTTTCTAAAGCGGCTGCACCAGTTTGTATTCCCACCAACAGTGCAAGAGGGTTCCCGTTTCTCCACATCCTTGTCAGCATCTATAGTCTCCTGAGTTGTTCATTTTAGCCACTCTGACTGGTGTAGGTGGTATCTCAGTGTGGTTTTGTAAAATCCCTACTTCTCAGTCGGGGGGGGGGGGGGAATCTTTATTTTTTTTTAAAGAAATCGTTTTTTTAATGTTTTATTTATTTAAAAAAATTTTTAACGTTTATTCATTTTTGAGAGACACAGAGAGACAGAGCATGAGTGGGGGTGGGGCAGAGAGAGAGGGAGGCACAGAATCTGAAGCAGGCTCCAGGCTCCAAGCTGTCAGCACAAAGCCCCACATGGGGCTCAAACCTACAAACCGTGAGATCATGACCTGAGCCAAACTCAGAGGCTTAACCGACTGAGCCACCCAGGTGCCCAGCTTCTTAAGTATAGGAAAGATGTTGTGTGTAACAAGAAAGGAGCCACAAGCTACAAGAATAGGATAGATGTAGGGTGTGTTACCAGATCACACAGAGCCTTATAAACCATGCTAGAGATGTTAGTCTTTGTCCCAAGAGTAGTGAAAAACCACCAACTGGTTTTGAGCAGAGTGGAGTCAAGAGGATGTGCGATTCAAAAAGTCTACTCAGGCTATAAGTGGGAAGATAATTATATAAGATTTGGGGACAGGAGTGCAGGCTGGCAGAGTACATATCAGAACTATGATGGAGGGGGGTGCAGGGGTAGATGACCTAACAATAGAGAGGGAAAGAAGTGAGGGATCTTAAGAGGTCATTGACAGAACTCAGACATGAATTGGATAAGAAGAGGGAGAGAAACTGAGGTGTGTAGGACAACCTCCATTTTTATGCCCACTGGTTATAAGTTCACTGAAATGAGAAGCACAGGAAGGAGAAGAAACAGTCCCAGGAAGAGGGCTGGATTCTGAATTGTCTCGAATGCCTTGACTTTGAGGTGCTTTTGATATGTCTGCTTAGGAAAGCAGAGTAGACAGTTTGATATATGGATATTGAACCCAGAATGGAAGTCTGAGCTAGAGACAAAAATATGGGAGACGTTTGATTATAACAAAGCACTTGGTGCCATATAGGGGTAGGGGGTATGAACAAGATCAGAAAGGAAGACGAAAAATAAGGTAACATTCCAGTCAGTTTGGGGAAATTTCAAAATCTAATGGCCCAATATTGGGGGGTGTATGCTTGAAAAAAAAAAATCCAACCTAGAATGTCATGCATGGTAACAGGAAAATCGGGCGTGTATGTTATAGAAGTCCAGAAAAGAGAAAGTTGGAAGACAGAACTGTGGGCTTTGAAGTAGACTTCCATTACTGACAAGCTTCTGCAAATTTGGAAGAACCAACTCAAAGGAACCACCAAACAGCAAAAATTATTCCTTCAAGCCACTAAACTATTTTATTAAAATAACAGTAGTGGTCTAGTCTGATACTAAAAGCAGGCCTGTGTTCTGTAAAAGTTTAGTTAGCCCTACGAATAGAAACCTCCTACTTCAGATCATCCCCTAGTAAGCAATGGCTGCCACACAAGTATTGGGGGCTATTTTCCTGCTTCTCCCATACAGATGGACGGAAGTGGGAGAGAAATCCCCCACTTAATGCCAGGAAAATCAAGGTGGGGGCAAATGCCCGCCCACAACCAGAGCCATAAAGGGAACTGTTTATTTTCTAGAGGCTGGTGGGAGGGGAGGTGGATTCCTCTGTCACTGCTGCCCCACATTGGTGGCAAAGAACTTAGCACAGAAATATTATAGGACAGACGCATTAAACTGAACTATAGCTCAAGTAAGTTTTCTTGCATCCGCTGGGACTGAAATCAGACTAAGATCCTTTTCTCCCTGGGAAAATATTTTCTAAATTTGCCTTCATTTAAGGCAAATTCTCCTCTGATCCTGTCTCCAGTTAGCAACTTTGGGCCTGTGGCAGCCCACTTGTTCCAGAAGGCACAAGGCAAGGAAAAGAGAAGGCAATGTTTGCCAACATTTATGTTGCTGGGGCCCCTGTTCACGATCCAGGAAGATACTGAGACAAAGAAAACACAGCAGTTGTTTCTCACAGAGCTCACTGGGTGGGGGGGCAAATGCCATCTAAGCTTCAGTCCACGGAGGTGATATGGCCTTGATTTCAGGTAGGTCGTTAGCATGCCTTATTCCACAAAAATGCAGTCTTCTTTCTCTTCGATCAGTAACTTCCTTAACTGACCTGGGCACTTACACCACCTAACTGATCTGTGTGAGGGTGGACCTAAGGGGAGGAGACCAGGGATAAATGCAAAGTGCTTGTTTCCTGCCTTCCAAGGATCAGGAAGACCACGGGAGCTCTCCCTGGTGCTACTGATACCATGCCCCTGCGTTGGTTGCTTGATCCTGTATTTGCTGTCACTTCTCTGTGCAAATCTCCTGCCAGAAATTCCACCTGAAAGGACTCTTGTTTGTTGTTTCTGCCTCTGGCCAGCACCACTGGGCCACCCCCCCATCCACCCCCACCCCCATCTCCACCCAATTTTTCTTCACTCTGCCACACATACTACTGTCCTTAGATGCAACTTTGATGATGTTCCTGCCTAGTACCCGCTCCAAACTCTCAAATCTTACAGTAAATTCTTAAGGATCTTCACCAAAAAAAAATTCCAGAACTGGAAGGGTGCTTCAAGACTATTTAATGACTACTGATTGTTATTGTCCAGAGCGCACTGCTTACTCACGTTTTAGAAATCTTAGGTTTCTAAGAGACCGATACTGCAAATAATATGCTAAATGCTTATAGTTTTGCAGTCGCTAAATGGTTAATGAGGTTAACATGTGTGCTTAACACTTACCGGTGTGTGGTTTCAAATGATGCTAATGTACATTAACACTCCTAATTACAAGACCCCTGAGCACATTTCCCACACACTTTACACCAAAAGGTCCACAGGGTGACTAAATCTAGACAGTTTATGCCTGGCACCAAAATCCACCCAGACCCAGACAACTGGCGCCATGGCTTTGCCATGACTGTAGCCATGTAGGTCGAAATGGAAATAGTTAAGACCAGTTAAGACCTGTAATATGGAGACCACCACAAGGACTTCTGGCTTCTAGATCTGAACTCCTCACAAAGGTTTTCTCTAAGAGAGTGCATTTTTCTTCCTGAAATACAGTCTTGATCTGAGCCTTCACAGTTCATTAAATGTGTTCTTAACAATCTTAAAGCTTAGGTGGGGATTGAGAGTAAAAGATCCAAGATCCTTTTTTTTTTCCCCCAAAAAGACTGCTTCACCTCTATATAAATTTACAAATGTAGACTTCAGGAAAAGGGCTATTGCTTGGTGCAAAGACCACTGCTATCCATTCAAATCCATTTTATTTTTCTGCAAGCACATAGACAACGTTTCATAGCCTCCCTTGAAGTTAGAGTTTGGTCCCATGATGAAGATGATGAAGTTCTCAACAGTAGAATTTGAGCGGAAGCGATGCGTGTCACTTTGAGGCTCGGCCTGTAACAACTCCCCTGAGGTGTGATCCTTCATGCTATTTCCCTTTCTGCCAGTCAGTTTCAAATGGTAAATGAGGACCTTGGGGATGACAGAGACACAAAGTAAAAGGAACCTGGGTCCCTGAATGACTCTGTGGAGAAGAGGTACCCTGAACATTTACCCAAGGCTGATAAACTTCTGTAGGTTCAACTATTACATGCTTATCTCTGCTTGTCACTACAGAGTGTCTACCCTTGCTAACGGGGTACCCAGTTCAAGCTCCGAAGGCAATAAGTGCGTTGGGAGGGAAGTAATATGCCTCCAGCATATACAGATCTAAGTTTTAGTCTCTGAGTCCAACTAAGGAGCTGTGTACAAAACCTGGTTTAGAGTCAATCATATCATTCCTTTGTGAGGGATAAGAACACTCAGATGGAGTGCCTAAGATCACACATCTTGTATGCAGCAAAACTAATATTTGAACCCAAGTCCTAGACTCAGCAAGCAGGGTACTTTAAGGGTTTCCATTGGAGGATCATAAACTAACAATACTACTTTTCCATCGAACCCTAGCTTCTACAAATGTATGTCCTTTCTCATATGCATATTTCTAAATTCTTTTGAAGTAACTTTTTATCCATTTTGTAGATAGGAAATTATGGGACCGAAAGTTTGAGTTATAGAGAACACTAGTAATAAAAAGTAGATTTCAAAAAAAAAAAAAAAATTTAAGTAGATTTCATAGCAATTCGTTTTTGGCGTTTCTTTTAAAAATGTGATCTCTCCGGGGGCGCCTGGGTGGCGCAGTCGGTTGAGCGTCCGACTTCAGCCAGGTCACGATCTCACGGTCCGTGAGTTCGAGCCCCGCGTCAGGCTCTGGGCTGATGGCTCGGAGCCTGGAGCCTGTTTCCGATTCTGTGTCTCCCTCTCTCTCTGCCCCTCCCCCGTTCATGCTCTGTCTCTCTCTGTCCCAAAAATAAATAAATGTTGAAAAAAAAAATTAAAAAAAAAAAAATGTGATCTCTCGGGGCCCCTGGGTGGCTCAGTCGGTTGAGCGCCCGACTTCAGCTCAGGTCATGATCTCACGGCTTGTGGGTTCAAGCCCCGCATCAGGCTCTGTGCTGACAGCTCAGAGCCTGGAGCCTACTTCGGATTCTATGTCTCCCTCTCTCTCTGTCCCTCCCCTGCTCATGCATTCTGTCTCTCTCTCAAAAATAAATAGCCATCTAAAAAACTTTTTTTAAATGTGATCTCTCTTCTCAACCAAACCTATGTGTTTATAATGCACGAACCCTTATGGGTTTATCTCTTTTTCTCAGTATCTTAACAGGAATTTTAAAGTACAGATACTTCAATAGCTTTAATTGTGTCAAATTTCTGTCTCTATAACAAGTCTTAATGTAGATGCAACTCAGATTTTTTAAAATAACTTTTCCCCTCTGTCTATATTCTATGTGTAAGCCTTTGGATTTAATTTTAGAAGCATCTCATAGATGCAAAGATGTAACAATCTGTGAATAATACTTAAGTCAATAATAGATACAATGCTGTATAAATTGTAAAGTTAAATGCTGTAATATGTACAAAAAGATACCGAATGCTCCAAGGGAAGTCAGATTCTACAAACTTACAGCATCAATCATGATTTCATTGAAGACTTGACATAGTAATTAATGGTGTATCTGGCAAGTATAGGTGCCTCTAATCATGTCTTGGACCGCATACCAAAATAACACCAGGCAAAGACTTTCAGTAAATTACTTTCATTTACTCTGCACAACTGAATAGAAATTCTTCTCTCGGAGTACTCTGGACAAATTACTTCTGCCACACGTGTAGTTTTGACTTGGACAAGAGAGTATATAGAAATAGTGGTGATCATTCAGGAAACGCGTTGACTGAATCAGAAGATGATCAGTTATGATGCCCGGCTCAGGAGCTCCCAGTTTACATTCTTTCTGGAAAGATATTTCTGCCTGGGTTTCAAAGACCGCCTTTGGATCTGTTAAATCAAATTGGTCCTCAAGCAACTGTAACAGTTGTGGAAAAAAGAGTTAACTACATAGAAAACATTTTCCTCCCCCTCATCCTAATGTCCAACCGACAACACTAAACTGTTTTTGTGTTTCCTCTTATTCCAGGTGATGTGTGTAATATTAAAACCTTACAATGTCCTGTATCATTTTAACTATTAGCTATGCTGTCATGCTAGTCTTTGCATTAACACGATCATTTCTAGGCACTGTATTAAACATGACTCATTTTAATACTATATCAATAGGCCTGACCTCATAATAGATATTACTGTCCTAGGGTTTTTAAATGCTGAACAGGGGTGTGCAGGTCAATGGCATATTAATAGGAGTCATCTATGCTCATGAATTGTTAATTATTTTTGTTGTTCAAATGTTTCTGAATTAAGAACATAAAATGAGATACTTTTACACACACACACACAGACACACTCCTCAGGGCCTGTATAGATTTAAGAGAAAGAGAGAGGAGAGATACTAAGTTTCTGTGCCTCAGGAAGTTTTAGTCAAATCTATGTATTTACTAAGGCAAAAGAAATCTTCATTTGCTGAGGGTAAAACTCACTAAAGTGTGTTTTTTTAATTGAACCCAGAAGGATGCACTATAACATTTTTGAAAACTTAGAAGAAATTTGGCATCAAAATAAAACAGTTGTGTGCAGAGAAGACTATGCAAAGTTCACCCTAAAATGTATTGTGAAATGTAGTTCTTTGATTAATGAATATCCTCTTCTTACTTTTGAGTTCATATATTTCTTTGTACACAGTCCTTCCTTGCAAATATTTACAAATAGCTTCTGTGTAATCACGGCATGACGAAGATAATAGAGCTTTATGTCCCGCCCTCAAAACGAATTGGTACCTTATAGGTAACTTTGACAGCAACTTCACTTCAATCAGAAGAGAAAGAACACCAAAGTCTATGCCAAGTGCTCATCAACATCAGATACACTTGTGCAAGCTGAGATTAGCATGTCTGTTAGGTCCCTGGGGCATGGTCATTTCAGTTCAAAACTCCCTAAATTCACTTACCTTTTATTTGTCATCTGTTATGACGTTTGCAGCTCAATTTGTGTGCTTTTCTTCAAATGTCTTATCTAATTGTTTCTGTAATTCAGAGTCTCAGTCTACGTCTTAGGATGAAAAAGGAAAGCATTTGCATCTGTATCCATGCTCCCAAGTGCTTATTTCCAAATGATATTTTCATAAGTGGAGTTTGAAGGTAACGCAATTCAAAAGTGCCTCTCCCCAAACGGATAGGTTCCTAAAGCAATGAATCAATGTATATTAGACGTGAAAGGAGAAAAAAAGAAGCGAAACGTCTTCCACTGGTATCATCCTAAGACAAACGCCTACCTAACTAACCCAGCCACAATATATTTGCAATTGTTTTCCATCTTGATAGGGATTCACAGATGTCTTTTTAACAACCGTAAACCAGAAATACTCAATATGAAAACAAAAGAACATATATATTGCCAGTAATAATCCGGGTAATCTACAACTCCTTCCATTAACACTGTTGTTTTTATCCATTTCCACATGCAAACTTCTTTCTGCTTATAAATCAGGAGACTAAAGGGGAATAAATACATACGTATCATAGTGATCTAACACCCATCCCAAGCAAGCCTCATCCTGTGTCACTGCCTAAGTCATGCAAATTACACCAGAGCTGCCAGTTGACTAAGATTAATGACACTGCGCCAGCTTCTTTGTTTCTCTCTGCGGCCGTTTAGTGTGAAATACTATCCAAAAACATTATCTATCCTCGATTAATCCCACAAATTTGTTCACACGATGCACATTGTTTAGGGCAATTTACAACAGGAACATACTGAGCACAATTGCATTTAATTACTTGGGTTCTAATTACATTCATTAAAGGCTAATAAAATAAATGAAACAGCTTTAAAAGCTTCTGCAAAACACATGGGTCTTGTCTCCCTAGTGAAACATACAGTAGATGTTTCATGTGAAACACAGATTTGACCATATATGTGTGTTTACAGATGTATATATATACATATCCCATATGTTATGGAAGGTAGATTTTTAAATCATAAGCAATAAAATATAAAGTGTTCTACAAATGCATTTACTTAATGAGTGGTTGAGAGATTTTCGGAACCTAGAACTACTTTTTATGTGGCGAGTAAAGAGAAAAGCAAATCAGTTTTCAAAATCCATTTTGAATCTTAATTGTTTCCACCTGCATGACCCAGATGCCCAACCCTCTTTCCCATGTCCGTGTCATAAAGGCCACTGACCAACAGAATGGGGAGGCATTCCACTCAAGCTGGGTTCTGGAGAATATTTCCATCAAGTTAATCCCCAAACTCAGTCAGGACTTTGGGCTTACTTCCATCCGAAGTCCAACACCAGAGGGAGTTTATTTAAAGACCCTATAATCTATTGTATGGAAATTCATGCTTTAGGGCGCACTGCGCACTCTGAATAATTTACTCTGTGAGGATCAAAAAAATTCATTTTGTAAACATCTGATTTTCCTGATATTTGCATACCTATTTAATGCACTCTGTTTGGACCATTTGAGAAAGAGAAAATGGAAAATATCATTGTTGACAACTATGCTAGAGAGAAACAAATATTGGACAATCAAATAAGCTTTTCTGTCACTTGACTAGAACTCAGAATAGTCTAGGTTACCAAAGACAATTGTCTACCTAACTAATTGTTTTATATAGCTTGGAAGTCCAGGCTCTACTTTATCAAATCCATGGTGATTTTATCTGGTAAACGTATACCATGCCGTGTAAAGCCCTCTTCAGCGCTCAACACAGGTAAACATAAAAACCTAAATACATGTGACTGGCATATCTCATCACAAACAGTATTTCGCTTCTAGAGTGGACTTTGAGCATTTTCTGAAATAAACCAAGAACGTTGGAGATGATTTTGATAGCCACCTGGGTTTAGGATTCCAAATGGATTCCGATCTTTGCCAAAGAATAAAGATTTTTTAAGATCTTGCTGAAATGCATTGGGAATATCCTATTATTGTCTTTTTTTAAATATGAGTACTCTTTGACCCAGTAAGTCCACCTCTAGGTATCTACCTTGAGCAAATACTCTCACACATGCACAAAAACAGAGTTAGGAAGATGGTTATTACAGCATTATTGATAATGGTGAGAAAAACAAAAACAACTTAAATGCTCATCAATAAAGGAATGGTTACTAACTATAGGAATCCATATTCTATAGTCCTATGTAGCAATTAAAAATAACACAGTAAATCCGTATGTACTACATGGAATGTTCTCAAAAAGCAAGCTGTGGGATGACATATACTATGTGAATGTACAAGATGAAACAGTTTCTAGATGTGGGTGTGCATGTGCATATGCCTGTGTGTGTAAACACATAGAAAAGATCTGGAAGAATCCAAAAACCAATAACAATGGTGACCTCTGAGGAGTAGATAAGGGGGTAGGAAAAGTCTTAAGGCAGAAAAGAGGACCTCTACTTGTTACTCGATATACTATGGAGATGAATTTTTATAAGAATGTATTTATGTATTATGTGTAACATTTTGAAAGTAACATACATACAAGGTAAATATTTAGAGTCATAATGTGTTATTAAACACTCCCTCCCACATGCGCACACACACACACACACACACACACACACACACACACACACACACAACTTCCCAAACACCTTCATCTCATAGCTCTTCGGAACATGATCTGGAAGAGGTTTTCTCAGAAAGTTATAAAACTGAGTGGGATTTTACAATCTAGAAGTTTTCTGTCTTTGACACCTGCTCTCTGCTTCTACCTAACTATTTTTTATTTTCTCCTGTTATGTGTCAGTGCCAGCGACCTGAGGGAATTCTATTCTCGAAATACAGCTGCAGGAGGCACTTGTGTCCTCACAGAATCCCACTAACAGGAAGGCTGACGTGTTTGCATCCCTCACCGTATGGAATCCTATGAGTTTCAGAGTCATGTCCAACGTGGTTGAAGTTACCTGTCTGTAATGCCATGATGCAGGCTGTGGTGCAAAGCAAGCCTAAGTGTTTGCTTTGGGAAAAGTATTCAAAGAACGATGCTCTGCTCTCATTCACTCATTGGCATAAACGCTTTAACAGGATTTGAACATTATTTTATAAAACTCAGAATCGTAATAGCATGGAAAAGGACCTGACACGGGGAAAAGATGGGTAAACTGAAAAGCAAAGCAGGTATGAAGCCTCAGATTGAATTTTCTGGTGCAAAAAAACAGAGCTTTTCTCTTTGCCACATCTCAAACACCACATGTTCTACAGAGCTTGTGAGATGTAAGAAGTCTTAGAGCGGAGACTCACCATTTCATCACATTATCTCTGATAATGCCTAGAGAGTGCAATCCAACTCTTTGGGCTTGCATTCAAGGCTCATCATCTATGGAGATTTGTGCCTTGCTACTTGGTTTCCTATACCACATGTACTGCTCAGAGTTGGTGATCTTTTTGATAGTCTCTCACCCTGGAATCTCTTTGCTGTTCTCTGCTAATCTCCACCTGGTAGGATCCCTCAGGTTCTATCTAAAGTGTCATCTCTTCTGGTGGTTTTCCCTGGTATCCTGCACGGTACCTTTCCTGCCGGAAGTTATTGTTGCTATCGCTTTACCTCCATCACAGTTTACTTGTGCCTCCATGGCATTTGCTACACGTGCTTTTGTACTACGGATCTCCATGTGTCAGTCTCATAAACTCCTAATAAAATGTAAGCTCCTTAAAGTTTGGGACTGATATCAACGTGCCCATGAGACCAAGTAGAATGCTTATCACATAGCAAGAAGGGATTGAGAAAAACCTAATAATTAACCAGATTAAAAAAGTGCCTCAATTGTTTGAAAAATTATTCACCAATGTGTACCAATATGTAGCCATCAGTAGACAGAGCACCGCCAACGTCTAATAGAGTACCTGGCATAAAGTAGGTGCTCAATAAATATTTGTTGAATGCGTATGAACAAGTAAATGAAGAAACACCATAGGAACAAATGAGTGAGGTTTTTGTTTTGTTTTGTTTTGTTTTCTTTCTGTCTTTCTCCCATTTGTCTACCCCAGGAGAGAAAATGTTTATTATAGTATCTCTTGAATAATGTCAAATATCCCTTCATGGCATTTCATCAAAAATAGCAGTCATCAGTGTTATAGTCTAAAACTATAATAACAGCTTTATATGGTCTGGAATTCAGTATCTAGTTTCCATTAAGAGTTTCAGAACTGACTCTGACATGCTTATATTTTAAATCTGGCCTATTTTATAATAAAAGCTGTAGAATAATTACGAATATGTCAAATGAGTCCTGGATTGGTAATTTGATATCTTTAGAATTCTTTTTAAATTTTTTTTAATGTTTATTTATTTTTGAGAGAAAGAGATAGAGTGTGAGTGGGGGAGGGATAGAGAGAGGGGGAGATACAGAATCTGAAGCAGGCTCTAGGCTCTGAGCTGTCAGCACAGAGCCAGATGTGGGGTTCCAAGTCATGAACCGTGAGATCATGACCAGAGCCAAAGTCAGATGCTTAACCGACTGAGCCACCCAGGCACCCCTGTCTTTTTTTTTAAGATTTTTTTAAGGGACACCTGTGTGGCTCACTTGGTTAAGCATCCCACTTTGGCTCAGATGTTGGCTCACGTCATGATCTTGGGATCACGAGTTCAAGCCCCCCGTCAGGCTCTTCTGCTGACAGCATGGAGCCTAGAGCCTGCTTCAGATTCTGTGTCTGCCTCTGTCTTTGTCCCTCCCCTACTCATGCTCTGTCTCTCTCTTAAAAAATTTTTTTAAGATTTTTTAAGTTTATTTTTGAGAGAGAGAGAGAGAGAGAGATATGGGGGGGGAGGGGGAAGAGAGAGAGGGAGAGAGAGAATCCAAGCAGGTTCCCTGCTATCACCGCAGAGCCTGATGGGGGCAGGGCTCCCACCCACCAACTCTGAGACCATGACCTGAGCTGAAATCACGAGCCGAATGCTTCAACGACTGAGCCACTCAGGTACCCCAAGAATTCTGTCTCTATCCATATTTGCACAGATTTAAAGGTAGGGTGTTTTTAATGACATGAACATCCCAAGAGGTAACAGAAAAAATGCCTTTAAGGAGAACAGGAGGTTGGTTCGGTGACTCTTTTGTCAGTAGGAAACTTCCCTTGTGCTTTGACCCTTTTGGGCAAGACCACGGCTTCTTCTGGATGGCCCAGTGGCACCACTCCTCAGGGATACTCGGATGGGATGCATTCTTTTGTATGACCTACAAGAGCTTCTCCTTCCCTTCACTAAAAAAGATGCACAATGCAGCAGGAAATGACCCACACGAACAATATCAATAGACTGTAATGGGATTCGGTGACTTCTTTCCTCTTCTCCTTTCTTTTTTTTACCCACCTCTAGGAAACTGAGAGGAGCTGCTCTACATAAGCACGGAGAAATATATAACTACAAACTGAAAGCTCATGACCTCAATCCTCAGCCACCCCTTGCCCCTCATTACTGCAGCAGTTGGTGTAGGGAAGGATTAAAGAGGGCTAGAAATCATTGGGTGAGCATACAAGGGCTCAGAAATTTGACCTTCGTTACTTAAAGCACACAGTCTCCACTAAAAGCTGGTATATGAGGAGAATTAAAAACAGAACCAAGAAAGGTCAGGTGGAGTGCAGATGCACTAACAAAGATGAGGTTGAAATGGCAAAAAAAAAAAAAAAAGTCCTCCAAAATATTCATCTTTTCTTCCACCAGGCATAAGCTGACATCACAAGGAGACATTTTGGCTTTTGCCACTAACCAAAAAAAAAAAAAAAAAAAAAAAAAATGCAAAAGAGCTTCCGTGCCAAAAAGCAGGAGTTTAAAACTTATAATTGCCAGAACAAGGGAGGACTGTAGCATGCAGCTTCCAATGCACAAGGCTTTCTTAGGGCACTTTCTAATGAAGTGGAATCAGATCGTGCCTCCGCTATTTATCTGATAGCTTTTATTATCTGTATCTACGAACTACCCATGTTTAACGGGAAATACAAGAAGGGATTACAAAGGCACTGACTAGTGAGATATTTTTACAATTGTGAAATTTGCAGCAAGGTTCTTTCTTTCCTGGGAAGGCAGAGTAAGGGCCAAGGGGCTAACATCGTAAAGCACATGACCATGGCAACAGCCGCAATGGGGGCGTGAACTCAAAAGCATTTCAAAAACACATACCCTAAGAAGTGAATGATTCCCATCTGTCAGCAACAATGGGGCCACATTATTCATTGTTCTGGCAGTCCTGTACCCCACGGGTGTTGGGAATAGGCCTTCCCTTTCGGAGATCTCTGGTTGTGGATGAGGAAACAGAGGCATTTAATTGAACTAAGCCTAAGTGACTTGCCCGAAAGAAGTAAGCAGCCTGAGTTCAGTGTTTGCTGAGTGTGGAAAAGAAAATCCAATAGCCAGCTATTTTCTTTTTTAAGAACAATAATGACTATAAAGATATTTTATATTTCCATAATGGTTTGCACTTTTCAAAACAATTTCATAAATCTTCAATGAAGCAAATAAATGAGTTAAATAAATATTATCATAGAAAGATGGCAAGATGGGGGGGGGGTGGATCCTACTCTATTTTTTACTATTTAAACAAACAGTGAATACTCTGGGATAGTGCTATCCAATAGAAATAAAATCTAATGCACTCACATCATTTAAAATTTTCCAAAGCCATAGTAAAAAAGTAAGCTTAAATAACAGGTGAAATTGGGGCAGCTGGGTGGCTCAAGTCAGTTAAGCGTCCGACTTCGGCTCAGATCATGATCTCATAGTTTGTGGGTTTGGGTCCTACGTGGGGCTCTGTGCTGACAGCTCAGAGCCCGGAGCCTGCTTCAGATTCTGTGTGTCCCTCTCTTCCTGCCCCTCCCCCACTCATGCTTTGTCTTTCTCTCTCTCAAAAATGAATGAACATTTTTTTTAAAAAGGTGAAATGTATTTTAGTAATATATTTGATTTGGGGCACCTGGGTAGCTTAAGTGTCTGACTTTGGCTCACTTCATGATCTCACAGTTAGTGAGTTTGAGCCCCATAACAGGCTCTTCACTGACAGTGCAGACCCTGCTTGGGATTCTCTCTGTGTGTCTCTCTCTCTTTCTCTCTCTCTCAAAATAAATAAATAAACTTTAAAAAATCATATATTTGATTTAACCCAATATATCAAAGATATTTAAAAATACAACTAATATAAAAAAATTATCTTTGTATTTCACACTTCACATTTTTTATATTGTCTTTGAAATATAGTGTGTGATCTATACTTTTAGCCCATCTCAGTTAGAACTAATCACCTTTCATGTGCTCAATATCCATTTGTGGCTAGCAGAAACTGTTTTGCATAGCATAGCTCTGAAGTTTCTTCTTCCCCCTAACTTAGACGTTATGATGCCCCAGTGTCTCCATTAGCTACTACAGACTTCAGGAATAGAAAAAGTTGGTTGACCTGGTTTAGTGTCATAATTCCCAAGGGCATCTAATAATCCACTTGGGAGATATTCACATATTCTCTCAAGTCCTAAGAATGAATATGTGTGTGTGTTTATGGTTATACTATTGTATATACGCGTGACATGTATCATTATTAACAAGCTTTACTAGTGTGCCTTTTCCATGTAAAGCATGGCACCAAGTGCCAGATCAGGATTAAATTGTCCTCTTGGACAAAATGGTTATTAAGCCCCTACAATGCATAAGGCAGCCCTGTTTCCTTCATCATCAAAGCTTAGGTTTATTCGCAACTTTTCAACAGCCCTATGTGCGGTGGATAAAGCATTCAACAATGACAATGGAACCCAGACTTTAAATCTGGTCTCTTTATAGCCCCGGTGATTTTTTGCAAGTCATTTCCCCACCCTGATCTTCAGTTTACTCATCGGTGAAGTGAGGACTGGGTGACCTTTATGCTCCTTTCCAGTCCTGACAAGCAATGGCTTGGTAATAAGAGTTTACTTCCTTTTTTGCCTCAAGGACCACATTCCTTAAACTTTAGCAGTTGTCTGTATGTTGTGATTTATAGAGTACCACCAGTAAGATTGCCAGATTTAGGGGAAAAAACACAAAACATCCAGGTAAAGTTCAGTTCAATTAGAATTTCAAGTGAACCATGAATAATAAAGTACAAGCACATCCCATGCAATATTTAGTATGTACTTGTACTATTAATTATTCATTGTTGACCCCAAATTCCAGTTTAAATGGCATCCTGCACTTTACCTGGCAACCGTATACACTAAGAAAGTCTCCTGGCCCTTACCCCTCCATAGGGGCTTGAGGTTCTCAGGCTGTAGCCCAGTAGAAAAAGATACACGCAAGATTTTGTCACATCCCATGAGCCAGAATCCTGGCTCAGCACATTTTCACTGTGTGTGTCCAGAGGCAAGTTTCTGAGCCTCAGTTTCCTTATCTGTAATCTTAAAATGGATCTATATCGTAAGTATTTACCCCCATTCTATAAACGAGGAAACAGATGGTCAGAGAGATTGGACGCGTCACTCTACATTCATATTGAATCATTGATGTTTCTCTACGGAGGTGTGCCAGTTCCAGATTCAGCCCTGAGCAAATGCCATATATTTTGTGCTATTAAGACTAGGAGAGTTGTGGATAGGGTGGTGGAAAGGGGAGATTTTGACATGGAGGGACTCGTTTGGGAAGGCAGACATGGGCGAGAGACTTGAGCAGCTGAGGAAGGAGTGATGAACAGAAAAGTAGGACACAAGGCATAGAGTGAAGATGGGAGGGTATATAACCTCCACTTCTCTAAGCGCTGCACATGACACTCCAGTTCCAGAGTTTCTGTTCTGCACGATTTCCAAAGTAAGGTTTCATAATGCTTCAGTAAAGCAATCTGAATCGAGGTTTTCCTTCATGAGGGAGAGCACAGATACCATACCCAAGACAAGTTCCTTCGCCCGTTTCTCCAACATGTCTATACAGCACGTACAAAATGCAACGGCAATGGGCAAGGATCGCCTCGTTGGGAAAAGTAAGCCTCTCTTGGGTGAGAAGCCGGGGGGGCGGGGTTTGAGTGGAGGTGGGAAAGGGCCAAATCTCTGCCTTTACAGAATGAGCTAAATCAAAAGCATCACTTCTGGGGTTCCTTTTAGTGCCATTAGCAGAGCCACCTGTTTCTCCCACCCATGGCTGCCGCGAATATGGCACGTTACTCCCGAAACTTGGAGACCAGAAAGCCCTTCCCAATTTTCCGACTGCCTTGGGAAAGCTCCTCCCCTTCCAACTGAGACTGATTAAAAAGTAAGAAATCTCTTCCTCGTGATTTCCTTCCTAAATTCTCAATTCCAATGATGCTGGCCTGCCTTCAGGCTTTCGTTCATGGTGTTTCTCCAACTTTTGCTGTTCTTTTCCTTTTCTCCTACACACCAGTCTCTGCTGCTTTCTTTGATACTCTGTGTTCTATCTCCTGCATAATGCCTTCCCCAGCCAGCCCACACCAGAGTCATCTCTCTCTCTTAGCTGACTCTTGTGGTTAGTGTGATTCACTTGGCATTTACATTGCCTTGTGTAGTGTATGTGTGTGTGTGTGTGTGTGCACAAATATGAGTGTCTATCCAATTAGAATGTAAACGTTTTCAAGACAAAGTCTTGTGGTTCTCTGTCTCCTCGTACTTACTGAGATAGTACTTTTTAGAGGTTCAACAAACCTCTGAATTTTTGAGGGAATAATAATAAAACTCCTCAGACCTTCTTTTAATAACTCATGATTTTGTCTCATAAAGGCTGACCTAACCTGTTGAAACCAGTGAAAGTTGTCAAATTTGTATGGCTTGGTCTATGGAGCATATTAAGACGTCAGCGGGTGGTAGGCAAAAAGGAAGAAGCAGGAGAAAGTTGATACTGAAGATGAGAAGCTGACCCAGCAGTGGAGCTGGCCACTGAGGGAAGTACCCAGCAGTGCAAATTAGCATCTGTATCCGTAGGGTTCATCTGGCCGGTGAGGACAGCGGCTAGAGTGTCCAGACTTTTGTGATTCTCAAACTCAGCACGCGCCAATGTCATGTTTTGGGGTTTCCGTCTATTTAAAGATCAGGACTGGGGCGCCTGGGTGGCTCAGTTGGTTAGGCGACCGACTTAGGCTTAGGTCGTGATCTCACAGTTTGTGAGTCTGAGCCTCGCGTCGGGCTCTGTGCTGACAGCTCAGAGCCTGGAGCCTGCTTCAGATTCTGTGTCTCCCCCTCTCTCTACCCCTCCGCTGCTCACTCTCTGTGTCTCTCTGTCTCTCAATAATAAATAAACATTAAAAAAAATTTTTTTTAAAAAGAAAAGATCAGGACCAGTCCAGGTGTTAGAGGTAGCAGAGCAAGGTCTAGTCCCTGGGAAAGGTGGCTGGCAGAGGCAAACAAGGTATCTCTGTCAGTGGTCTGGGACCTAAGGCAGAAAGCCAATGCCTACCAGATCTTAAAATGCTTATCTGAAAACCCAAGAAGATATCTGTTTGTACTTACTGAATAGACACCGAAAGATGAAGGGAAGCTTTGATTTTAGGGGATATTTGAGTACCAGAACTAATCTTACAGCAGCAGGTCTCAGAGATCTTACAGAAGCAGGACTAATTCTAGATCAGACTCCCTGATGAGGCATAATCTGTTCATGTTTTTTCCAGTTCTTAAGATTTGAGCCCAAGGATTGAGGAGGATGGAGCTTAAAGTTGAAAATCCTCAGTTCTTACATATATCTATATGCCTAACAGGATTGACTAAGGTAAAGGCTAATAATTTCTCTATTGAGTAGTGGTTAGGTAGTTTCATGTCGTATATGCCCTGAGGCTCCTCAATAATGGCTAAATACCTTTTTTGGAAAAAAAAAGAATCCAAGCTGATGATTATTTAATATTAATCAAGAAACATACACACATTAAAAAGAAAACACACTTTGAAAAGCGGGCCTAATAAGAGTTCAAAATGGATGTTCTTCATGAGTTCATAGAGAGAAAATACTATTTCTTCTCCAAGATACAATACAATAGTATAGTCTGCTTTAAGAATATGGTGAGGGTCTTAAGTAGAGCTCGCAAAAGTAGAAATGAAAGCCTAAGAAAGAGGGAGCTTCAAAAAGTCTGCCATAGTCAGTGGTGGCTAATGTGGAGGGGCCTAGATGTTTCCTACTTGTCTCTAACACCTATTTTCTAAGCAGATTCACACAACATTCTAACTTTGGCTTAGTCACTAGTTTTAGCAAATCCTGGAAAAAGATTAAGCACAGTTTGAGCTGGAAATCTGCAGGAGAGCAGAGCAAGCCCTTTTCTTCTGTGTGCGTTGTGGAGCATGAGACTTACAGAGCAATCGGGGGAAATTAGAGAATTGCTACCTTCCAGAATCAAAGGTGAGCAAACGTTTGTTTCAACAGGACGTAAAGTACAGAAGTCAAACAAGGACAATGGAAATAAAAGTAAAAAACAAGACATTCCTGGATGTGGTTTGAAGGCATTTAAAAAAGATTCTGTTTAAGATTCTTAGGAGTTGCACATAAATCTGGTGTTGGCAAATAATTGCCTGTTCCACTTGCCAAAGTTCTACTTTGGGGTTCTTAAGAATTCTCCAAACATATGGTGACATAGCCTTTGGAGTTTAGAATTTAATTCATTTTTCACCTGTATGTTAGAAAAATGTGTAAGTTTCAAGTAATACATTATTTTTCTAAACATTCATTTTAAATATGAAGACTCACAATATTATGAGTCTCACGAAAGCATTACAAACCTTAACGTTCTTTCATTGTTGTTTTAATAGATTGTTATGAAAATATCTTCAACTTGTAAAACACTGAAAATTTGTGGGAGGTGCAAAATATAAAAAACATATGACATATATCACAAGAAGCAAATAGTTTATTTTTTGTTTACGCAATGTATCATCATCTGTCTATGCATGCTGTATGCTAGCATAGAACTTTTCCAATGTTTTGAATTCCATTAATCTAAAATATAAAGCCCTATACCTGTGATATATTACTAATGCTAATAGATAAGATCACCCAATTATAAACTTCAGTTTACTCTTATTAATGTAGCAAATGAAGTCATGGAAGTGAGTGAGATCTCATTTTGGATAAGGTTCCATTTCTTGTTAAATGTTGTTATTTCAGAGTTGGGCATATATCATCATTGATATAACAATAACAGATGTCTTATTTGTGGATTCCTCTCCTGTCTGCCTCACAGCAATGATTTTACTACTTGTGAAGGATTACGAAAAATTACTGGAAGATTTACAAGAGGTCTCTGCAGTATTTATCTAGCAGCCAAGTATAATATTGTTTTTCCAAACCCATCAACCAACACAACTTAATCCTGACTCAAAAGAGCTGCATTATTCTTTCCTTAGCCTTTGTGATTACAGCTTCTGTACCTTTTTTGTCAATAAAAGTTGGATTAGTCGCAATAGCACACGTTAGGTGGGGGCATGAAATTCCCATCCTCCTATTCTCCTGAAAACATCAACAGTTATGTTTTTTGGGAGACACTAACCTCTGTGTGCATTTACTAAGTATGTGTATTTACTAAGCCAGTTCTTTCCCTCCCCCACCCCCATTGGGGTGGTACTTTTTATTTCAACAGTCCTCAAGGATTTGGAACTTGCTTGTTTCCAGGTTTGATTGAAGTTTTTGTTGTTTCTTGCGAACTGTTTGGGAATGAAGGCCAGAGACATTTTGGAATTTTCAGGACATTCAAATCCTTTTCCCTGTCAATTGTCTGCTGAAACGAAAACTGGGGAAATGAGCCTTCAGTGTCATAATCTTGGGCACAGTCACCAGGACTGTGTCCTCAATTACCATCAGTAGTAAAGTTCCACAGCCTCTGCTGTAGAGGATAGGAACGTCTCAGTACAAAAGTGTAGTCAGGGTGCCTTCTTGATATTTGGCGAATTTTTCACAAGACCTCATTTAACATTCCCAGTGACACATTAGGGCTATTGTCTTCGTACAGGGGGGATAAAGTCAAGGTGATTTTTATTCTACCTAACAAGTTGGGCGAGGGGCACCGATAGCCCATCTCATTTTATTCTACATTATTTTTAACAGCATATAGAATCAGGCAGAAAAACACACTTTAGATCGTTCACAGGAGGGTAATTAAATACAAGAAAATGGTAACATGCTGATGGAAGCGCTGAGGCTCCAGACAGGGAACAACGAAGCAACCCAGAAATTAGTAACAGCAGGAAGCCTCTGCCATCTCTAAGGATCAGGAAGAGGAAGTATTGTTCCTGGAGCTCAAAAGCTAAGGCTGACTAGTGGGAGCTGGAGTCCCAGCTGAGAATTGTCGTGTGGGAACACAGACCATGAAGGGAGAGACAATCCTACAGGAGCAAGGGCCACCGAAGGAAGGTAGCCAGTGCCAGAAATGGAAGTCCAAGGCAAAGAACTAGGAGGAGAACTCTCTGGCTTCTCTCCCACTGCCTGCCAGCCTTCCACCTGTGCCTACCGTTGACAAAAAACTGTGCAGAAGCCATTTGGGAAGAGAAGTTGAGAAGTGTAGAGAGGGACAGAGCAGAGAATGGATTTGAGAGTCAACAAACGAATGGCTGGAAAAAAATAGCATCTGCTACTCAAAGAAATTGATGTCAAAAGCTGAAAAGACTTCAGATTCTTTCAATATTACATACAGTCTCTATCTTGAAAGAATTAGCTGTAGCATTTCATTGGAAAGACACGATAATGGCCATTAGATAATTAAACAATGCAAATATATGAATAGTGTCTGCTTTGCTGGAATGCCCATAGTTACAATGTGATTTAGCTCATATGTAATTGATAAACAGGAGAATGTAATAGATAAGCAGGAGGGGGGGGTGTTGGTGCAATGTGGAAGTCACTTTGTTTCAATAGGCAAATATTGGTAGACAAAGGGAACCCAAATATAGCAAGAGAAGAATTATAACTTTCTGCAGGAAAGAAAAAGTTCCCCAGCATGGCTATTCCAACAGTCACAGCAACCCTTTTTTTTTTTTTAATTTTTTTAACCTTTATTTATTTTTCGGACAGAGAGAGACAGAGCATGAACGGGGAGGGTCAGAGAGAGAGGGAGACACAGAATCGGAAGCAGGCTCCAGGCCCTGAGCCATCAGCCCAGAGCCCGACGCGGGGCTCGAACTCACGGACCGTGAGATCGTGACCTGAGCTGAAGTCGGACGCTTAACCGACTGAGCCACCCAGGCGCCCCAAGAGCAACCCTTTTTAAGGCTGCAGTATACACTTCTAGAAAATTAAAAGTGAGTGTTTGCACTTTCTGCTCCCTCCCCAAAGAGGTGCTTCCCAGCCGGGGTTGTGGCAGGTTGCAATGTCCCAGTGCCCACCTTAGCAACCACCCCATTGGCCTCGGACTCCATTTCCATCTACCTTATCTTACCAACTCCTCCCGAATTAACCCAAGCGGTATCAACATCTCCATTCTGTTATTCCTGTTTGTTATTGATATCTACTATGACCATATCTAGTCACACTGAGGAAGACTGCATGCCAAGGAGATCCAATTGAGCTCAGATACCAAATATGGTTTTTATTATGCTCTGATTATAAATTGCATGAGGTTCTCAGTGGTCTGCCCAGTGAGCCCTTTTTATTGTTTGCATTTGTTTTCTTTTTACAGAAGATCGAATTTTTAGGAAAGCGTATATCATGTTATAGTAGAAGCACTTATAGTAAAAATATCATTTGGTTTGGGGAAAAGATCAATATGGATCATTCATTCATTCATGCAGCATTTATTAAACATGCTTGTACTTGGCAAATTCAAACAGGAATCAGGTATAGGAAGAATCTTCTCCCCAAAGAGTTTACGACAAGACCTGTTAACAGATCATTAAAATACAAAGCAGTAAATGTTGTAATAGGAGTATCATTGGCATGATGAGAAATTCTAGAGCACGGTAAGAATGGTTTTGCCAGTGTCAGGAAAGACTTCAAGAGGAGACGATATTTGCATGGTCTTAAATAGTACGAGTTTGGCAAGCAGTGAAGGAAAAAAGAAACATCGTCGGCTGTTGGAAAACATGTGCAAAGGCATAAATTAATATAATTAATTAATGTCAGAGTTTGATACGAGTGTTTAGGAATGGAACGAGAGATGAAAATCCATGCAGCAAATGCCAAGAACTCTAACTGAAGAAGTGGATGCTTAATTGCCAAAAGCCTTATAGGTCCAGTTTAGGAGTTTAGCGTTCATCCTGGGAACAAGTGGACTCCAGCTGAGGTCTTTAAAAAGAGGAGTAACTTGATGAGAATTGTTTTCAGGAAGATCATTTTGGTGTCCAAGTGAAGAATGAACTCGAGGGGAGGAAGATAGATGCCAGGGAGATCAGATAGGAGGCTGTATGAATACTCCAAACAAAAATGATGAG
This sequence comes from Puma concolor, assembly GCF_028749965.1. NCBI lineage: Eukaryota > Metazoa > Chordata > Mammalia > Carnivora > Felidae > Puma > Puma concolor. The sequence continues at coordinate 82,762,538 of NC_141672.1, forward strand.
GGTCTTAGCCAGTGGCCATGAGGATGATAAAAAGGGACTTTAGCCAGAGGACATTTCTGAGGGAGAACTGACAGGTCTGATGATCAATTGGACATGGGAAATAAGGGACATAAGTCAGGGATGACTTTAAGAGTCCTAACTGAGGCAACAGCGTATATTGAAATGCCATTAGCTGAGGGACAGAATTCCATAAGGAAATGCAGGTTTGAGGAAGTAATGGGTTTAGCACTTCTATTTTCAAGCTGTCTAGAGTACTCAGAAGTGGACATGGGGCCTTTGTTCCTATAGCCATTGGAGGTATAGTAACTATAGCCATTGGAGGAAAATCCATTGTTAAAAGATAGCTAACCATTTGGTTTGCGCAGGATAGCCAAATCATAGGTGACCTAATTTCCTTATCTGGTAAATGGGTTTTACGTACCAGTGTTTGTAGAGAGATCACATTAATATCCATATTCTCAACATTTAAAAATATTATTAAAAACAGTAACATCTCCAATCCAAAAAGCATCTGTACGACTTGGCAGGCATACAACATGTCGATTGGGAAAGAAAAAGTGGATTTCAGGGCGGGAGCTCTGCATGGTATAACCGAGGACAGATGCAATTTCATGGAAATGTTTGCAGTGTGCATGAAGAAGGCATTGCACAGCCTTGAATTAATAGGAATATATATTCTAATTAATTGACAGCAAGAGCTGTTGATGGAATGAAAATCTAGATCTCCAGCTCCCTAAGCAAGTACCCTGACACAGCCAAATAAATTGCTGAGACTCTGACTTTGTATAATATGTGATACAGTCTAGCAATAATCACCTTATGTTTTCCCATCCTCCATCCATTATTTTGGATTTGGGGTTCTTTTTTACACCTAAATCTAGCATGAACAAAAGAGAAAATCTAGAGATGGAAATTACAACAAAGAGAAACAGAAAAAAAATTAGAAAGAACACTTGAATTCAGACAACATGGTCACCACACGGCACATTTAAGAAGTCTCGTGATTTCTGTAAAAATGACAATTATTCCAGTGACACTCCTTCCTGTGGTGCTTCTGGCAGCAGAAGTGAAAGTTATACTGGGCCACCAGCACTTTCTTGTCATGTCCTTGTGACCAAAAGCACATTGTCACGTAGGTGATTAGTATCAGAAATACATTTTCTTTATACTAAGTTAAAACACCACTGTTCCTTTTAGTAATATCTTCTAAACTACAAAAACTATATGAACCTCTTTGGACATGCTGTGAAGACATATCATCTTCATACATGTCAAATCCCTAGAATGTGTTTAAAGTCAAAAAGGCAGAGAGAACAGGCTTTATAGGAGCTCTGGTCCGATGCTTTCATTTATAGCATCGCCATGAAGTAAAGCCTTCCTTCAGGCTTTTTGCTTAAAATGCTGCTAAAAATGATGTTGGTATGTTTATACTGTACCGATCTTTGCAACACAGAAATATTTTAAACAAGGCTATTCATACAAATCCTTTATTTTAATGTGCAATTGATTAGCTAGCATTGCATCTAAAGAGAGAATAATTGTAAATTGCCAACTAGTCTATAAATATTCCCCTTAGGCGTGCCAAAATCGCAAGCCGTAATACCACAGTAGTGATGGAAACTTGAATAAACTTCTGTAAATTAAAATTTATTTCCTATACCTTGGGAGAAAAAAAAATTATTTCCAAAATGATGTCTCTACCAAACCAATATTATCCTCACCATTTATTGAGCAATTACTTGGTTCCAGGCTTGGAGTTGAGGAGGGGGAGAGACATAAAGATAAAAAGACTCAAACTCTACTCTCTGAAATTAGTGAAGGGGGCACCAGGACGGCTCAGTCAGTTAAGTGTCCGACATCAGCTCAGGTCATGATCTCACGGTCTGTAGGTTCAAGTCCCACATTGGGCTCTGTGCTGACAGCTCAGAGACTGAAGCCTGCTTTGGATTCTGTGTCTCCCTCTCTCTCTGCCCCTCCCCTGTTCATGGTCTCTCTCTCTCTCTCTCTCTCTCAAAAATAAACATTTAAAAATCCAATTGAAACTAGTGGAGGAAAATTAAAAATATTAATAATAGCCATATATAACAAAAGGTATCAATGGTATTATAGAGCCAGGCTACAGATGTGCATGACTCTGTGTGTGTGTGTGTGTGTGTGTGTGTGTGTGTGTGTGTGTGTAAGTACAATGAGAAAACAGAGAACACAATTTAAGGGGAGAAAAGTGTCAAATAAGGAACATGGCACTGTAGTGAATAATAAATTCTGGCTCCAGAAATACTGCGCTTTGTAAAACTCCTGGCTCTGTCTCTCACTACCCATGACAATCTTACCAAGTTACTTTGTCTCACTTGGCCTGGATTTCTTCATGAGGACATTAAATAAGAACAACACGAAAAGCACCCAGTATAGTGCCTGGCCCAGAGGTGTTCAATAAATAGTAACGTTTGCTATTGGGAAAGGCCTCATATAAATAGGAGTTCAATAGACGAATGATGTCGGGCACTGGGTATTGTGCAATTAGCAGTTTCCTCCATGATTCAGAAAGGAATAGTAACCACAGAGCATCACCTCTGGCTGAGGTTTACAAGGAGAAGGAAGGGGCAGGCCATGCTGGTAAGAAATAAGTGTACAAATGAAATGATGCAGAGTCAGAGAAACCAAGAAATCCCCAAATGTAAGGAAGGAAACTGGGTCAGGAGCCAAGGAAATCTTAAGGAAGGTAAGCAGGTAACATAACTCCCCAGCAGGATGAAGGGAGTGCCATTGGGAATAGCTGTGTTATTTTGGCTCCGCAGCCAGTGTGGATGCCCTTTTCAAGAGACAGAGGAATGGGCCTTACAGTTGCTCAAAAGCACTACAGAGGGGCTCGTAGAAGGAGGGCTAGGCCACCAGGACGCTTGTACCCCGGATGGAGTGGTATTCTCAGAGCTCAGTATTGCTTTTCTCAAACTTACTTATGGCAAATGCTTTAACCAAAGATCAGAATCATTCACAAACCCCTCAAATTCATAAGCATCTCAGCCCCGTTTGGGGAATAGGGAACTCGGCCATCTTTGCAGTCCAGAAGACGCTAACCACTTCTTAAGAATCTGCTTCCAGTTTTTAGCTCACCTCACAAAAGAGACCAGATTCCTCAGGATCCAAGACAGGGATTCCCTGCTGGAATGCAGCTATTCATCCATTAACTATATGCTGTCGTAGGTTTCTTAAAACTGCATAAAGGATCATTGTTTGGTAGAGAACACTGCACAAAACAGAAAAGCTTTGGGAGCCTGGGCCTGAGGAAGAAACACCCAGGGAGTATGCTACATGTTCCTCTAATGCTTGGCAAAATTTTCGTATTGTGGTGCATATAGAAATGAATTCTGAATGTGAGTCAAACAGTAGGAGGGCACCGTTGACGGCTGGATCTGTCGGAAAGCTGCTCACTTACAAAAAATGCTACGAGGAAAATGGTGAATTTCCTGCTTGGCATTCAGGGCAATTCAGCAATACGTTCTTTTAAAAATGAAAAACAGCGAGGATATGGTAAACAGAGTGCATTTTTATTCGTTTATGACTTGAGAGTTTCTGACATGGGAAAAGGCTAAAAGGCCCAAAGGCAAAGGAATCTTTGTCTCAAAGGGAAAATGCTGTGGACGAAAATAAAGGTTGGGTTAGGTATTCAACAAGATTCAGAGTCACTCTCGGGGGAGAGGTCCTTCATTTGGGGAGACTCTTAAACTCATTCAGGCCACCAGAGTACCAGTTAGCACAGGCAGCTGTAATTCACTAAATGGAACCCCGGTGGCCTGAATCAATGCTACCAAAGAGGCGCACTTACCTACAGGGAGCAAATTAGGTGCTAGCAGAATGTCTGATTATTTTGCCGTTTATATTTATAGAGTCAGTGAGTCAACAAGTATTTATTGACCCCCTAGAGGTTGCAGTGCTCACTAATAAATGTGTGGGTACCTATTAGGGGTTAGACGCATTCTCCTGCCCTCAAGGAGATTTACAATCCAATAGAGGTGATAACTATCCTTTAAAATGGATACTTATCAATGAAAACAACAAAAGGGAAATTAGGAAGTTTGGGGCTGGGAATTTTTTTGACCCATTGGAAAAATAGGATACTAATAAGTCAGGACAAACCTGGAAGGTGGACTTTGAGTGGGGGTTTTTTTGTTTGTTGGCTTGGACCGGTTTATTTGGGGGGTTTTGTCTTTGTTTTCATTTTTGTTTTGTTTTGTTTTTAAAGGCAGCAGCATGACATGCAACAGGAGGAAGGGATTTATTTGAAACCTTCAGGAAAGCCTGTTAAGAATTGTTGAGATTGAACAGGGAGAAAAATAACACTAGAACCAAATGAATGCTGTCTTGGTTGGCCAGCTGAAAGATACAACTTGACTTGAGTTCCATAAGAGATATAATACACGTTATGACTAAAACTGGCTAATAAGGAAGGTTGTTGTTGTTTTTAAGTTAACATCTACCAAAGAAACCACTGGAAGTCATTCTTAGCAGAAATACGAGATCTAAAGGATGAACAATACTAAAGAATGAATAATATGTTTTAGCCAAGTGCAGCAGGATTGTGAGTAAGGGGAGTTTGCGGACTAAGAAGTCAACAATAAAGAGCCAATGGTCTTGTATCCTGGTCTGTGGAGAGGCTGTCTAGTGGGGCTGGAGAAGAACAGACAGCGAGAAACAAAGTTACCTTCTGGGAGCTCTTTTGAAGGGCATTTAAGGGAGCAGGTGTAGCTAATGAGCCCAATTTGAGTCACACTGAGTTTGATAAAGACAAAAGGAAACCTAGTGAGAATTACACGGAGGGCCAAGAGAAATCTGGAGCCAAAAAGGGAAATTTGTTTAAGAGGAACGTAAATGTGGGAGTTTAATCCCTGGAAGGAAGTGTAAGATTGGAGGAAATCTTCAAGAGGACTTCCCACATTAAGGAAATGATAGTGAAGGGGAGTGAATTGCATTTGCACTGAGATGCTCGTCCACAGACGTTCTGTGAAAGAAATAATGTCATTACTCTGGTTTCATATTTACTGAGCTTAAGAAGTTCCGTCCAGGGTCAGGAATGAGAAGTTTGAACCAGCAATAATAGAAGACCTAGCGACAGTTACCAAATGGTATTAAACCCTCCCTGAAACACTCCTTGCCACAGGGTGGCCTTCCACGCTCAGATAGGCCCCTTACTATCTAAATACCTATCTCGCCCAGAATGCAGTCCTCTCTGGACCCCGTGGCTCTGCAAAGTGGTATTAGGGAAATCAGGCAACCTGAGTTCTAGTTCTGATACCTAGGATTGTGGGTTAGGCTGAAACCTCTTTGACATCCATTTTCTTGACTATAAAAGAGAGTCAAATAATCTTCTCTCTCAGGGATTCTGAATGTTAAGCAAGATAATCCATATCAGGTGTCTGATATCTGGTATGTAGTCACCCAATGTTAGCTATTACTCTCATACACATTTTTAATTAAATTGTAAGTATACATACAAATGTATACTGAACATGCCATCAACTTGTAACTGTTCATTTGTTTTTTGTTTTTTTTTTAAGTGTATTTATTTTATTTTGAGAGAGGGAGCACAAGCAGGGAAGGAGCAAAGAGAGAAGGAACAGAGAGAATCCCAAGCAGGCTCCCGACTGCCAACACAAAGCCAGACGTGGGGCTCAAACCCACAAACTGCGAGATGGTGACCTGAGCTGAAACTGAGAGTCAGGATGCTCAACCAACTGAGCCACCCAGGTGCCCCTGTACCTGTTCATTTCTTTCTACTTCCTACAAATACCTTTTTTCCAAACCCTCGTCCCTCTTTAGAATTTATAATAAGTTCCCTATTTTCAAGAATACGCACCCCACTCTGATAACTCCTTAATAACTATATCCAAAATTATTACTGCACCTTTTGAAATGATGTTAATTTTCAGTCATTTCAATTCAATACAACTCAGTGTTAAAGGACATGAGATTTTAAATCAGACGATGTAGGTCACAAGCTTTAGCCAAACAGCATAGACCAGTTTCTGAACCTCAATGAATCTAAGTTTTCTGGGTTTTTTTTCTAAATTTATTTTTATTTTTCTAAATTTTCTATAAATTTCTGCATAATACAAATAACAGCAACAGATGTATACACATCATCCGTCTTGCAGAATTGTTACCAAAACAATTCAGATAACATACATAAAGCTCCAAAGAGCTGCAGCAACCTGAAAATTATTGTTAGAAACCACTCTTGGTGGTTTTATGCTTATCACTGACGAGAGGATGAACTTTGACATAGACACCATTGCATCTAGTACAGAACATTCCTATCACTAGCACTGAAGAAATATTTTCTGTGTGTTTGCCCAGAGATGGTTTGGCACACAAAGAAAGAAGACGGAGCCTGACCGACAGAGCTGAAGTGGATCCCATGAAATGATTCTTTAGAGTAAGGAGCTGGAAAGACTAACTTGCATGTGGTACTGACTCCTTACCACATGTTGTGCTATTTTTTTTTTTTAATTTTTTTTTCAACGTTTATTTATTTTTGGGACAGAGAGAGACAGAGCATGAACGGGGGAGGAGCAGAGAGAGAGGGAGACACAGAATCGGAAACAGGCTCCAGGCTCTGAGCCATCAGCCCAGAGCCTGATGCGGGGCTTGAACTCACGGACCGCGAGATCGTGACCTGGCTGAAGTCGGACGCTTAACCGACTGCGCCACCCAGGCGCCCCTGTTGTGCTATTTTTGATGACACAATGCAGTCCAAAGTTCTTGACCAAAAGAATTAGGCGATCTCTTGGTTTAAACTTGTGACCTCATCCCTAGTTCTACAACGGTATTTGCTAGTTCATGAATGGCTTTTCACAATCCTTAACGCAGGCATCCTTACACAGAGGCTCCTGAGCGATATGGTTCGTGTATAATCTTCAGAGCATGGAATTTCTAAATTAGCACATCATGTTTTCCAGAACTCTAGAAGGCTTAAACAAGCCTCTTGGTTATATTAGTGGCAGAATCAGAGCTCAAAAATCAAGTACATAGAAACATAAACTGAAACCCAAGATGCAACATTTAAGCAGCGTCTGAGGTCCCAGGAGTGACCAACTGTTCCCCAGAATTGCCCCTTTATCTCAAAATCCTCCAGTTCTGGTCCAGGGTTTGTGTGCTCTAAAACTGTCTACTCCACATTCACCTTCCAATCCCACCTCACCCAACTCCAGCTTGGAATCTCTTCCTCTTTGTCACACAGGTTATCAATCAATAGAATGGTTATTATTGGTACGTAAGAAAGAAAGGGCTTTAAAAAGCAAGGGATGACAGCTTCAAGGATAATAATAGGAACCAGCATAAAGCCAAACCGGTTTGTTCTTAGCTTGAAAGAACAATTTAAATAAATATCTAATTATCTCAAAGCGCGCCATTCATCATACATTATAACATATTTTGAAATCAGATTTATTTATTTCTCTCTGTATAAACCATACCTCAACTCTTTCTCTTCCCTCTCTCTACATACCACAATATTCTGTCCCAAACCCAGCTCACATTCCTGTGTTGGCTCTTGTCCTTTTTCTCCACTTTTCCTCCTCCAGTCTATTCTTTTCTCCACCTAATGATGCTCTCTCTCCCTTCCTACGAGAATTAATGTTTTCTTTCTGTCTTCTCCAGCCCGCCACTTAGCCCGTCAATACCACAATAATTACAGACAAATATGGGAAGGGGTAAGAGAGAGGAAAAAGCTGTGAACACTCAGATTTAATAGGTTTGCCTGTCACAAAAATGAACATCTCAAACCTGAAAATTGCCTGAGTTTTAAACACTGTCTGAACTTGATAACACATAAGTAATGAGCAAAAACTTCTGAAACCCTCCTAAATATTTTGTACACCTGGATATGCCCCCCAGGAAATTCCTAGCAGTTAAATTAAACTGCTGCTTTAATTTTCCCCAAGTACGGCAGACAATAGTGAAGAATTCCTATCCGCCCTCTCCCACGAATTCAGTTTCAAAGCTGTTAGCACAACACTAGTATTTCAACATTCTTTCGGCTTTACCATCTTCATGTTCATTTTAAATTAAGAAGTCTAAGGCAGATCTTATCAAATCCATGATATTGTTAAGAGCACTTCAAGGTCCTTTTAAAAACAAGAATTACTTACATCAACTTACTTTATTGCTTCATTTTCTGACTCTAAAGGACACAAAGTATACTAAAGCAATTTAACATGGCCGTAACCTACAATTTTAACTTACCCTGAGGGGCCATTTCACCTCTTGTTTTACTTTTCCAGACCAAATCAATAGAGGGAAGAATCAAGTCAAGACACATGTCATAACTGTATTAAAGGTCAATGAGGTTTAAACAAATTGGGTTCTGCTCATAAATAATTGACTCACAATTTGTACCAAGGTACAGGGCGAAATGCTCTTCACCTGAAACATCTTTAAACTTTATTCTACCTATTGTTGGCACCTGAGGGAAATATAACTAAACATATGCTTGGATCTACAAGTCAGCTGTCAACAAATTCTCTCTCTCAAGAATGTAAGGGGTAATAATTCGTAGAAAACATATACCATCCACCTTGCTCATCACAAAAGAGGTTAAAGTAGACCCTTGGTATTCAGTAACACTCGAGGGCTTGACTAATTGTGCGCAATCCTGAAGGTCTGCGCCATGTTGCAATTTGTGACTTTAAGCTTCAGATGCTATCAAGTTGGTGTGTGAAAGTGGGCAGGGCTTCTTGGAAGGGATCCTCAGCAGCCGGGCGGTGTGCATTGTGCAGTACACATGTCTACCCTTAGCTTTCTGGTCATCTACTTACACACAACTCTCAGGCTGGAAATGGGTCTTTAAATTCTTCAGTCACAAGTCCCTGCATTTGGGGAAATTGGGGGCTATGGTATTGTTTCTACACTGGAAGACCTACTAAGCGGCCCAGTACTGGGATGGAATGCAAAAGAAGGTAATCAGGGAGCTCCTGGAAGGGTTTTCTTGTCTCCTGAGGGAAAGGCATGCGTAGACAGCTCAGTTGTGCTGCCCTTTCCCACTCCTCTTACCCTGAACAATAACCAAATGCCTGGATCGGTGAAAGCCATCTTGCAACTGTGAAGTGACAGGTGAAAATCGAAAAGTCTAAATATGGTGGAGAGAACATAGAAAAAGCTTGGGCTCTTTACGAAATTGTTAAATTGCTACACTCCGGTACCATTTACATCTGGGCTTCTTGTTTTGTGAGATAATTAAATTTCCGTGTTGTAGAAGGCTAAAATAAAAACAAAAACAAAAAACAAACAAAAAAAGACCTGACTGATACAATGGTATGTAATAGTGTATCTCCTCTTAAGGAATTTATTATTGAAGCAGGAAAGTAATACAAGAACTCAAATAGCTTTAATAACTAATAGAAAAGTATATGACCCATGTGAAAGGTGAAAACAAAACGCTATAATCAGGAGCGACCTCACCCAGCTGGGGTTGATGGAATGGGAAATCAAAGACCAGGTAAGAGAATGTGGAGAACCAGATGGGGTAGGAAGGGGAGATATCAGGCAGATATGTGTTTGTCTTCCGGTTCTGGCACTTACATACTGTATAATCTTGAACATGGGGCTTGAACCCCTCAAGCCTCCAATTTCTTTGAAAGCTTTCAAAGGTGATTTTCTAATCCTTGTGTGAATAACTTAGAGTAAAGTAAGCAACCATGAATTAGTAGCTATTATTTTTAGAGAAATAGCATGGTAGCCCATAGCCTATCTTAACCACAGAAATTAGACCATCGATCCTAATCTGCCCTTATCTACCAATATGATCCAATTGAAATGAGATTCATAATGCCAGTCAGTGAAAACAGGCAATGCCTACTTGGTGATTGTAGTTAGTAAACAAGGAAAAAAGTGGCATCCATCGCTTCTCCACCCTTCATTCTTGGTCCCAGATACAGATAAACCATGGCATTGAAATCATCCCCGTGCTCCTGGATGGAATGGATGTTACTGCTCCTCAAGATAAGAAGTTAGGATTTGTGTCTTTTTCAGGCACTGTGTTCAGAAGCTTTCCTTTATCTAATTCTCACCTGAAGGCCTAGAAGTATGTGCTATTATCCACATTGTACAGATGAGAAAGCTAAAGTTCCTCTAAATTAAATAATGACTTAAATCACATTTTACTTTTTTTCTTGTCAAATCTTTATTTAAATTCTGGTTAACATCCAATGCAGTATTGGTTTCAGGAGTAGAATTTAGTGATTCATCACTTAACATACAACACCCAGTGCTCATCATAAAAAGGGCTCTCCTTACCTCCCATCACCCATCTAGCCCATCCCCTGCCCACCTCCCTCCATCAACCCTCAGTTTGTTCTCCATCATTAAAAGTCTCTTCCTGTTTGTTTCCCTCTTTTATTCCCCCTCACATATGTTCATCTGTTTTGTTTCTTAAATTCCACATATGAGTTGTTTTGTGAGATAGGGGATTTGTCTTTCTCTGACTGACTTATTTCACTTAGCAAAACACACTCTAGCTCCATCCACATCATTGCAAATGGCCAGATTTCATTCTTTTTGATGACCGAGTAACATGCCATCTTATTTACCCATTCATCAGTCTTAAATCACACTTTGCATTGACTAGGAAGGTGAAATTCAAACTTCTCTAATTTAAAAACCTTCCCTCATACCATTACATCACAACACTTCCAATTAGAACCAAGGTCATTCCCTTCATATTCTGAACTGTTTCGAGCAGTTAGGCACATGGCAAGAATATATTCTCTCTCTCTCTCCTCCTTTCAAACACTACCACCACCAGAGTTAGCTGCCCATAACTGCATTTGTGGAAGTGGCGTTGGCCAAGAGATCGGAACCAACACAACTGGGCACCTAGCATATATTATCAACCGTCCTGGACACGTTAGAATACGTTCTTGCATTTGTTCCTCACATTAGGGAAAGAAGTAAGTACTAATGTCCCCATTAAATTCAGAGGAAACCGAGAGTCTAAGAGGTTGAATACATAATTTCTTGCAAGAATTGATAGGTAATAAGTGGTGGTGCCAGAACTCAAACCCATCTCTGTCTATATCCAAAGTTCATCTCTTTCCTTCATTCCTGGGTTTGCCCCAGCTCATTGGTAGCCTTAGAAATCATAGTCCAAATTCCCAGCACTTAGGGAAGAACAGCCCTGATTTTGAATTTGTGAGACATATTCTATTTCAAAGTTCTTATATCATCGCAGGAAACTTTTAGAAGAGTAAAGCTTGTGGTTATAAAGCCAGTTATAATCAAACTTGAGTGTAGATAGATAGAAAGGAGAGAACTTTTCTTTCAGACAGTGGAATGTGAGGGAGAGGGTATTACAGCTCCTTCTTCATAATGTGCAATGGATCCAAAGTGAGATTATTCGTGAGAAGCAACAGGATTTATGAGATGGTGAATTTCCTTTAAAGGTAAGTACATTAGAGATCCAGAGAAATCAGAACAAGGATTTGTCCCTGCTGCTTTCCATGAGCAAGCTAATTGCTGTTTACATTTTCTAAATATAGTGTCTTCCTAACTTGAAAACTTCCACCTGGAGGAAGTGTTTAGGACCATCTTGTAAATCTCCACTTTGAACCATTAATTCAGGGACGTTAAATCAATAGATATTCTTCACTCACAGGGCGGGAAGAAAGATCAGGTTTGTAACTGGTCTTTCAAAAGTTCAGAGAGTTGTGTGCATCCTAAAGTGAAAGCTGAGAAATATTTCACCAAACATCTGAATCCTAAATTAAATAAAGCTGACAAAATTCACTAACATGCCTCAGAAATATAAAAATATAACAGTTCTAAGAAAAGCAGTGACTATTCTCCAGTAGTTTCTACAAAGAATGTCATTAGTTTATAACAAGCCTAATCATATACTGTGTAATATTTTTGGCCAGTGAGGAAAATAGTCGTGTGAGGAAAAGACAATGTAGTTTTGTGATTCAGTATGCAGGTCGAGAGTCAAACTACCTGGTTCTAATCTCACTTGACCGACTGTTTGATATTGGACAACTCAATTATCTTCTCTGAGCCTCAGCTTCTGTTAAATATTCCTGTGACAACATACATAATAAAGTACTTAGCATAGCACCTAGCAGACAAAATACCTTCTAAATGTTACCTATACTACTAACTGGGTATACTACTGAGCCATAGAAGAATCTAGTGATATTTTGGTAGGCCATTTTGTAGCAATTCATTTTAAAGAAATAGTAAGAGTTAATGGATTTAATACTAATCTCAGCATGTAATCGTGTTCCAATTACGAGTTGAAATATTTTCCATATTCTTTTTTTTAGCATTTATTTATTTTTGACACAGACACAGCACAAGCAGGGGAGGGGCAGAGAGAGAGAGAGAAAGAGAGACACAGACAAACAGAAGATCTGAAGCAGACTCTGCACTGACAGCAGAGAGCCCGACGAGGGGCTCGGACTCAAAAACCATGAGATCATGTCCTGAGACGACATTGGACACTTAACCGACTGAGCCACCCAGGTGCCCTAGTATTTTCCATATTCTAACTTTTAATCCTCATGATAATCTATGAGGTAGAGAATCTCTCAGTTTGCATTTGGAGGCAGACACTGTAGTATAGGGAACTTAAGTGATGTACCCAAGCACATACAGCTGTTTAATGGTAGAGCCAGAATCTAAATGGATGTGTGATCGAAACTGGATCCAGTGTGTATGCTCTTCGCCACTCTATCACATCACCTCTCCTCTGATTCAGTTTAAATGCCCTCAAATTTCTGCCCATACCAAAAGAGAGACAGAGAGACAGAGAGAGAGAGAGAGAAGTAAAACAAAATAGAATAGTCACCTCAAATCCTTCTTTGGGATCTGCTAAGAAATAAATTGTGCTTATATTCTAAATATATATTATGTATTATATATTATACATTATATATTATATTAAATATATATTATATTCAGAATATATATATACACATACACACATTCAGAGAGAGAGAGAGGTCATGTCAAAATTCCATACTCCCCTCAGGCAATATAGGAAATAATTTTATAAGATTCCACTACTAAGGACTGACTGAATTGGCCACGTACGAAAATCGATCTCATTGTCATACAGTGTACGTGCTACATGGAGACCTAAAATCAAAGGGTGTCCCTTGGGCAGCAAGTGGAGATGAGAGCTTTGAGAGGTCCACCAGCTACTGAGGAAAGGTTTCAGAGCAGCAGGATCTTCCTTCTGAGTGTGTCCCTGGCTTGCTGTGGAGTTTAGAATGTGACCGTAACAATTTACCCAAATTGCTAAGGTGCAGAGAGTCTTATTCACCTTAATTAAATCAAAAGTTCATAGTCGGGGCGCCTGGGTGGCGCAGTCGGTTAAGCGTCTGACTTCAGCCAGGTCACGATCTCGCGGTCCGTGAGTTCGAGCCCCGCGTCAGGCTCTGGGCTGATGGCTCGGAGCCTGGAGCCTGTTTCCGATTCTGTGTCTCCCTCTCTCTCTGCCCCTCCCCCGTTCATGCTCTGTCTCTCTCTGTCCCAAAAATAAATAAACGTTTGGAAGAGAGAAAAAAAATTAAAAAAAAAAAAAAGTTCATAGTCAAGGGGCACCTGGGTGGCTCAGTCAGTTAAGCGTCCAACCGGCTCAGGTCACAATCTCGAGATTCATGGATTTGAGCCCTACATCAGGCTCTGTGCTGACCGCTCAGAGCCTGGAGCCTGCTTCGGATTCTATGTCTCCCTCTCTCTCTGCCCCTTCTCAGCTCTCTCTCTCTCTCTCTCTCTCTCTCAAAAATAAATAAACACTAAAAAAAAAGTTCATAGTCAAAAAAATAAACATGACCAGAATCCTCATATCAGCTCATTAATTGATTTTCTTCTTTGTAGGCGAGACACGGGAAGTCCAATTAATGCCCACATTTTACTTGCTGAGTAAAAAATCGGAATATTCCTAACCATAGCAGTTTTAAACTGTTGCCTTTTCCCTCAAGCTTTTCATTTCTATGTTCCTCAATTTCAGCCAGACTAAAACTCCTGTTTCACAGAAAAACTAAAACCATCTGTTAGGACATCCCTTGACTACCTTTAACCTTAAGATGTCCAATCTTCAATTTTTCAAAAAAAAAAAATCATTGCCTCCTATACACAAGATACTGAGGATATAGAGAAGAATAAGGTATATACACCATCTTGGAGCATCAGTTTATAGAGGCAGACAAAAAAATGTAAACAGATAATTGTCAAGTAACCAAGGCAGTCGTGCACTGGTGATGCACAGAGGGTGTTATGGGGAAAGGTAGAGGGCTCCTATAACTTTTACATCCTTCATGGACATTTGAGGGAAAGATGTCCCCTTCTGTGCGGAGGTCATCCTCTCATCTTTCCTCCTGCATGAACTTGCCCATCCCAGCTTTCCTCGATCTTCACTCTCACTTCCGTCTGTAGACTTTAGGCAAGCACTTGTCCTCCTCATCTTTAAACCCTTTTCTACACTATTTCTCCATCACAGTACTACCCTCCCTTACTCTGCTCCTTTTTCCCCAAACTTCTGAATAAATAGTCCATACTTACACCTCCTTTTTCTCAACTCCCATCCCTACCTCCATACATGGCCGTCATGCCTCTAGCCCCACCATTATACCGAAACCACTCTTCATAAAAGTCACCTATAGCGTTCTATGTGCCAATGCCAAGAGTCTACTTCAATTCTCATCCTGGTAGATTTCCTTGCCGCCTGTGAAACTATTGACTCCTTCTTGAAACCCTTTCCTTCCTTGGCTCCGTTCTGCTTGCTGCCTCTAGAACTAATTTCTCTGCAAATGTGGTGAGCAAGGAATTTAAATTCATTTTTGGTTTCCTGCATTATACTCTTCTAACTCTATCTTCTCTCCATGGGTGATTTTGTCTCCTAGGACTTCAGGTACCATCTGTACATGTCAATTAGGGACCCAGCAGGAAACATGTCACTCTCAAATGGAATAATTTAGGACATTTTAATAAGACTATTTACCATGGTGTGGGCAGGCCCAAGGGAATCCATCAAGGAGTGGTTAATACCCCAGGCTTATTCCCCATGGGTCTGAAAGGATAGGGGAGTTGAGGGGAGTCCTAACTGGAATCGATACAGTGGCTGCCTTAACAGGGTCACTGGAGAGAGCTGTGTCCTTTGGAAGAGGGATGCCATTAGCCTGTGGTGACCTGAAAGGGAGGGATTCATGCAATAAATATCTAAAACTCATTATCTTCCTGCCCTTTTATTTTTTACCTGGCACCTCTAAGTGTCCAAACCCAACCAGAAGCCAAAATGCAGTCATGGAATCAAAATAGGTAAGGACTCTAATGTTTATTTTTGAGAGAGAGAGAGAGAGAGAGAGAGAGAGAGAGAGAGAGAGAGAGATTGGGAACACAAGTGGGGAAGGGGCAGAGAGAGAGGGAGACACAGAATCTGAAACAGGCTCCAGACTCTGTGCTGACAGAGTTCAACCTGGGCCTCAAACCCACAAACCACAAGATCATGACCTGAGCCAAAGTTGGATGCTTAACTAACTGAGCCACCCAGGTGCCCCCAAATAGTTAAGGATTCTAGAACACAGAGAAGGTTGGAAAGTGTATCTAGAGGAGTAAATGGAAAATACCCAGCACAACTGCTGCATCTCTTGTCCCTGACTGATCTTCTGAGATCTTGGCCAATATTACCATCTCTCCTCCAATCTATTCATAGTATACTTATGTGCCTTAAGATTAATTTGCCAATTACTCTGTTTTCCTATAGAATTTTCCTTCATTAATGGCATAACTCTTTATTTTCTCTCAACAAACACCATGGAGTATCCTCAACTCTTCCTTCTCCTTTATCTTCTTCATCGCGGTCTGGAGAGTATTTCTCAGAAATGATTTTTGAACTCTGGGCTCTCCTCCCCAACTTTATTCCTCTAACCAACATCCTTATATCCTCTTTTTTTGGACTTCTGCAATACTTTCCCAACTCAATTCCCGATAACTGTTCTTTTCACTACTGTTTAATAGCCTTTACACTGCTGTCAGTTATCTTTCTAAAACACAGATAATCATGGCATTCCTTTGTGTAAACCCTCTAACAGATCTTTGTTGCCTTGGCATAAAATCTTAACTTCACACATGACTTACAAGGCACTAACCTATGCCTTTAGCATATGAGCTTGTTTGTTCAGTAAATATGTCTTGAACACTGACTATATGCCTGTCAAGAGATTAGATGCTCAGCAAAGAAAACAAACAAGAGATTGTGGACATGTTCTAGCCTCTAGACTTCACTGGGAATGATAAATGAATCAAAAGTTCAAAGTGACAATTACTAGGTGATAATAGAGAAAAGTTTACTGGTGAGAGTTTGGGTATAAGAAAGGCTTTGGAAAGAGGATAATGTTAAAACTGAAATGTAGAAAAGAGTATATGTTATCAGAAGGAGTATGGGCATCTCAACATAGGAAAATGCCTATTCCCTGGGTGTCTGGTGGCTCAGTCGGTTGAGCGTCCGACTTCGGCTCAGGTCATGATCTCATGGTCCGTGAGTTTGAGCCCTGCGTCAGGCTCTGTGCTGACGGCTCAGAGCCTGGAGCCTGCTTCGGATTCTGGTCTCCCTCTCTCTCTGCCCCTCCCCTGCTCATGCTCCGTTTCTCTCTCTGTGTCTCTGTCTCTGTCTCTCTCTCTCTCCCTCAAAAATAAATAAAGATTAAAAAAATTTAAAAAAAGAAAATGTCTATTCCCTTGTATATTAGCATAGAAGAACTAGGCAGGTGTGGTACAAGGCAGGTAAAGGGTGAAAACAATTGGCCTTCAAAATTTTGCATTTAAAATATGTGTTTCCACTATATGAAAATTATAGGTCATTTTTTAAATGAAAGGGTAATTTAGGGGTAATGAAAGATATCTACGTTTCGATTGCTGTGTATATATTTGTCAAAACTCGGAATGTACACTTAAAATCTGCACTTTTCTGGTATATATGTTATATATCAGTTTTAAAAAATGTTTACTTAAATTCCAGTTAGTTACAATACTGTGTAATATTAGCTTCAGGTGTGCAATATAGTGATTCAACACTTCCATACAACATGCGGTGCTCATCACAAGTTCATTCCTTAATCCCCATCACCTATTTAACCCATGCCCCCACCCACCTCCCTTCTGGCAACCATCAACTTATTCTCTACACTTAAGAGTTCATTTCTTGGTTTGCCTGTCTCTCTCTCTCTCTCATCCCATTGTTAATTAAAAAAAAAAATCTATTAACTTAAATGTACATAGAGTTTATCAAGAGATAGAAGAAAGAAATGAAACCTGTGTAGTAAACAAGAACATCTCAAAGAGACTTATGTTTGTCTTTTTTCAGTGTGATACGTTTGTCTTTAAAAAAAAAATCACCTTGGAGCGCCTGGGTGGCACAGTCGGTTAAGCGTCCGACTTCAGCCAGGTCACGATCTCGTGGTCCGTGAGTTCGAGCCCCGCGTCAGGCTCTGGGCTGATGGCTCGGAGCCTGGAGCCTGTTTCCGATTCTGTGTCTCCCTCTCTCTCTGCCCCTCCCCCGTTCATGCTCTGTCTCTCTCTGTCCCCCCCCCAAAAAAAAAAAAAAAAAAGTTGAAAAAAAAATTAAAAAAAAAAAAATCACCTTGGTTTCAGTGCAGAAAACAGGAATAGAGACACATTTTGGCAGGAATTTCATTAGGAGACTAGCAGAATAAAGAAAGAAAGGAGTCAATGACCAAATGGCTTCACTGGTGAATTCTACCAAACATTTAAAGAATATTTAGGGGCGCCTGGGTGGCGCAGTCGGTTAAGCGTCCGACTTCAGCCAGGTCACGATCTTGCGGTCCGTGAGTTCGAGCCCCGCGTCGGGCTCTGGGCTGATGGCTCAGAGCCTGGAGCCTGTTTCCGATTCTGTGTCTCCCTCTGTCTCCGCCCCTCCCCCGTTCATGCTCTGTCTCTCTCTGTCCCAAAAATAAATAAACGTTGAAAAAAAAAAAGAAAGAATATTTAATACCTATCCTTCTCAAATTCGTCCAAAAAAATTGAAGAGGAGGGAACATATCCAAACCAAAACCCCCTAAGGACACCACAGAAAGGAAAATTACAGGTCAATATCATTAATGAACATTAATGCAAAAATTCTCAACAAAATATGAGCAAGCCAAATTCAATAGTACATTAAAAGGATCATACCTATGATCTAATGGTATATATTTCAGGGATGCAAGGATGATTCAACAAATCAATTGATTCTGCAAATCAATCAGTGTGATATAGCACATTTACAAAATGAAAGATGGAGATCATATGATCATCTCAATAGATGCAGAAAAAGCATTTGACAAAAATCAACATCCATTTATGAAAAACACTCAACAAATGGGTACAGAAGGGATGTACCTAAACATAATAAAGGCCATATATGACAAACCCACAGCTAACATCATATTCAATAGTAAAAAGCTGAAAGTTTTAACTCTGAGATCAGGTACAAGACAAGGATGCCCACTCTTGCCACTTTTATCCCACATGCTACTGGAAGTCCTAGCCAGATAATTAGGCAAGAAAAAGAAATATGAGGCTTCAAAATTGGTAAGAAAAAAATGAAAACTGTCACTATTTGCAGATGACATGATACTATATATAGAAAACCCAAAAGATTCTATCACAAAACTGTTAGAACTAAAAAATCAATTTAGTAAAGTAGCAGGATATAAAATCAACACACAGAAAGCTATAGTATTTCTGTATACATTAATGTTGAGTTATCGGAAAGAAAAACTAAGAAGATAATCCCACTTACAACTGTATCAAAAAGAATAAAATAGGAATAAATTTAACCAAGGAACTGAAAGACCTATACACTGAAAACTATAAGGCACTGATGAAAGAAATCGAAGAATACACATATAAATGGAAAGATATTCTGTACTCATAAAATAAAATAATTCATAATGTTAAAATGTCCATACTATCCAAATCGACCTACAGATGCAACAAAATTGCTATCAAAATTCTGATGGCATTTTTCAGAGAACTAGAAGGTATAATCTAAAATTATGTTCAGCAAAGTCGCAGGATATAAAATCAATGCACAGAAATCAGTTGCATTCCTATACATCAATAATGAAACAACAGAAAGAGAAATCATAGAATTGATCCCATTTATAATTGCACTAAAAAGCATAAAATACATAGGAATAAACTTAACCAAAGAGGTGGAAAATCTATAGACTAAAAACTATATAAAGCTTCTGAAAGAAATTGAAGACACACACACACCCAAAAGGAAAAATATTCCATGCTCCTGGATTGGAAGAACAAATATTGTTAAAATGTCGATGCTACCCAAAGCAATCTACATATTCAATGGAATCCCTATCAAAATAACATCAGCATTATTCACAGAGATAGAACAAAGAATCCTAAAATTTGTATGGAATCAGAAAAGACCCCAAATAGCCAAAGCAATCCTGAAAAAGAAAACCAAAGCTCGAGGCATCACAATCTCGGACTTCAACATGTGTTACGAAGCTGTAATCATCAGACAATATGGTACTGGCACAAAAACAGACACTCAGATCAATGGAACAGTAGAGAACTCAGAAATGGACCCACAAATGTATGGCCAACTAATCTTTGACAAAGCAGGAAAGAATATCCAATGGAAGATTGGAATGAAGAGAGTCTCTTCAGCAAACTGTGCTGGGAAAACTGAACAGTGACATGCAGAAAAATGAACCTGGAGCACTTTCTTATACCAAACCCAAAAATAAACTCAGAATGGATGAAAGACCTAAATGTAAGACAGGAAGCCATCAAAATCCTAGAGGAGAAAACAGGCAAAAGCCTCTTTGACCTTGGCTGCAGCAACTTCTTACTCAACATGTCTCTGGAGGCAAGGGAAACAAAAGCAAAAGTGAACTATCGGGAACTCATCAAAATAAAAACTTCTGCACAGTGAAGGAAACGATCAGCAAAACTAAAAGGCAACTGATGAAATGGGAGAAGATATTTGCAAACGACATATCAAATAAAGGGTTAGTATCCAAAATCTATAAACAACTTATCAAACTCAACACCCAAAAAACAAATAATCCAGTGAAGAAATGGGCAATAGACATGAACAGATGCTTCTCCAGAGAAGACATCCAGAGATGGCTAACAGACACATGAAAAAATGCTCAACATCACTCATCATCAGGGAAATACAAATCAAAACTACAATGAGATACCACCTCACACCTGCCAGAATGGCTAACATTAACAACTCAGGCAATAACAGATATTGGCGAGGATGCAGAGAAAGAGGATCTCTTTTGCACTGCTGGTGGGAATGCAGACTGGTGCACTCACTCTGGAAAGCAGTATGAAGGTTCCTCAAAAAATTAAAAATAGAACAGGGGCGCCTAGGTGGCGCAGTCGGTTAAGCGTCCGACTTCAGCCAGGTCACGATCTCGCGGTCCGGGAGTTCGAGCCCCGCGTCAGGCTCTGGGCTGATGGCTCAGAGACTGGAGCCTGTTTCCGATTCTGTGTCTCCCTCTCTCTCTGCCCCTCCCCCGTTCATGCTCTGTCTCTCTCTGTCGCAAAAATAAATAAATGTTGAAAAAAAATTAAAAAAAAAAATTAAAAATAGAACTACCCTACCTCAGTAATTGCACTACTAGGCATTTATCCAAGGGATACAGGTATGCTATTTCAAAGGGGCACATGCACCCCAATGTTTATAGCAGCATTATTCACAATAGCCAAAGTATGGAAAGAGCCCAAATGTCCATCGATGGATGAATGGATAAAGAAGACGTGGTATATATATACATGGAGTATGGCTTGGCAATCAAAACGAATGAAATCTTGCCATTTGCAACAACGTGGATGGAACTAGAGGGGATTATGTGAAACAAAATTAGTCAGAGAAAGACAAATATCATATGACTTCACTCATATGAGGAATTTAAGATACAAAACAGATGAACAAAAGGGAAGGGAAGCAAAAATAATATAAATACAGGGAGGGGGACAAAACATAAGACACTCTTAAATATAGAGAACAAACTGAGGGTTGCTGGAGGGGTTGTGAGAGGGGGAATGGGTAAGGGGATAAATGGGTAAGGGGCATTAAGGAAGACACTTATTGGGATGAGCATTGGGTTTTATACATAGGGGACGAATCACTGGAATCTACTCCTGAAATCATTGTTGCACTATATGCTAACTAACTTGGACGTAAATAAATAAATAAATAAATAAATAAATAAATACTATAAATTAATTAATTAAATTTGTAAGGAACCACAGAAGATTCCAAATAGCCAAATCAGAAATCTTGGGAAGGAAGAACAAAGCTGGAGATATTATATGCCCTGATTTCAAACTATATTACAAAGCTATAGCAATCAAAACAGTATGGTTTTGGCAACAGATACACAGATCAATGGAATAGAATTGAGAGCCCAGATTTAAACCTGCACATATATTGATGGTTAATGACAAATGAGCCAACATACAATGGAGAAAGACTGTCTCTTCAATGTTGGGAAAACAGTGCTGGGAAAACTGTACAGCCACACGTGAAAGAATGAAATTGACCACTATCTTACACCACACACAAAAATTAACTCAAAATGGGATTAAAGACTTACTGTTAGACCTGAGACCAAAAAATTCCTGGAGGAAAACAGAGACAGCAAGCTCCCTGACATTGATCTTAGAGATATTTTTGTGGATCTGACTCCAAACGCAAGGGAAACAAAAGCAAAAATAAACAAATGGGATTAGATCAAAGTAAAAACCTTCTGCACAGTAAAAGAAACCATTATCAAAACAAAAAGGCAACCTACTGAATGGGAGAAGACTGTTATAGACCATATATCTGACAAGGGATTAATATCCAAAATATATGAAGAACCATACATGTCAACAAAAATAACAAAAAACAGTCTAATTTAAAATTGGGCAGAGTATCTGAATAGACATTTTTCCAAAGAAGACATGCATATGGGCAACAGGCATAAGAAAAAATGTTCAACATCAATAATGGGTAAGAAAATGCAAATCAAAAACCACAATGAAATGTCACCTCACACCAATTAGAATGGCTGTTACTAACAACAGCAGCAGCAGCAGCAACAGCAGCAGCAACAACAACAACAAAAACAACATCAAAACACCAAGAAATAACAAGTATGTGGAGAGAGGAAACCCTTGTACACTATTGGTGGGAACGTAAATTAGTGCAGGCACTAAGGAAAGCAGTATGGGTATTCTCCAAAAAATTAAGACTATAACTACCATATGATCCAGTAATTCCATTCTTTTTGTCTGAAGAATGAAAAAAACACTCATTCAAAAAATGTATGCACCCTTGGGGCACCTGGGTAGTTTAGTCGGTTAAGCATCTGACTTGGGCTCAGGTCATGATCTCCTGGTTCGTGGGTTTGAGTCCTGCGTTGGGTTCTGTGCTGATAGCTCAGAGCCAGGATCCTACTTCAGATTCTGTTTCCCTCTCTCTCTGCCCCTTCCCTGATCACATTCTGTCTCTCTCTGTCTCGAAAATAAATAAACATCAAAAAATATATGCACCCCTATGTTCATTGCAGCATTATTTATATAGACAAGAAATGGAAATAACTAAACGTCATTGACAGATGAATGGATAAAGACGCGGGGTGTGTGTGTGTGTGTGTGTGTGTGTGTGTGTAATAGAATATTACTCAGTTATAAAAAAGAATGAAATCTTGCCATTTGT
This sequence comes from Puma concolor, assembly GCF_028749965.1. NCBI lineage: Eukaryota > Metazoa > Chordata > Mammalia > Carnivora > Felidae > Puma > Puma concolor. The sequence continues at coordinate 82,785,270 of NC_141672.1, forward strand.
GACAGACCTAGAGAATATTATACTATGTGAAATATGTGGAATATAGAAAGACAAATACCATATGATTTCCTCATATGTGGAATCTTTAAAAAACGAATAAACAAAACAAAACAACTTATAGAGAACAGATTGGTGGTTACTAAAGGGAAAGGAGGGTGGGGGTGGGCAAAATGGGTGAAAGGGGTCAGTTGTATGGTGATGGATAGTAACTGCATTTTAGTGGTGATCACTTTGTAGAGCAGGCAGATTTTGAATTATAATGTTGTACACCAGAACTTAGGTTATAACAATTTTACCTCAAAATATAATGAAATAAAGGACTTACATAGTGGAAGCAGCATTTTCTTAGAGTGACAGGTAGGACTTGGTGATTGGCTATGCTGGAAAGGATGTGTGGTGGCTGTAGTGCCATTCAAAGAAAGAAAGCATCCCTAAAGGGACATAAAAATGAGCTTCATTTTTAAAAAGCTGTGTTTGAGATGGATTTGGACTTCCAAGATATGTGTGGTGCACAAGTGGCTACATGGCTATGGACCCCCAAATTCAGATAAGAGAAGTTATTATACATTGGACAAGACTGAAATAAGCATTAGTCTCCAAGAGAAAACAAAAGGGGGATTAGTCATTTGTGTAAATGAAGGCATCCAAGATGGTACTGGTGATTGTAAGCCTGGAGAATTACAGAAATAGCTAAAAGCCAATTCAGGTCATCTGAATATAAATTTAGGTCTCCTTGGGGAAGCAAATAGGGATTTTGATTGCAATCGAGGAAATTTACATTTAGTTACTTTGCTGTCTATCTTTAGAAATGATGAAAATCTGTGGTACCTATAAAAGAGGAATCCATTAAAAAAAAGTCTGTCTATTATTATCTAATATGTATATCACTGGGGTAGAAATCTGATTCCATTAAATATTAAGACCATCCAACTAATTCTTCCACCTGAGTCCTTTTGACTTCAAAGTCTAGTCTCATAAATATTAGATTAGACTGCCTTCTTGGGGGATCATTCCTAATGTATTGCTGATGAAGGCTTGGGAAACACCCAAACACAATAAGGTGACTAGGATGTAACCTCTAGTTCTATATGGATACTTCTAAAGATAAGGGAGCCATGTTAGTCTAGGTCCTCTGAGAAACAGATGCAAGACAGGATTTGACATGCGGGAGTTTTATTGGGATAAACATCAGTGAGGGAAGTAGAGGAAAGAGTGGGAGAAGGTTGGGAGAGCTGACTCCTGAAAAGGAGAAAGGAAAGGCAGGAAAATAGAGATGTCTCTAAAGGGACTGTTCGGTGGCATTTCCTTTTTCTATCACATAGCTGAGATCTTCAGAATGTTTATTAGCCCAGAGAGTGTGAATTACAATTATACAGTGAGTGGGATAATTATACACTTAAGATAGATTTCATATGGATAAAAGGAAATCATTGGTTTCTTGGATGAGATAGAAAGTATCTACGGTCCGTGTTGTGGGGTGGCAGATGGAGAGATTTTGAAAGTTATGCCTCAGTTATCCTGTGGGTCTGATTAGGTAATACAATTCTATCTTTGAAGTCCCAAGAAATCAGCATGTCAATCAAATGTCTATAAATCACGTGTGACTGACAGGAACTTGACACATGATTTAAGGACTTTGTGTTCTCACTCATTTTACAAAGTGAAATAGGTTTTAAAACCATTTTATTTGAAAATAATTTCAAATTTATCAAAATATTATAAAATAAAAGTAGTATAAAATGAAGAGTGCAAAAAATGCCCATATACCCTTTATCTAGATTTGTCTACTAGTGATTTTTATTCCATTTTGATTTGTCATTTACTCTCACTGTCCTTGACTTATTTTTTCTGGATCATTTAGGATATATATATATATATATATATATATGTATATATATATATATATATAGCATATATATACTTATATATACATTTATATATATTTATATATAATATCTAAAATATAAGTGTTTTACATAAATACTATATAACTTATCATTTGTATTCCAATGTTACGAGTTCATCCAGTAATGCCCTTCATTGTACTTCTTCCCCTCCAGTATGAGATCTGGTCTTGCCAAGTATTGCATTGAGTAGCCATATCTCTTTAACCTTTTTAAAACTGGAACATGAAATACTTTTTTGAAAAATTTAATCTTATTGAAGAATTGAAGAATTAAACTCTGAGAGTGGGGACTTGGTCAGTCCTATATGTTGCTTATACATATAGCCCAGAACAGTGCTTGGTACATGGTAGCACTCAGTAAATACCTGATGAATGAATGAATGAATGAATGAATGAATAACATTTTGTGTATGTCCATATTTTCCGAAGAAGGGTTGGCATAAATGAGTTACATTGGTCTTTGCCTTTTAAAAGCATTTATATCATGTTTTTAAAAGTTTTATACAAATAGTTCCAGTGTTTATTTTGTAAAAGTAGTTCATGCGTACGTTCGTGTGTGTGTGTGTGTGTGTGTGTGTGTGTGTGTGTGTGTGTCTGGATGCATGTGTGGGTAGAGCTTAACTGTACCTTAAGACCCCACCCCTGATACTCCCTGCCCACACCATCACCTTAAATCCCTTCTCATCTCTGTAACAACTTAAACCTTTTAGTGCTGTTTGAAAGTGAAATGAAAACCCAAGCTCTTCTGGCATGAAGATTGGCATCCAGTGTGACTGTCCTCTGGGCAATGCAAAACATTTGCTCCCTGCATCAAGGGCTGTGATGAATCTGAACGTTCAGATACAACTAGTAGCCGTCTTAAAAAAAATGTTGGCTCCTGTGTCAACATGTTGACTGACAGAATGTCCACATGGTAGGAGGCTTACTGACATGATTTCAATCATAGCTCTGTGAATGGAAGGCTGCCCATCAGTCAAGTCACAGAAATCTCTGCCTCGTTCCAGAGGGTCCATTGCATCATTCCCACATTGTCAGAATTGCAGCTCATTGCTGGAACTGAAGGATGGCCCCACCTTGTGCTGATTACGCCAGGGACCTCCTTCAAGGACTCGCCTTGTGAGAGTTCACCTCCTAACTTCAGAAACCTGCTGCTCTACTCTTAATATGAAACTAGGGTCAAAACTGCCGAGTGTTGATAAGAATATCTTTGGCTCATGATTGTAATATAAAGTGAACAGAGCGGGACTCGAATTGTAATATACAGTTTGATTTTATCTATGAAAAGAAAAAAAAAACTTTGTAGAAAAATGACTGGAAGAAATAATGCCAACATGGTTATAGTTGTGGCTTCCAAGTGATGGGACTAAGGGTAATTTATAGTATCTGATCTTGTGTTGTTGGCTACAAGGAGCATATGTTTCTTTGATGATCATGAAAAGAGAAATTAAGTATAAAAAGAAAGATGGATTTTTATAGCCTCACATTTAAAAGTGAAATCTAGAGAAACTGGTTGAAGTTCTAAGCCATATTGTATCTCAGTTTCCCCATATGCCAAGTAGGTACGAGAATGCCAGTTATAGATTCTGTGATGGCAATACATGAGATAAGCATGTAATATGCTTTCATTTGCTCAAAATAAAGGAGCCTATTATTATTATAATAATCTTTATACTTATCTCTGAAGGAACTCCTTCCCCCAACTCTCCTTCTATCAATCATGAAGAAGGAAAGGGTTATAAATCCTGACTGGCACCTTGCCTGCTCTTTTGAAAGTCTAACCCAGTGGGATGGCAAAAGAGAGTAATTTTTTAAATGAAGAGACTTTAGAGCTAATCTCCATCTGACATGTGCTTCCAACTCCAGCTTATGTTGAAAGAAGTGCTTATTAAGGACACACTTGATTCCTTGCCTCTCATTCTTCTTTCTACGGGAGAAACCGTCTACTTCACCAGCAGAGTCCCTTTCAATTCCTGAATTTATACATGTGAGAAAACCTTCAGAACATGATATATTCTTGCAGAATGGTCCGTGGGACAAGAAGAGTGATTGACAACTGCAGAAATTACATCTGAGGTTTAGTCCTGCAGGAAAAGGGGATACAAATTGCCTGCAAATTATCCACAAGTCCCTGATGAGCCTGAGGAGAAAATTTAAGAGGCTTCAGTCTTTCTTCAACAAACATGTTCACGTGTCTCCCTTTACTATAACACGCAAACACCCAAGAGAAATTGTCCCTGTAAAAACACTACTTTGTTTTTTATCCTTGTCAAATGTGTTACTTGTAAGTGTGCAAATGCCAATTAATAATCTTCATCATGTGCCAATAGCGGTCCATGTATGACTCAGAACAGAAGAGGTATATAAACTCCGACTGATGGGTTTATAATTTAAAGAAGAAATTAGGTTTTATGCTATAAAAACACATGGTGTTAACCTCATAGGATGCATAATGAAATAGCCTGCAAGGATTTGCACTGTTGATCTTAATAAATATACATACAGTAGATAAAGGCAATAATAATGATGATGATGGATACTTACAAGTCTAAAAGGAACAGGTTAAACTTCTAAGAGTACACGAAAGTGTGATGTCCTAGACTTTGCACATACCTGGCTTACAATAATGGCTTTCTAAAGTACTAACACAGTACTACTCACAAATGTGACCAGCAAATGAGTGCTGGTCCCCAAAGTTTGTCTTACACATTTTGATGTGAAAAGTACAGAAATTGAGAATAAGCATTTAGAAACTTTTATATCAATTTGGTTGAGTAATTCTATTGACTCTCATAATAACAAATTGGGGGCTTGCATTTTATGTCTTTGCCTTTTTAAATTTCATTTTTTGAGTAATTCATTTTTATCGTACTTTACAGAAATAATTGTCCATGAAAAATTGGGGGAAACCTGAGCCCTCAATGCAGAGACTTTGAGAAATACTATTCTAAAATGTGGTAGGGGTGCCTGGGTGGCTCAGTCGGTTGAGCATCTGACTTCAGCTCAGGTCACGATCTCGTGGTTTGTGAGTTCGAGCCCGACATCCAGCTCACTTCTGTCAGCATGGAGCCGGCTTCAGATTCTCTGTCCCACTCTCTCTGCCCCTCCCCTGCTTGCACTCTCTCTCTCTCTCTCTCTCTCAAAAATAAAAATAAACATCAAAGAATAAAATGTTGTAAAACAATGGATGGGATAAATAGAAACCACCTCTCTAAGCCTTAGGTTTCTCATCTGGAAAATGGATTTAATAATAGCACTTACCTCTTGAAGCTAGATCTGAGAATTAAGGGAAGATCAATGCATGTAAAGTGCTTAGCGTGGTGCCTGCTCTTGGTAAGTGCCCCCACCCCAAATAATATTGAATAACATAGACTTGCAGAGATGCCATTCTGAATTATGTGTGCTTAGGACACCAGTCCTGTTTGTAACACAGGTCTTCAGTGAATTTCCCCACCAACACATAAACTCCTTCTGGAATCAGGCCACCTGGTTTGACAGACTAGGAGTTCATACACCACTGTCTTGGATGAAGCAACCAAACATTTGGATTTTTGGTCTTCTCTGACTATTCAGAGTAACTGCTTTATCATCATGGTTTAGAATGTCCTTCTGTATTTTTCCTTTTGTTTTCCTCAAGTCATTTAGTTGAGACCTTGCTGCAAGCCTAGACAACTGAATTATTTTGACCTTTATTGTTTACTAAGTGCTCATGTTATGTTGGGACCAGGATAAAAGGACTTGGCACTCGTGGATGGCTCGTATGGAAACGTAAACTCTGCTTCCAAAAGATGCATCGCTTTAGGTGGTACTTCATAGGGAGAAGAGACCAATATGAGATCTCTTCTATTCAAAGATGCCAAATGAGATTTTTAAAGTGTGTTTTGGCTAACTGTCAGAATTGAAGGTCCTCACTTCTTCAGCAGGCACTGCTGCTGGCCAAAGAAAGTAGCCAGCTAGTTCGAAGCATACATGCTACTTAAGGAAACTTCAAACAAAGAGTTTTTTCTTTTTGAATTATAGAACACGGTGATGGAGAACATGGGGCTTTACAGTCAGATTAGCTTGGATCCAAATCACGGTTTTTGTGACTGAACTGGACCCAGGAGACTTCTTTACTCTCCTTGAGCCTCAGTTTCCTAAACTATAATGGGATGATGGCTAATGGGATAAGGTTTAAGCATAATAGGAGCTTAAATATTAAGTCCCTTCTTTATTCTGTTAGTAAACTTCAATTATTCTTTAAAATAATCAATGAGATGACTTTACCAAGTTTCCATGAATTGAATCAGACTTTAAAATATAATAAAAATAATATGCCAGTATGTATTTTTAAAACCATGCATTAAATTTGGCAGAGTCCGTGAACAACAGACTGTTTAAAAATGCGACTGACTCTTTCCAAGGTCAAGCATGTTCAACTCCTTTTCACTCTGTCTAGAACTCTTTGCTCCAGCCAGAATAACTTTCCCATGCGCGTGACTTGGCTCATTCTTATTTTTAGTCCTTTGTGTTTAGCACTCTTCTTGAAATGACCTTCTGATGCCTCCCTGCCAAACCCCACACTCCTTTACAATTGTCCGTCATTCACAGTGTCCAGTGTCCAGGAATTGGCAGAAAGAGATCTGGTCAAGCCAATCTCCCCAGCCCATCTTTCAGGGCTACTGGCTCTTCGAGGTAGCTGGACTACTCTCCACTTTGACCCATTCTCTTGCTATGATTTCGTACACATTTTTCATATTTGTAGATTCTTTCTCCCCATCAGAACTAAAATGTTCCATTTCTTGGGGGTTACACCGTGACACTCAGGATCAGAGAGACTGTCACTTGCTCAAGGCCACACAATTTATGACTGATTTTAAACAGGGAGCTAGTTCTTTGAGTTTTATTTTGGTATTATTTTCATTTCACAATCTATTTCACTTAAGAGGGGAAATGGTATTACTGACTGAGAAACATTAGGGGAACTTCAGAGATGGAAAGGCAGCTCTAGAAGGAATAAAGCAGATGAGGGGCATGGAGTGTGATGTGAGAGATGGGGAAGAGTGAAGGGGAGGGTTAAGGGGGAGAGACAAGAGCCTCAAAGGAGTAATTATCTTACCCTGAGCATTTCACGTTAAAAAATAAATAAAACAACACTTAAACACCACTACCACTACATTTCTGCTTTGCTTCTATTTTGTACATAATAAACATCCCTACTGTCACTGCCAATGAAGAAACAACATAACTGTGCTTTTCCCCTGGCGCTAACTCTAAACGATCTACTGGATTTGGGTCAAAACTGTAAACTCCCAGCATGTTACAAGTAAAGAAACAGAAAAACCTGTTTTTTGTTTTTTGTTTTTTTTTTTCCTGAACAGTTGTGAGGGTGCACACAGGACAAGAGCCAGAGAGGAGTCACCATAAAAAAGAACTAGAGCAAACATCCTTGAACTGATGTTTCCTATAAAAATCCGTTGGCTGTGAATTGGAAAGAGTGAAGTGGGGAAGGAGAAAGGAATGGGGGGGTCAAGTAGTGCCTGCTTATCGTCAGCTAGCTTTCATGTAAAAGTCATGGCAGGGTCAGCAACAAACTAGCCAGGTGGTAACTCCAGGCCATGCTGCCATAAATAAATAGTTATGTACTAATGTCACACAACCAGGGCTAGATGCAAAGCATATGGGCAAAACAAAACAAAACAAAACATTCTGATGTAAATATTAAAAAAAAACAAAACAAACAAAAAAAAACTATGGTTGCTGAGTTCAGGATTCCCTGTTAATATTGGATTTTGAGACACGTGGGAAAATAAAGCCGTGCAGCTTTTTAAAAACCTGCTCTAAAAGGTTCTTTGAAATGTAGATTGTGCCCTTCAAAAAAAAAAAAAAAAATCCTTAACCTTTGGCCTAAGAGAGTTGTTACTTTTGGTGTGTTGTAATTAAGCATTAAGAGTTCTGTTTGCAGCAGGTCTTCAGTGAATGGTGGCAAGACCACAGACCCTGGAACCAAATTTTGAAAGTTTAAACTCTGGGGTTGCTTACTTGTTCTCTTGACCTCTGGGAAAGTTACTGAAACTTTCCATGCCTCAGTTTATTCGCCCCCCACAAAAGGGAGGAGGAGGATTATCATGTCGATGGTACCTGTTTCATAAGAAGCTATGAAGATTAGGAGACTAAATATGTGGAAAACAAACAATACCTGGTCAACAGCCATGTCCATGTGACCTATCATTATCAAGTAGTCTTACAAAGGCTTTTTGTCTTACACAGACTATCTGCCCCTATGCTAAAGAATCTGTTCCTTGCACTAATTTATTTAAATGCTAACAATAACTCCATGAATTAAAAATCAATTTTACAGACAGAGGAACTAAGGCTTAGATGGATTCAGAAATTTCTCCAAGAAAGCGTATCTAAGCTAAATTTCCAATCTAGGCCCTACTCCAGGTTTAAAAAAAAAAAAAAAATTACTACTTACACATTCTTTAAAATCGAAACACTTTTTCTTCCATTTGCTTAAAATGTTACAATTTGAAAAGAAACACAACACATGGCCGTCTAAAAACCAGAGATTTTTAAAAAGGGATTAAAGGAGGGGCTGATGTCCTAATAAATTGCCTCTGGAGGGCTGAGATCCTATCACAACACCTAAAGAACAGTAATCCATTCAATGACTCATTTCTGGAGCGCCTACTATTTTCTGAGAGCTCAGAATACAAAAAGAAGAAAGAACTGATTGCAGTACCTAACTCTGGGGAGTAAGAGGGATACTTTTTCCTGCGGGCTATTTGATGACGTCGGATTTGTTTTCTACTGTTTTCCAACCTGAATCAAAAGTCCCTTCCACGCGAGCTGCAGAAGTGGCCGGACTTTCCTCAACACAGGCCAAGCTGCAGGTCTACAGCCACCCTAGTGGGTTTCACTGCCAGGCTCAGGGTCGCAGAGTGCAGAGAGACTTTGGTAGAGTGAAGCCAGCTTTCTTTGTAGGTGTCTTGGATTGGAGCTGCGCTAAACGGGCGCATTTGAAAGCGTATTCAAATCGCGCGCCCTAGCAGTCGCTTTCCGGGGCTCAAGCTTAAAGACTGTGGGTACGGCACCCGTGTGCTCGGCCGCCTGGTCTGTGCGCTATGGCTCCCTGGCTTCTGGCAGCTGGGAGAGTGTGAACTGCGCAAAAAACCCAGGATGATCCCAGGTGGAAGCGGCCGGGACGCCAGCCCGCGGCGATTTAAGCGCCACCTCTGCTGACGACAGCTACTTCCTGGTTGTTTTGCCCTTAACTAACATGGCGGCCGGTTGCCTTCGGCTGGGCCCATTGCGGCTGCTCAGAAAGCCAAGGTAGGGCAATCGGGGCTACAGCCCGCCCCCCGACGCCGAGCTGCGGTGTGAAGCCTTGTCTGTGCAGCTGGTGGTAAAGGGGATATAGGAGCAAGCCAAAAAAGACCAGGACCCAGCGCCGTGCCGCTGTGTGCCCACCCCTCGTCTCCCGGCACCAAGGCTGCTGGAGCCCGGGGTGTTTTTTCCTTGTCCTCGCCACTTCCCAGTCCCTGGCCCAACATGATACTGACCAAAGCCCAGTACGACGAGATAGCCCAGTGCCTAGTGTCTGTGCCGCCTACCAGGCAGAGCCTGAGGAAGCTGAAGCAGAGGTTCCCCAGGTAAGTGTCTGTCTCCACTCGCACAGCCTTTTAGCCCTTTGCCTGTAGCAGCTGTGTTTGGGTATCCCAGCCAGCGCTCAGGAAACACGTGTCACACATGAGCGGGGAGGAACAAGAGTGTCTGGTCTTAGGAGATCAGGGATGTGAAGAGGTTGCTTCTTTCACCTGTCTACCACAAGAGACTCTTAAATGGATGAATCCCTGGCAGCTTTCCAAGGCCTTGAAATTGTATTTAAGTCCATTAATGTTTATTGAAAACTTGGTGTGTTCTCGGTGATGGGTGCACATAGTAGGTGCTTCATAAATGCCTAGTGTTTAATTGACAGATACTAGGAATGAATGATAGGTGGCAGGGCCCTCCCAAAGTGGAAATACAAATTCTAGATCCAGAAGGAGGAAATGGAGGACCCTTTTCAATTGGACCCTGGAAAGAAACAAGGTACCAGGGGCGGAAAGGGACCTCCTACTGTTCAACTTTGACTCTAAAGCAGTTAAGTGATCTCAGTCCAGTCAGAGAGATTGGTGCTCTAGGGACTCCACTCTTGGGTCAACATTGGCCATTTCAACAACCATATATATACACATTCCAGGTGTATTTCATACTTCCCACCTCCCCAGAACTCATCTGTTTTCGGTGACTTTAAGATTATCCAACTTTCTAAGAAGGGACTTTAGGAACTCTATATTATAGACTTACTCATTTTAAAGATATGTGCACTGAGGCCCAGACATGACACAAAGAAGCAGTCTAGGAAACCAAGTTATTGTATTTTGGCCAAGTTAAAGTATAGAATGTTTGTTTACTTTTCTTCTGATTCAAAACCATGTCCAAATTTGTGCCATTTGTTTTGTGGCACTGAGCATGATTAACCCCTAATGGAGAGCCTCTTTGTCCTTGAGGTGTAACCCTTTAACGGATACCATCAAAGAAGTGTTTTCTTGAAGAAAAAGAGATTACTGGATAATTGGTATTAATAAAGTACAAATTGAAGAGGAAGTTAAAGGTCTTTTATGACCCCAATTTTTTTGGGGGAGACTCAGTTTTCCTAATCTGTAAAATGAAGGAATCTGTTTTTAATATTGTCCAGATATAATTAAAGGCAATATTTCTCCTTTTATAGTTTTTAAGATTCTTTATCAGACTTTCTAACAAGGAACAAAACTGACAAATTGGAATTTAATTATCTTTCATTAACTCTTGTCAACTCTGCCAATGAGCAGTGAAATGGGTGAAGGCTAGTTAGCTGAGGGAATAGGTAGATTTTTCTGGGCAGTTTTAAGATAGAGCATGCATTTAGATCTTCTGTTCTCCTTGTGTTCTTATATTACTACTGTATTTTTCTCTTTCTTTTCCTCTCCTCTTTTTCTTCACCTCTTTCTCTTTCTCTTCCTCTTTTTCCTTTTTTCTTTTTTTTTCCCTGTCTTCTCCATAAGAGGTAAACTCCCCATAGGCTTATGAAGGACTTACGAAGTACACTGATGAAGGATGCCCTTGGTTTAGGACACCATGCCTGTTCTCTTATGCTCTTTTTTTTTTTTTAATTTTTTTTAATGTTTATTTCTTTTTGAGACACAGAGAGACAGAGCATGAGCGGGGGAAGGGCAGAGAGTGAGAGAGAGAGGGAGGCACAGAATCCAAAGCAGGCTCCAGGCTCTGAGCTGTCAGCAGAGAGCCTGACACAGGGCTTGAACTCAAGGACTGTGAGATCATGACCTGAGCTGAAGTCAGATGCTTAACTGAACCACCCCGGCACCGTCTTTCTTTTCTTTTTTCTTTTCTTTTCTTTTTTCTTTTCTTTTCTTTTTTCTGTTCTCCTTTCCTTTCTTTCTTTTCTCTCTCTTTTTTTTTTAAATGTTTATTTATTTTTGAGACAGAGAGAGACAGAGCATGAACGGGGGAGGGTCAGAGAGAGAGGGAGACACAGAATCCAAAGCAGGCTCTGGGCTCTGAGCTTTCGGCTCAGAGCCAGACGCGGGGCTCGAACTCACTGACGGACCATGAGATCGTGACCTGAGCTGAAGTCGGATGCTCAGCTGACTGAGCCACCCAGGCGCCCCCTTTCTTTTCTCTTTTATTCATGATATGGCCAAATAATTTTCATTTTTCCCAACCACCATTCAGAGAAGAACTAACTCTTCTTCCACTGGAAACTATTTGGAGAGTCTGTGCTACTAATCTGCAAAACAAGGAATTAAAGGGTCATTTAGCAGCATGGGTGGGAATTCTATAAACTGTGATTTTGGAGTTGGCTTCATAGTTTTCATTATGGCACTATTTTACAATTGTCGGTGGGGCACCTGGGTTGGTTACACATTGGACTCTTGATTTTAGCTCAGTCATGATCTCACAGTTTTGTGAGACTGAGCCTCCCGTGGGCTCTGCACTGACAGCACTGAGCTGGGTTGAGACTCTCTCCCTCTGCCCCTCCTCTGCTCGCACTCTTTCTGTCTCTCAAAATCAATAAATAAAAAAATACAAAACAAAATCAACCATCATTTCAAAAAAGTAGTGAGAAAATGGTATTTTTTTTACACTTTTGCACATCTTTTTAATGGCTGTCTTTTTTTTTTTTATAAAAAAATTTTTTTTTCAACGTTTATTTATTTTGGGGACAGAGAGAGACAGAGCATGAACAGGGAAGGGGCAGAGAGAGAGGGAGACACAGAATCGGAAACAGGCTCCAGGCTCTGAGCCATCAGCCCAGAGCCCGACGCGGGGCTCGAACTCACGGACCGCGAGATCGTGACCTGGCTGAAGTCGGACGCTTAACCGACTGCGCCACCCAGGCGCCCCTTTAATGGCTGTCTTAATAGAAGGAAGACATCTGCTTCTACCTTCAGCCTACTGTAATATGTTATTTTGATTAAGGAATATGAAGAAACCCTGGCCCCAGACAAATGTAGTTGTAAAAGATAAGAATGATTTAATAGAATTTTTAGATAATGGTGGATATTTTTGTTCTACATACAACCTAACAAGTAGTGTTTTCTTAAAGGTTAATTGCAGTGTAGAAGGTGAAACCATATCATGGAGCATTTCACTCTCAATGGATATCCACTATCAGTGTGTATTGCAGTCCATAGGCCTGTCTTGAACTTGGAGTGGATCTTTCACCCATGCGTTATTTTTGTCATCTGTGCATTGTGTGCAAAATGTTGGTTGTGAGTTATGTAAATCTTTCAATGTTGTCACCTTTCATTATACAATATCAAAAAATCATATTTGTTAATATCCCACTGATCTCATCAGAAAAGTCTGTAAAATTTGAAGCTGTCAAGCTTATGGTGATGGGTTCAGAGTTTTCCAATATTTGAATTTTCCCTTGAAAGCTCAAATTTTATCATTGGCAATAAATACTACCGGTTGTTTTCCTTAAGTGACAGGTTCATGTTTATTTTTGAGAAAGTGTTTTCTAGATACCCAAATCTGAATAATTATACTTTGTTCATTGCTCATTCAAGTAAAAATGGTGTCCCATGGAAAAAGCAGCTAGTTCAGCTCTCAAACAATCATGTAAGTGTTCTCCCGTGAGTCAGTCATCATACTTCGATATGCAGTAGATGTACTTTGTATGTGTTTTTTTTAAGTTTATTTATTTTGAGAGAGAGACACAGAGAGAGACAGACAACCAGTGGGGTACGGGGGCGGGGGGTGTGGAGCAGAGGATGCAAAGGAGTCTCAGTACTGACAGCAGAAGACTGACATGGGGCTTGAACTCAAGGAACCATGAGATCATGATCTGAGCCGAAGTCGGATGCTTAACCAACGGAGCCACCCAGGTGCCCCATGTATTTACTGGTTGTTGTTGTTGTTTTTTTTAATGTTTATTTATTTATTTATTTATTTATTTAGTATGATTTTTTTTAATATGAAGTTTATTGTCAAATTGGTTTCCATACAACAGGTGCTCATCCCAGTGCGCATCCCAACAGCTGCCCTCCTCAATGCCTATCACCCACTAATGTTTATTTATTTTTGAGAGACAGAGAGACAGAGCACGAGCAGGGGAGGGGCAGAGAGAGAGGGAGACACAGAATCCGAAGCAGGTTCCAGGCTCTGAGCTGTCAGCACAGAGCCCGACGCCGGGCTTCACCCCACAAACTGTGAGATTATGACCTGAGTTGAGCTGAAGTCACACGCTTAACCATCTGAGCCACCCAGGTGCCCCCCCCCCCATGTATTTACTTCTTATTTTGTCATATAGAATGTTAAGAGGATGTGCATTCAAGTGTTGAGATTTAATAAAATTAATAATAAGTGAATCTTAAGATATTCTTATATGAAACTGGCATTTTTTTTTTTCCCCTGTAAGTATGTGGCAGGGAAATTTATAGTGACTCCTAGAACACAGTTTGCCTGGCCTTGATTTGTGCATACCTACCATTGGTTTTGCACCTTCCATGCAAATTTCACACAGGGGAAAAGGCAAATCATGTCTTATTACTTCCATAAAAGTAGTTTTGACTTTATAGACCCCTGAGAGGGTCTCAGGGACTCTAGGAATCCATTGGCTACACTTTGACAACCAGGAGCTATTTCAAATCAAAGAATATGTATGTCTTGAAGGATTTTGGTATGTATTGACAAATTACTATCGAAATGATTGTAGTAATCCTATTCCTGGCAGTGCCTGGGACTATCTGGCTCTGCAACTTTGGCCAGTATTGAAGAGAGACATTATTTAATGTTTAATATGAAGGTTCAAGAGTGACATTTTGTAATTTGCATTTTTTAATAGAATGGACTGTGTATTTCCCCAATTGTTTACCGGCCATTTAATTTTCTTCTTGAATTACCTGCCTGGTATCCTTTGCCTAATTTTATATTGGAGTGTTTGCTATTATTATTTATTGATTTGCTACTGTTTAGTGATCTGCATATGTTACGGATGTTGAGCCTTTCTTATATGTCATATCTGTTGCATATATTTTTCCAGTTGTTTTCTTTTAAATATTGTTGTTTTTTATATGCTTAACTTTAAATTGATGCTTCCCCCCCTCCCCCCCCCCCCCCCCCCCCGAGGAAGTCCTGTCCTGTCCTAAGATGTGAAAAGTAAATCTTCACCTAAATTTTCTTCTGGGTTCTTTATGGCCTTCTTTCTTGTTCTTTTGTTTGTTTGTTTGTTTGTTTATTTATTTTGAGAGAGAGAGAGGGAGTGCAAGCAAGTTGGGAGAGGGACACACACACACACACACACACACACAGAGAGAGAGAGAGGGAGGGAGGGAGGGAGGGAGGGAGAATCCCAAGCAGGCTCCGCACTGTCAGTGCAGAGCCAGATGCAGGGCTCAAACTCACAAACCATGAGATCATGATCTGAGCCAAAGTCAGGTGCTTAACTGACTGAGCCACCCAGGTGCCCCTATTATTCTTAATTATTTAATCTGTCTAGCTGAAATATATTTTAGTATATGCTCACAGGTAAAGATGTAGTTTAATTTCTTCTCCCTCCCCCACACTGTGGCTTCTATTTGCTAACCTCACTTATCCATGACTTACTTGTTTTCACTGAAATTACAGATTTATGCCTTTGCAAGTCACCATGTTGAGCCTGGGCACACCCTTAACCACTTGGGTCTTGTAATCTTCCAATTTAAAATGAAGGTATAGGACTTTGTGGTGTCTAATATTGTCCAACTCCAAAATTCACCCTCCAGATGTATCACATCACCCTTTTCTGTTGATATTAGCATCCATCAATGGTTCTTGCTTGAAACAGTTATTACTAGTATTTGCCTAATGGTGACTTTCTACTTCTCTCATTGGAATACTCTTTTAACTAATATCCTCTACTACCACCATTTCATGTGAAACAATCCATCCCACAGTCAGCTCATGATTTTCACTGGTACTCATAGTTCATTCACCCCTTACGGCATTTAGTCTGTAATAATTCACTGTGTGCTCACTATGTCTGTGGCACTATCTGAATATTTTGTAGAAAACAGGACAATGTAGTCATTATTTTTGAAGAACTTGCCGTCTGAGGAAAGAGTTTAACACACATCCAATAGCTATAAATTATTAGACTCACAGAATGTTAGGAACCAGAGGATTTGTGGAACATCATTTAGTTCATGTATGTTTAATCAAGTGGGTTTCTTAAAGGAGATATACCCTTGTTGGAAATTCTTTTGCTGGTAAACTAAGCCCCTTGGCCCAAGTTTAAATTTTCGCTTAGTTCCCTTATCTTGCATTAGTTATTTGGTTGCTATTTATGCCTATACCAACAAGTCGTAAGTCAAACTCTTCATACCATAGATCTCTAAGCAAATAAGTGTCTTTACCTTACTGCTCTTTCTTTTCCCTTAGGGACACCAGCTCAGGTGTTTCTAAGAGTGCCTTCCTCATTCTTTTTTTTTTTTTTTTTTTTTAATTTTTTTTTCAACGTTTTTTATTTATTTTTGGGACAGAGAGAGACAGAGCATGAACGGGGGAGGGGCAGAGAGAGAGGGAGACACAGAATCGGAAACAGGCTCCAGGCTCTGAGCCATCAGCCCAGAGCCTGACGTGGGGCTCGAACTCACGGACCGCGAGATCGTGACCTGGCTGAAGTCGGACGCTTAACCGACTGCGCCACCCAGGTGCCCCCTCATTCTTAAGTATGATCTTCTGTCTTGGCCCCGCAACATCTGCTGTTTTCCCACTGTTGGATCACAGTATAGGCAACCATTCATTCATGTGAGGCTCTTCCTAAAGAAATCTTGAAAGGAGTAGTGAAACCCTTGTTTGGCTGGGTTCCCTGTATTTAAACCAATAGAGTTCAATTTCTTGGGATCTTTACTTTCATCTGAGAACTGGAGTTAAGGCTGGTCCTATTGTGTATTTGGCAGGGTGGGTCTTGATGGTGGACCTGGGGTCCAGTGTGGTCAGGAGGGGAGTAGCTGAGGGACTTGCTTGGGACGAGCACAATTTTACTGAAGTTTTACCTTTGTTTAGGACGGCTTAGTTTAATTTGGTGCTGCCATTGACTACAGTTATCCTTTCTTGAATAATGTTACCCACCCCCAGTGGCGCCTTTTAAGTCACCCCCTTTTCCCATAGGAGCCTTGCATTCCATGGTTTTTGCTTTCTGTAACAGTTTGTTCTTGGGGAATGACTTGGCTTTGCCTCTTTTTACCTGATTCACAGTTGCCTCTTCTGTAAAACAACGGGTGGAGCTCCACTGCTGAGAAGTAGAAGATGCAGGATTTAAACCCAGGCAGAGCCCGGCTCCAGATTCTTCCTCTTACTCTGTGTATTACTTCTTGCCATTCAGTCCCTTAAGGCTGTGGTGAGGATTAAGTAAAATAAGGCATGTAAAACACTTAGCATAGTGTAGACATTCTGGTAGGCATTTAATGGATGGTAAATATGATTCTTGTTATTATTAGAATTTAATAGATAGCCTACAGAAGAAGAGATGTCTAAGTAGTAACCTTTTAAAACATGTAAAACAAAATTTTGCTTTGATATGGATCAGTTGATTGTATAGCTCTGAACACATGGATTTAATCATTAGTTGAATATGGCCCAGATATCAGAAACTTGTCTTAAGTCTTTTATAGTAGTATATAATGCCATTAAAAACAAAGAAGAAAGAAAGAAAACTCTGAATCCAGATGTACTGATTTTTAAGAATTATAGTAGCACCTTGCAGTCTATAATTAATACTGGTTTACTTAAATTGGAATATTATTCCTATTTGCCTTGTTCTCTCATTTGAATTGATAGTTGGTTCTCAATTTGTGGTCAATTTTCTATTCTTCTGATAATGTTGTGGTGCACCCAAGTTCCAGAATAATGAGTGAGAATAGCTTGTAAAGGGAGAAAAAGTCAGCCTTTTATTGAGCTGGAAACTCTTTTCGTGGTTTTGCTAAGGAAATAGGACTAATTTACATGAACTTCAGAATTAGTACTCATATACTTAGGAAACCTATCCAGGAGTATTTCTGTATTGATCACTAGTGCAAATTGGAAAAGAAATTGGTCTAAAAAAGTGGGCCTAAGAAAAGAATATGATTATTTCATGTATTTCCTTTGGTCATCTTTTAATTTTTATTTATTTATTTTGAGGAGAGCGAGAGTGAGAGAGCAAGCACAGGAGGGGTAGAGAGAGATATTCCCAAGCAGGCTCTGTTCTACCAACGTGGGACCCAACACGGGGCTCGAACCCATGAACTGGGAGATCATGGCCAGGGCTGAAATCAAGAGTTGGATGTTTAACTGAGCCACCCAGGTGCTGCTTAGTCATCTTTTCAAATACATTTTTTTAGTCCATAAGATTTTAGGTTTTTATTTTGTTGTTGCATTGTAAACTACCTTTAAAGACTCACCTGGAAGGTTATTTTATTAACTATGTGGCACCTTGTGCTTTGATGAGATATTTGTGACTCTTGGATTTGCATAGTTGCAAAAGTGAGATGAACTTGAATTCCTACAAAGGAGTATTTGGAGAAAACCTCAGATAATGTTGTTTTGAGGAGAACCCACATGCTGACTCTATTTCTTATTAGTTTGAGGGGGGAAATTTTCATGTTATTAGATTACGGACTTCATTTTAAAGTCTATATTCAGGCATCAGACTTTAGTCTCCTAAGTAATAGCTCACATCAGAATGTTTACTGATACAATAAAGAGGAATTATGTATCTCCCTAGGAGAAAAGTGTTCAATAGATGTATGGAGTAGTAATATTTTATTATTTGACTTTCAGCAAATGTTGACTGAAAAAAGTACGTTTTTATTACACATTTTGTGCAGTTTTGCCATGTTGGTTGAATTTTCCTTAAAAACAAAACAACCGATGTACAAGTACTTTTCCAGAGTAATTATGAAAAGTGACCTTAAAATATAAAAGTCATGCCCTGGTGTGACAATCATTTGGGAGATGGGTAAAGAATAAATTTTCCCAAAAAAAAAAAAAAAAAAAAAAAAGAAATTTTCCTTTATTTTCGATTGTCTTTTACTTGAAAGGAAATGTTTTAAATGTTTAATTCAAGGTATCTTTCTCTTTGTCTCTTTCTGCGGTCAGATTGCTTATACCATGAGCTGGTACACAGTGGATATAGCAAAGGTGCTGACGTGCAGCTTGTAACTGAATGATGAGCCTCCATTTCTTAGGGGAACAGAACAGAGAGCTGGATCCAGGATGGTTTGCTCTGTGGGCTTTGAGATCAGCGTGGAGCAGCCTGTGCCTCATGTATTAAAGACAATACATGGCTGGTCAAGAGTCCAACCCTCTCCTGTCCACTTTGCGGAACTAATCCCTGCCTCTACTTTTCTTTCCTCTTTCTATCCCTACCTTGCAGGAGGCATCTTGATAACATTTAAGAGTTATTAGTTCTCCTTTGTAACTAACTCAAAGCTTCCTTCTTGCCAGAGTGACAAGATTGACAATGTCAGTTTTTTCAAGGGCTTTCGTCTTGACTGAGGAGGGGTGATCTTTTCTGTTGCTTCTGGTTTCAGGGCAGTGAATAAAGTTTCTGGGTTGTTTTTTTTTTTTTTTTTTTTTAACCTAGCTTGGTATTCAAATTGTGACCTGATAGATGCATCATTGAGATAATGGGGAGCTCTGCAATTTTCTTTCCAAAGTAAAATATTAAAAAATGTCTTAGGACTTACATCCTTCATGTGTTTTAAATATTGAGATTCAGCTGCTAAAAGTGTTTGAAGACTTTTGAACTTAGAGAAATACCAGCAAGACCACAGGAATAGATATTCTGAATCCGAGAAAGCAGTACAAGCAGAGGAAAAAATAAGCGGATTCAGGTCTCTTGATACTGTTATTCAGTAAAATAAGTATGTGCTGGGCCTTTCCTTGATTAGGTGCTGGTTCTGCTAATTGGAGTGATTTGTATGAAGCTTGGGCTTTTCCTGACGTTGTTCTGGGAGCTGTAGTCATATACAAGACTAAGTCTTAAAATACATGGTAAATTGCCCCCCCGCCCCCAACATAACTCATGTATTTCTCATATATTTATTTTTATTATTGCTGAGATTTGTCCTTTGCTCCAGGCTCAAGAAAGGATGAGATGTGAACTCTGCTCTTTTATTTATCGTGCTCTAGGAAATAGGAGGCATGGAAGACCCTTGATACTTACAAGGGTTGTTACTTAATGACTGTTGGAAATCCCCAAATTCGCAGCTAGCACCAGAGAGGATGGCAAACAAAAGTGTAAAGCTTTGTAATGCAGGTGTTTGGTTAAGCTCACTTATTAGCTAGTTGACTTGCTCTTCCTCAGATCAGCCTAGTGGTATGAAAGATTCAGATTTGTACTCAGCAGATTTATGAATTATGTCTGTCATGAATATTTGTGATCACTTTCAGAGAGCCCGAGCGTGGTATGTCTAATCTTGGAATGCTCTAGGTCCCCAGCTCTAGTGCTAGGGTGAACAGAAACACAGAGTGAAATCTCTTTGTGGTCCATTACTCATGCCAGTGCCACACCTTAGCCTCCTGAGATTCTAGAACTTACAAGGTGGTGTTTATGACTAGTAGGGCAATAAGGCTCTTTGTAGGGGTAGCCTTCTTGGTAGATGGGATGTGGGAGACTGAAGTGTCATTTAAAAGCATCTTACAATCACATGTGAAATTAGGTGAGTGATTTATTTTTTTTGATTTTTTGTTTCTGTCTCTAACTCTTCCAAGTGGGTATCATCTTTCACTCAAGGTATATTACACTGCTATTTGTTTTTGCTGATAATATTGGTAGGGGAAGCTAATAAAATTTGAAATTAACTTGTACTTCAAGCCCCATTTAGCTAAGATGGTAAATGGACTGGGTATGTGAGAGAGACTCTTCGTTGTATAGCATTAAAACCCCCACAGACTCTTACAGTCCAGATGTAACAAATAGCTCACAAACATCATTTCTTAACTGGTGAAGTTAACATTATCTAGATTCTTATTTCCTGAGGCCAACTAAAATACATATATAAAAATAAGATACATTTAACCTCCAACTTAGAACGTTTTGAATTTTTATTTGCACTTCGATGGGCCTGAGACTCTTCCTGTGTCAATCACAAAAGTTTCTTCAGCAGGACCTGCATACCTCTCTTATTATTTCCAAATCAGTGACTTACAGCGTGTGGGATTGAGACAGTGATTAGAGATCATCTAGTGAAATCAGTTAATGCTGGACATGCAGAAACCAAGGAGGGGGGGCACCCGGTTATTTGAACAAAGTTCCACCTCTGGAGGTAAAACTCTCCCTTTGTGCTCTGACTTAGCTCGCAGATTCCCATCTGTTGAGGGGCCAGGCAGGTATCAGCAAGGAGTGAATGAATGAAGCTGGCCCGGTTGAGATTGCGGCAAAGGGAAGGGACAGTTGTGTGCACTAACATGGCAGCCGCAACCTTATGCCAGCCATCTGTTGCTGCGCAGGAACGTGGGCCCAGTGCCGCCAAGTCTTTTATTCTCTAGAAAGCAGCTCTATATCTCACTTTTTAGAAAAAAATATTCTGAGTTTTAAATGTTGTCAATTTGTTGGAATTTTTTAAAACACTGTGGGCCAATGGTTTCCTGGCCAAACAGAACAAGTCTGTGGGCTGAATTTGGCCTCTAGCCAATGGGTGCTGGAGCTGGCTCTTTCCAGCTTGTGAGAGCTGATTATAAGTATCTTTTCCCCACTCTACAAACTGTGACCTCACATCAGTAGCTTAAAATCAGCCACAGTGGGAGTGTTTACACCACAGAAATTGGCTAACGTGTGACAAACCTGGGCTCCACCCACTGCCACCAAAGGCATTTCTTAAGCTCCCCATACGACTGCCTACCATCACCAATTTGAGACTTTTGCATCGCGCGTTATGATCCTGGTGCATGTCTTTTCCAGAATTTTTTTTTAACCTAGATTATTCTGTGCGTTTTTTTTTTTTTTCCCTTACAGCTTTTTTCCTAATAAGGGCTTAAAATACTTACATGTGTGTTTCGTTGGTCTCTCCCCCCTCCTCCTTTTTTTTAAAAAGTTTTTTTTAACTTTTATTTATTTTTGAGAGAGATAGAGACAGTATGCGAGTGGGTCAGTTAGGGGGAGAGAGAGAGCGAGACACAGAATCTGAAGCAGGCTCCAGGCTCTGACCTGTCAGCACAGAGCCTGACGCGGGGCTCTAATGCACGAACTGTGAGATCATGACTTGAGCTGAAGTCAGATGCTCAACCGACCGAGCCGCCCAGGTTCCCCTCCTTTTTTTGTTCAAAGAAAGGATATATTTTTTTCCCCACCATAGTTAGTGTGGGAACTAGAATTCTAAGCCTTAACTATACCTACTATATTGTTTGTATTATGATACATAGTATAATGCACATACCATTGAACTCACCTAAAGAAAATGCTGCATGGTTAAAAAAGAAAAAAAAGTCATATATGTATGTCTCAGTTAAGGAAAATTGATCCCTTTCAAAATAGGTTAATTAGCTAAATGTAGGGATATTAGAGTGATTCTTTGTCCTCTGTAAGAATTTGGAAATGCTCCAGTGGTATGCCTGAGGGTTTATCATGTCAGAAGTTATTTTTTTGAGAAACTTCAAGCTTAGTTGTTACATTTTCAATTGGCAGTTACTCCGGTATAAAAAAAATAAATAAATAAAGCATCTCTATAATTATAATGGAAAACAATGGAAAGATACCCAGTTGATTATAATTGGATTTTGTATCACTATAAAATCTCAATTATCACATTTTCACATGCGTTTCTTTCCTACTTTGAAGGTATCAGTAGTAAAATAATAGGACCGTGTACAGCTAAAACAAATGGATAATAGAATTAATAACATCAGGCAAGAACATGTGCATTTTAGAATGACAGGGGAAATTCTGTGTGGGGATAGGCCCTGATGAGTGGGCTGGCCAAGTGGTATTGAGTTTGGCAGAGTGGTCATAGCCTGTGCTTGACCTTGGGTGGTTTATTAGCTCTCTCTGATTATGGTTAATTATTTTATAAATCGATAGGAGGCAAACCCATTATTGGGAACTCCAGGAGGTGGTTCAGTTTCTTGTTGTAAAGGCAGTTTTATAAATTGGCTTAAAGAACTTGGTTCTGAAAATAGACATATGAATTCTGGCTTCGTGACTTACTTTCTGGGTGACCTTGGGGAACTTTCTTCACCTTTTTGTGCCTTATTTATAAAACCGGATTGTTACGAACATGAGATAGTAAATATAAAATGAGTAACATAGTTCCTGATACTGCACTGAATAAATTTTTGCTGCTGCTGTTATTGTTACCATTATTGAGCTAAGGATGCTCATTCCAATGGAATTTATGCTTATGATAATTAGACTCAGGACATCAGAACTGAAAAAAATTTTGCCTGAAGCCAGCCCTTTTATTTTCTAGGTTTCCAAAGTGTTTTTCATTTACCCTCAGGATAACGGGAAACCTGCTTTTAGTAAGTTACACTAAAGTCCTTAAATGATACTGGTAACCAAGATGTGATATTTTTCGGGATGATAAATGAGGATATGTAAGTTGAGGTTGATTCATTCCCCTTCCTCCCAGAATAAGTGAGAATGTTAAAATCTGAGAATTTTTAAGTATTTTCTTGTCTGATAACATCTCAGTATAACCTCCCCAATTCTGGAATCTCTTACATTTCTGCCTCACCTTTTTTTTTTTTTTTTTCAACGTTTTTTTATTTTTGGGACAGAGACAGAGCATGAACGGGGGAGGGGCAGAGAGAGAGGGAGACACAGAATCGGAAACAGGCTCCAGGCTCTGAGCCATCAGCCCAGAGCCCGACGCGGGGCTGGAACTCACGGACCGTGAGATCGTGACCTGGCTGAAGTCGGACGCTTAACCGACTGCGCCACCCAGGCGCCCCCATTTCTGCCTCACCTTGATAGCAAGGTGTTTATGAATTTATGAAGGATATTAGGATGAATACCAGTTTGGGAGGCAGGGTTCTGTCACCAGGAAGTAACTTGAGTCCAGGAATGATGGAGTTCAGGTGTAAGCCTTCCAGGGCATGGAGGTTTTGTGGGATGCACCAGGTCACAGCATGAAATGTGAACACCGATTTTAGCATTTATGTAGGCGTTAATAAATTTGAAGAATGAGTGTTTTCTAAACAGTCTTAAAATCTGTTCATGCTGCTAATACGGATTATAAAAAGATTGTGGTGAACACAAAGAAACTGCGTAAACTTTTTAAAGAAAATACATTTATTGTCCCTTTAAGGCCTTGGTTATTATTAATTAGAATGTATTCTGGAGTGCTGCCTACAAAGAATTTGCTTAATTTATCTTATTTGTGCAGTTCTGCTGATCATATCGTTGCAATAATAATGAGCAGGGCAAGATAGTAATTCTTCCTCTTCTTTTTCTATTCTGTTTATTATAGAGCATATGTTTTAGGTTCTAGGTTGAAGAGAGGCTTTAGGTTTAGACCTACTTCAAAATTCACTTAAGCTACTCAGGTCAGATTGGAATAAAGATATTGAAACTGCTTAGAGATCACTGTGTTTTAAAAAAATAATAATACTTAAAAATTTGAATGATATTCTGAAAAATAGTGCCTGTAGCTGAAGATAATCAAAAAGTCATAATTATACTATGGATTGTATTTTGAGGCTAATGCCTTATAACTCTTGTGGAGTATGAAAACAAGACTTGGTTAGTTTTATTTTGTCTGTTAAGAGTGTGTAAGGAGTCTAGATCTGGTACATTGTCACAAAAAATATTTTATTCATGTTATAGCTTTTTGGACAATTGTATTCTGCACTGTATTACAATGGTACAATAAATTGCTGAATATACTGTCTGCTGAATATGACTTTACCATGAAAAATTTGATGCATGGAGAAGGAAAGGTTGGAATATATCAACCTTTTCTGACAAGGGACTTTGAATTTTGACCTAATACAGGTGACCTTTGTGCGCAATAAAAGTGAGCTTAATCTTGAGGTCAAGGTCGAGGTCAACAGCAGAGCTTATGCTGATTGTAGGTACTTCACAGCCTACCTAGCTATTGGCTAAATGGGAGTATGGCACTTTTTTTTTTAAATTTTTAATTTTTAATATTTTCCGGAGCTTATTAATAGCAAATTGTTTAGCTGTTGAACACTACCCAACTCCTCAAGGCTCAGCTGTCTGT
Organism: Puma concolor; assembly: GCF_028749965.1. NCBI lineage: Eukaryota > Metazoa > Chordata > Mammalia > Carnivora > Felidae > Puma > Puma concolor. The sequence goes on from NC_141672.1 coordinate 82,809,885, forward strand.
TTAGTTGTGGTAAGTTTGTCTGTTTATTTATAAAGTTTACTGTTTCTGAGTGAAAGGTATGAGTGTGCTGTTGTTTTCTGTTCCATAGATAAGCTGTAGCTAAAAATAAAAATGTTCTTATGGCTTAAAGGAAAGACAACTGACATATAAAACCCTGGAAATGAAAATATATCTTCTTTTAAGAGGTTTCTTTCTTTGACAAGTTGAACTCTTGTTATCTTAACTTTGGAACTGTCAGAAGAATTTTAAGTAGTTTGTACCTTTATCTAGATTATAATTAAGAGAACTCTCATGAATTATTGTCTCAAAAGGTTTAGATGATTTAGAGACTGGTTATTCCCTTTAAAGTTCCTTTGAAATGCATCCATTAATGCATTTACACTAGAATATTATATGATATAAAATACTTTTCAGGTTTTTTTGTGCTGTACATAAAAGGAAAATTGTTTTAGGACACTAATTTCACTATTAAATACCTCAACCGTTTTGTCATAGGTAAATCACACCTTAGCAAACATCAGAAAAAAAAACCTGTCAGTGTTATACTGTCTGAATACTTAGTGAATATTCTGCCCAAATAATTGGTAGAAGCAGCAAACAGTTGGGGGAGAGTGTCAGAGACTCTAATGTAAAGAACTTCTTCTACTCTTTTAATCGAGCCTGCAAAATATATTCCCCGGGACTGATCAGCTCTGAAGCACTGAGGTTTGATGATTGGAATGGCAGGAAACCATGCTTTCAGGACATAATGAATTGACGAGGCCATCCATCATTTGTTAGCATACGCTCAAACGTGGGCTATGTGTGCAGAGGCCTGTGATTTAGTAAATACTTGGGAGATGAATAGAGCTTACACACAAGGGAAGATATTGCTGTCCTTCAGCAGCCTGAGACCCAGGCGCCTGCTGAGAAGGCCATCTGACGGCACATCATCAGTAACCGGCCTGTCACAGTCAGCGGTGCCCACCGACCATCGCCAGTATATTAAATGCATTTTTAATATCTGCTTCAGTAGATTTAATGAAGAAAATTTAGTTTCCATACTCCAAGCACCGCTTCTTCAAGTGTTCTAAAGCATGGACTCTTGCCTACATAAGAAAGGGGGAAGACCATGCCAGCAGTTGGCGGGGTTGATTGAAAAGGACATTCAGACAAAATAATGTGCAAACAAAAAAAATGCTTTTAGCGGAGTTGGCGTCTTGTTGATGTAAAAAGCTGTTTTTTTTTTTTTTTGTTTTTTTAGAGTGGCTTTTGATTTGTTCCTTAAGCCCTAATTCCCTCCTCTCACAAGCCCTTTCCCTAGGAGGGTTGAACCTGCTGGTAAGAGACGTGAGCCTTCTGATCACAAAGGAAATATTAGAAGGGGAATATTACAGTTTGGCATCATTTGGATAGAGAGACTCAATTTTGGGTTAGCTTGTATTTTGAGATACTGTTTCTAAGGATTTTTGCATGAAGATACAAAGTAGGATTTTTCTTACCTAGTTGCTTCCACATTTTTTAACGTTGAACTTTACTCATTAATCAGGTTGGTATATTTTAGTCTGGTGTCAGGCAGAACAGCTCACAATGATGGAAAAAATAGTTGCCAACTTGATTAAAGAGTGCTCTTATACTTCTTACACTATAATGTTTCTTTAAAAATTGTAATTTTGAAATGTTCTATTTTTATATTCTGGCGAAGTGTGTAGATTCATTCTTTTTTAATGAGTTTCAGTGTTGACATTATTTACTACAAAACAGCAAGACAACCAATTAGATATTGTTGCAAGCATGCACTTTAAGGGTTTCCCCTCTTGTTTAAAAAAAAAAATCTAGAATATGCTCTCATGTTCACAGAAGAAGAAGCTACGGAATGGGACCTATAAATCTGATTCCTGCATGTGTCAAAACAGTAATGTATTAAATGCATATTATTATAAAAATTTAAGACATGTCTTAAACACACTTACATTTTTATAACACATGGCAATATTAAATAATACATTTCCTTGTTAGCATCTGTTTGCCGTCATTGTTGGCAAGACCTATGATTTATTGCTTAAATTAATGACTAAGACCATTTTGGACCTGATATATGCCCCTAAGCTTATTACATCACTAAATAAAATAAAATGTATGCACTTGTGACAGAGTTATTTTTATAATTGTTTATCCCTTTAAGTGCCCTATTCAGTGATTCACTGAAAGGTTCATAATGGTTGGCTTGTAACCAGAAAATAATCTCAGAAAGGTAAAATATATTCCTTGTCTAGAAATAAAATGCCAGAGTGATGGTGATGATAGGGGTCCCAGCAAGAATTTGCAACACTCAAACCCGTCGTTCTTTTCTTCAATGCGCTCAATTAACTCTGGTTGAATTTTTTTGATGCATGACTCCCCCACCCCTATTCTAAAGGCTGTCTATTAATACTGCAGCTCATCTTTGTATAAACCCTTCAATATGGGTAAAGTGGATTCTCTCTGACATAAAGCTGCAAGGGTTAAATTGTTCTTTACCAATGATTTCTCAGGTGCCATTATCATCATGCATTAAACTGAGCAAGATTATTTTCCTATTATTAGTTCTTTTCTTTCGGGAGATTGGAACTTTACTGTTTTTATACTGAACTCTATTTGACTTCATAGTCTTTATCTTTCCTTTCTGAGGGTGCAACATGATAGACCCTTCAGTATTTTTACAGTAACCTGTTATTCATCTAAAGTCACTCTGCTGCCTGACTCGTAATACGGTGTAATATGGCTTCGTCGTTTTCTGCTCCACATGAAGTATCTCATTGACTGTCAGGTCTCCTGTCACATGATGGTAAGGCAAAGTTTTTGAGAAGCTTAAGCCTTGCTTCTGGACTGCAATGTCTACACCTTGAAACAGATGGCAGTTCTGTGGGTACCTGAGAGCAATCCTTGTGGGAAGATTATTATTTTGTAGATTTCTTGGGACGATTCTCACTCACAAATGGAAAACAAAACTTAGTTCCTGAGAGAGATCTTTTTCTTGTCTTCATCTCATTTTTACTGCATTTTAAGCCAAATAGTTCATTGGAAATGGAAACAGGGTTCCCCCCCCACCCCCCCTTAGTGTTCTTTCCCAAGGCAGTGGGTCTGATAAAGTTTTTAATGGTTCTTTCAAAAAGGATCAGGCCAACAAACATTCGTGTTTTTCTTGAAGAGCTGTATTGGCCTTTTCTACTTCAGGCTCTCATCTCCCATTTCTGATCTTTATATGTTCTTTTTCATCTCATCTTCCTTGTCCGGGAGACCTGTCTCCAGATGAAACATTTTAAAGGAAAATTGATGAATAAGAGGCTTAATTGCCAATGTCTAAATCTCCCCCTCTCTCTTCTGCTCCTTCTTCCACTTTTTTTTTTTTTTTTTTTTTTCCTTTGAATATTGGTTTGGATCCGCTAAGAATTTTTTTTTTCTTTGACCATTGTAGTTAGTTTTACCTGTTCAATTGGAATATATACATTCCTGTCTTTTGCTTTCTGTTTGACGGATTGTGACTTCCTTGAGGTTAGGAGCCATGTTTTATCTTCCATCTCCTTCCTTGAGAGCCTACTACGTGGTTCTTTGTGCAGCCAGTGAATTCCTACCGACTTTCTGATATAGGCCAGTGCTGATTCGGATGATCTCTTTTGAGGAAGAGATAACCTCCAAGTGTGTTTTCTTCATTTTGGCCGGCACCATTCGGTCAAGCACCATACAGAGGGCTTGTTGTTCTTTCCTAAGATTGTTTCCCACTCTCTGGGTCAGGATGTTTAAGTCCTATTTAAAAATATTAAAATATTCAGTAGGCAACTAAGTGCTTAGCCTAGTGTACTACTTAACACTAAATGAAAGTAAAATATAACACAGCCATGGAGCCATTTGTTATATTTTAGTAGATGAAGCAATGGCAGTGTAAACCTTAACCTTGTAATTTTGTGAGTTCCACTTTATCATGTAGCTGTAAGGGTAATCAAAATAAATCATGGGAGATGAATAAATATTTTCTAGTGCTTTCTCTGTGCTTTCAGAAGTGATGTTTGATCCATGAAATTTTAGTAAGTGTATTAAATAAAACAATATGATGTGCACTGTGTCAGATCTGATAAATTATTCGGTATAGGACATTTATACAACATATGTTGAGCTGCTACGTGAACAGCTTAATGACTATAAATTATGTTAATCTGTCTTGCCATTTTTACATTTTGTTAAAAATTGTGCGATTTGTGTTGTAGATATTTATATGTATGTTTGCCGGGGTGGGCAGGGATAAGAAGAAGGCATACGAAAGGCACAGGTCATCTCCGCGATGTTCTGACAGTGATCCGGGCTCCTCAGCTGCGCAGTGTACATAACACAGATGTTGGGGAGTCATCTGTCAGCCATGCCTCTCCTATGGAGTTAAAGTTCTAGAGGGAAAAGAATTTGACACAGTGCTGTCACTGTTACATTTTCACAATAGAAGAGCATGCAAATATTGAACCTCCTGCTTAGCAGTAGTGCCCTGTCTAATGTCTGTGCTGGTTGGAATAAAAAATCATGGGTGCATCTTGGGCTCAGAGATCTGACAAAGGTCATGCTATGTTGGGCATTTGAATTGGAAATTGTCTGGACTTAGATTTTATAAAGCTCCCACTGTTGTGTGTGGGGAGAATTTCAGCAGGGTTTTGTCCCTGGAGAGGCCTCTTAGGCCCTTTTCTGTCCTATGAATGAATTTAGATGTGAGGGTTACTCCTGCCTTAAAACTGTTAAGTTCATTTTGCATACATCCCTAGAGAGAAAAACTGGCAGATGCTTTTGTCTTGGAAGTGTTTAAAAGAAAACTGCAGAGCAGGAACAAGAGAGAAAAGGGGCCCTGTGTGGAGTCCCAGAACATTTTGGAAATGGCCAATATGCGGTTTTCATCAGTACGAAGGCGGGGTGCAATATGGTGCCTGTAGCTCACAAGGGAATATGAATGTTGATTAAGCATACTCCCAGGCTTTGAAATTCTGAAAGCAGTGTCAGAATAATGGATGTTGAGCAAATGTCAAGCATTTGTTAATTTCTCTGTTATTTGGAGTTTATCTACCATGATCAATCAAATAAACTAGTGCTTCTCTCTTGTGGCATGTGTCATTGATATGGTGATTAGGTGGCTAGAGAGACCTTCTGCTTTTTTTCCAGGTAACAGATTATAGAAGGGTAGACAGAGCTTTTCAGTAGAAGATTTGTTTGTGGCTTGGTTTAGTAGAAATTTGGATATTAACTGAGTCCTTTGGTGGTGGTATGGAAATCTGCAGCCACGTGCAAAAGATGCTAACTGTGGTGCCATTTACGCCAAAAGAGCTGGTAGTGGTGCTATGGTTTCCATCTACATACAGTCTTCATAGTTTATAAAACTTTGGTGTAAAACTGGGTGAAAGAAATTCGATCCCAGAAGAATTCTGGCCTATTGACATTGGTAGATAGAGTTTTGGATCCATTTTTATTTTTGTCTCCCCCCACCCCTACACCCTGCACACCCCCCCCCCCCGTTTCAATTAATTCTAACTCAGCTGTTGACTTTTATTCTTGAGAGATGGTCATTTGCTATGTGTGGTTCAACAGTAATTTCTTTCTGTTATTTTTAGGAAGCAATGCTACAATGTTTTGATGTCCCAGATATAAATGATCAAAAGGTTCTTTTCAGCAGTTACTCAGCTGTGAATTATGGTGAAGTACTAACACTCCATGGTGTGCGGAGTACTTTCCCTTTTAGAGTAGGAATGGCCTTACCAAGTGGGATTTCATTAGGGTTGACGCTAGGTACCATGTTGAAGTGTTGTACTCCCAGCACAGTGTAACTTGGACTGAAAGGGGGTCTTTGTGTGAAACTGCCATGGCTGGAATCACGGCTGACTTATAATCAGAGATTTGGCGTTCCCCCCTCCGCCCCATTCCCCATTTTCTTCTCATAATCTCAGCCATGTAGCTCACATAATTCAGATGGAGACTAAGACTATTCTTATTAATCTAGATCATGTGAAACAGGTGCCTTTGTGATTTTGGGCATGATCTTTCTGCAAAATTGGACCCCCTGAAGTCATCTGCCCCTTATTTTTAAGCCCCAGTGAACTTTCACTTTAGCAGATTTACAACTGGGCAGCCACAGGGTATTCACCCCATGAACTGCCTATGTTGTTTCTGGAGGGCTCTCTTTTGATTTACTCAACCTGCCATTATGTCTGAAATAGTACGGCAATTTCCAAAGTAGAAAGTCTTCAACTTCCTCTTCACGTTAAGATGCTTCATCTTAACAGTCTCCATTGGGCCTTCGGTTTGGGGCCTTCCCTGGGACTAGAAGTCATAACCCTTTGAATAAAATCTTCATGTCCTGCCTGGTACACAGTGCCAATGAGCTCAGCCATTGCAGAGAACTCCAACATCACAAAAATAGTCAGCACTGCAGACTGGCTTTTCTAGACTTCCCTCTGAAAACTCATCATTACCATGCCCTGAACACAGCATCACTGAATCATTTGCTTACATCATACACCAAAACACTCAGCCTGTTATTGATACACAGCTCTCACATTTATTTTCTATTTGTGGTGATAAAGCTGTTGTTCCTAGTTTAGATTCGAAGAACATGAAAGATCTTGTTGTATTGTTGAAATTTACTGTGTAATAATAAGAGAAAAGGCATGTGAAATCAGAGTGTGAATTTCTTTCTTAACCATATGTACTCGTGAATGCTTCTGAGCATTCAGAGTTTCAGCAGGTAGTATCCACCAGCACCTGCCAGGCTATTAGCCACTCTGTCTCTTGGCTTCCACCTCGCTCCTTTAATGACCACATATCACTGAACTTCCCTCTTCCCTCTCATGTATTACAACTACCAAGTAATGACTCATTAAAAAAAAAAAAAAAAAAGTGCCGGGATGAATTTTGTTTCCCACTGGACACACATCCTCTAATGATAGCGAGAGTACTTTTGGGGTTCCATGTTCGCAGGTATTTTTAGAGCATGTAGCACAGTCTTTTAAATATCTTTAGTAGTGACAGACTTGGGGAATGGATCTGGTATTTGGAGATAGGCACACATCAGTAAGTTTGGTAAATAAGGGAGCAGGTGTTACAAGGTGACCACAAGGTCTGGAAACATAATTATTTTTCATGAATAAACTCTTTATTATAGCATCTCTTAGAGAGTTATGTCTGTTTTTAGACTCGGTGGCCACTCTTTGTTTGGGTAAGATATGAGCTGTGACTATGAAGTTGGCTTGCTTTTGTGACTTGTAAAGTGGTTCTAAAGTGATACGTACAGATACGTTCTATTTTGAGTAAGGACAGCATCATTGATGATGCATGTACAAGCCTCACTCCTTCTCCAGGATGATTATTTTGGCCAAAAATAATTGGAATGAATTAGTTCTTGTCTGCTTGCTGAAAAAGTCCCATTTTGTTACTTTATTCCCATACTGAACAAGTGTATAGACTCCATTTCCTTAAACCATTAGCCGTTATTTTATATCCTCCTGTTCTCTGCTCTTCAAATGTAGATTAACTGCTAAGAAGCTAAAGACACTTCTGTTTCCTCCCAGTCCTTTCCATTACCCACTTCCCTGGTGGTTGTTAGTAAGTGATAGAATTGCCAAAAGGCAGAGACTTTTTAGGATAGGAGGAAAAGTGAAGGGTTTCGATAACTGTTAACTAGCCAGCCAGTCCTTGAATTCCAGAAAAGTAGCTCATATGGGATCTTCAGTTAATTAAAAAAATTTTCTTTTTCTTTAGGAAAAAGGGACTGTAGTAATTCAGATTTTCATCCTACAGCTTAAGACACATTTCACACATTTCACCGTCATTTCTCCGGTGGTAGTGATGGAGGGGGATGGAATTGCTTGTTTAGGCCTCTGGTTGAGTTTGAGTTTGAAATATGATGAAATTTCTCTTTTATTTTTATTTTCTCTTTGCGCTTGGTATGGGCTTTTTATTTGTCAAGGATTACATTTAATTCAGAGTAACAGTAAGAGGTCCTTTTCTCCTGTTACATCTTTGAAACCCCTGCTTTACTTCTGAATAAGGAGGTCAAAGTCCTCATCCTCTTTGGAAGGGAATTACACCTACTGTACATTTTTATAAAAGGCTAAAAACAGGGAGTTGGAGCCCTGAAAAGAGAGTTATTGTCTGTTCCTTTTGCATGTTTTCACAGTGGGAGGAAACATACCAAACCTCATTTTAAAAGCTGCATTTGTGAGACATTAGTCAATCCTTTACTTGGTTTGGTGAGGATTGGTTGAACATTTTTTGGTCATGTTTAAATCATAGAGACAGGACTTTGACTTTAGCTAAGTGTCATTAAACATTATTTGATGCTTAGTAATTATGTGTCTGGTTTTAAGGCTGTTTCAGCAAAACATTATTACAGGTTCCTGTAGCAAACATTGTCAAAACCTTGAGAATTTGGGGGGATTTATGCAACTGGTTAGGGGGTGAGCTAAACTTAGGCAGCCCACCTTGTGCTTCAGTGATCAGTTCCATCCTGAAGTGGGTAGTTACACAGCGCTCTGTGCACTTGACACATGCAAATGCTAAATACAGTAGCAGCATGAGGTCTCTGTCATTAACAGTAATTTATGTAATGAAAGCCACCTGGCTGTTTTTTATAATTAATTGCTTGTAAATAATAAATTTAAATATAATTTATAGTTTTCTAAATTTGATTACGATATAGGCCCAACAACAAAACTAAAACAATTGGCAATTCCATAATTTAGTGCAATGACTTTTAAAAGATATATATAAAAGTATATATGTGTGAGTGTATATATATATACTATATATTATATATATATAGTATATAATATATAGTATATATATAATGTATATATGTATATAAAGGTACAGATATAGATACACATATGTAGTTCCCTTTGGGAAATATTTTCACTAAGAAATATATTTATTGTAAAGTAAATATCAGGCAAAAATATTTTTTGGAGAAGAACGGTAGGAATGTATTCAAATCCTGCTAGCTTTATTTGAGTGGGAATGTTAATTTTGAAATAACTTCACTGCTTTAATTTTTATATTATTATTTCTGTCAGCCTTTGAAGGTATTTGTACATATAATTTAAGGCACAGAAGAAAGTGTACCTGCTTAACAATAATGTAGTAAAACTGTTTTGAAAAAAAAAGTTTTTTCCCCATTTTGTAAACTTACAATTATGCTTTGAAAAGAAATTATACTTGGGAGAAAAGTACTTGAGTATATATGATGATATGTTATATAGTCTGGTGATAATAAGCAGCTTTGCCTAATATATTTATGAAACACAATATCCCTAATTTAAGAAGGCTTTATATTTGTTTACATGGTCACATGTATTGGCTAGCAAAGAATCATTTTTTTCTGATTTAGTGGAAAATATCAGTGATTTATGTGGCTTAGAAAATAAGGGGGCTTTAGAGCCCTGTCCTCTGTACTTCTCTTTCATTAAGAAAGAAAGGAAAGGGGCGCCTGGGTGGCGCAGTCGGTTAAGCGTCCGACTTCAGCCAGGTCACGATCTCGCGGTCCGTGAGTTCGAGCCCCGCGTCGGGCTCTGGGCTGATGGCTCGGAGCCTGGAGCCTGTTTCCGATTCTGTGTCTCCCTCTCTCTCTGCCCCTCGCCCGTTCATGCTCTGTCTCTCTCTGTCCCAAAAATAAATAAACGTCGAAAAAAAAAAAAAAAAGGAAAGAAGCAAGGAAGGAGGGAGGGAGGAAGGAAGAAGGTAATTTATGGCTTTATGTTTAATACTTCCCTCAAGGACTGTTTACTAACAGTTATATTGTATTTTGTCACAACTTTATGAATGTGTTTTTTAAATTAATGTCTCTTTTCAAAATATATTTCCATTAAAAGCTGTATCCTTCAAATATCTGTACTGTTATTTTGTATTATAACAGTGAAATTACTATCAATGACAATTTATGAAATGTGTAGAACATTTTTGTAAAGGATTAATCAATTAAAGGAGAATTTGCAGCTTGAGCCACAAACTTTATTAAATAGATTCTCTTCCTTATGTGACCTGCAGCATTTTTCTTTCACCATGATTTAATAAAGTTGAGATAGATCAGTGATGCTCTATTAGTTAGTTGGACTTTAAAAAAAAATTGGGGGGGTTCTCTGTTATGTTCTGTGTAGAAACTCAACTAGATCATGAACAACATAGTTCTGTTAAATAGCACATTGCACGTTAACTGCTTACGAGATTGGGAGGGTCAAGTCAATGTGGGGCCTGTGCTAGCTGGGATTGTCTATAAAGAATAAAGATCATGGCTTCTGCGTGTGGTCAGGGTGTGACCACCATTCATCACCTCAACAACAGACACCAGATTCGTTCACTGCTTGGTTTCCAAGGTCTAATAATCCCTCAAGAATGTAGAATGTTGTTGACTGTCCCCATTTACATCACTGAAGAAAGAAGCTTTGCAACAGGTGCAGCTGCATACTAATTGTAGGGTGTGCTTAATCTGTCCAGAAGGGAGAGTGACTCCAAATTTGGTATCTTAAAGAGTAGAGTGACCTTTTAAAGTCCCAGGATGAGAATTGCCAACAATTGCAACAGGCTAATTATACCCACAAGGAGTTGTGAAGTGCTTTTAAGTTTTCCTATACACCTAGAAGTTCAGTGAACGGCTTGAAGTCATTAACATATGACAGATGCACTCCCTTTTCAAGGGCTCCTGTGATAAGTTTTGATTGTAGAAGTGGGAATTTGACCCTAGCTTATCACTTGCTTCATTAGCTTGCTTGAGGACAAGGACTTTTTTTTTTTTTTTTTTTGACATGAGTGTTATCTTACCCATGTTCCAGAATTCCATCCGCCTCCTCTCTGCTGATAGGAAGTCACAGTGATAACCTTGATGCTGGTTTTTCCGAGGCATATTGCACATTGTGCAGTATTACATATATTTTACATATAAATATATAGAATACTAATGTTTTACCTATCATGTATTCTCTATAATATAATTGCATCTTATTTGAGCATGGGTATTTCAAAGTCTTTGATTACATTATTTTAGAGATACTGGTGTTATGTCATTCCTGGGTTTTTTTATGGAAAATATACCAATGCACTTTTTGGCTTCTAAAGAAGACAGAAAGTCTGACTTCTACATTTCTGTGAAGTTGACTTTTTTGAGGTTGGTGAGAATAGGGAAGAGAAGTTTGGATTTTATCCAGGGGACTCGGTACGCCTATGGAGGAAAGCATAGCGTGCTTCCCAAAGAATGAACAGATGATAGAGGTACCCACTCCCCCATGAGGAGGTGTGGAAATAGGGCATGGGAGGGGCTCATGCAGTAAACCCTGTGACTGCAGCACTTAGATGAAATTGCTTTTTATTATCTGGTTGGAAAATCATCTAAAAATAAGCCATACAGGATTAAGGTTAAAAAACTTCTAAGTGAAACCAGTCTTGGTTAATCTAATTCCCTCTCATAGTATCTCTGTATTTACCTGCTTAGAATGCCTATTTTAATTCCTTAATAGATTATATACCTACACTTTATTTTAAAACATTTTCTGTTAAGATCTCTGTTTATAGAAGTCACTATTTCCTTAACCTCTGAGGGTTATTTGTAGATTTTATATTCCCAACAGGCATAATCATATTTAGCTATGTTCCTGTCAATTACCTGCAAGCTCTTTTTGTATAATTAGGGGATGGTTAATTTACTCTAAGTAAGGTTGCCACCTGTCTAAGGATTAACCCAAACAGGTTGGAAGTCACAGAGAGACTTGGAGTTTGAGTTTAAAGCAATAGGAGTTGATTTCTTAACTCTCTCCTGCCATTTTGGTAGCATTTTCTGGGTTAATCAGTGGTAATTGTGACAACAGGTGTTTTCTTGGTCCCTGTATTCACTAGGTTGATAAACTACGTTGTTAAAATTATAGGCATCTGCAAATCTGTGAACAGGAGGTGTAATAGTGGTTGGTACCCATTGAAAAAGCACTGGAAGGATCTTCGACACATTTCCATTGCTTCTGTTACCTGATCAGATTGTCGATGGGTGGGAAGTGGCATCTCCAAATGAGGATAGTTTGAGGACAAGGATTGTGTTCAATGGAAATATTATCATCTTATTTGGTGTTTCAGGGAAATGAAACATGAAGAACATTAATCATGTAGTTCATAGAAGAATTTGAGGACATAGTTTTACAGTATTTAAAATAAGTTGTGAAAAAAAATCAATAGTTTTTAAAGAACATGCTTTGCTTACAAGGTTTCTGTAGGATATGTAAAATCAGACGCTTTCCTTCATGTGACCTAATGTGTATCTGACTACATTCCATCCAGGGCCTGCCTAGTCCTTCTAGGAGATCGGAGCCCATGATTATGACCAACTTCTTTGAGATGGATCTAGATTTCTTTTCTCTTTTTTCTTCCTTTCTTTCTAATTTGAAATTAAATCATTACATATTGTATAAATATTAATTTCTTAATTGGAATTTTTCTCATTGAGATATAATTCACCTTCCATAGCACCCTTTTAAAGTATATGAATCAGTCTTTAAAAATCACTAATGTTAGCATATTCATGAGGTTTACCTTAATTCCTAAACATTTCATCAACCCAAAAATAAACCAAATACCCATTAGCAGTCTCTCTGCATTCACATTCCTGCTCCCACCAGCCCTGTGCAAACCACTAATCTGTAATATCTCTAGATGGATTTTCCTATCTGAAGATTTTATTTAAGTTGTGTCATACAACATGACTGACTTCTTTGACTTAACATGATGTTTTTAAGGTTCGTTTGTGTTGTGGAATTTTTTTATTGTTGAATAACACATTGTATGACTATACCACATTTTATTTATCTGTTCCTCATGAGCTTGTAGATATTTGATAGTTTCCACTTTTTGGCTCTTATGAATGCTTCTATGAACATTTGTGTGAAAGTTTTGTGTCAATATATGCTTTTATTTCTACTTGGTAGATACCTAGGCACAGAATATCTGAGTAAGATGGCCTAACATTTTGAGAATCTGTCAAACTGTTTTCCAAGATGCTGCATCTATATTCCTATCAGCAATGTGTGAGCTTCCAATTTCTTAGCGTCCTTGCCAACACTTGTGTATCTTCTTTGGAGACATGTCTCACGTTCCTTACTCATTTATGTTGTCTTTTTATTATTATTGAGTCGTAAGTGTACTTTACATATTTTGGATACACATCCCTTACCAGAGATATGATTTGCAAGTATTTTGTCCTGGTCTATTGGTTTTCTTTTTACTTTCTTGATGGTGTCCTTGAGTTATTCTTTTAAAAGGATCTTAACTTCAAGCAGGAAGAAAGTAGAAAGTCAACATAGAAATATCTGTAACTTTCCTATAAGGACGATTCATGCTTTGTCATGAAGTTCTTTTCGTTTGATACGCATACTGTTTTGGTGAAGTTGTTTTCCTTCAGATAACATATTAAATAGAAAAAAATTGTCAATCTCTGGTCAGACATTTTAATATTTTCCTTTTAAAATTATGAACATATATATATGTGATCACATCATCTAAATTAGGTGAGAATCATATCAGCTATATAAATAAAATGCTAAAAATAAAAAAATTGTGCAAATCATTGCAACTATGAACTTTTCAATAACTACATAGTTGTAAAGAATCAGGGCCCTAGCTACTTGAAATGAAAAAAAAAAACAACTTGAAGTGAGTTCCATTGTTTTTACAATGTAATTAATCAGGTATGATTTATGAAATGTGTTCTTTTAGGAGAGCATTGGGAAAAGTCTGTTGCCTCTCCTGGTCCACAAGAGCCAGGACTCCACATCCATACCTGACAGGAGGTCTGGCTTCCAAAACCACGTTTGCAGCCATCTTGACGGCATAGCCCTGGGCAAGTCACTTACTCTCCTGGAGCTCCAGTTTGTCCGCATGGGTAGCAAGCATCCCTGCCTTTCTTCACACAGGGATCCTGTGAAGATAAATGTGGGCCGTGTAAAAGCTTTTAAAAGAAGTGTAGTGCCAAGGTGATGTCCTGCCAATCTGGAGGCTGGTGTGTTTGTAAAGCTGTGAAAGGAAACTTTTGACAGTCTCTGGGAAAGAAATTGCACGAGAGGTTACCCCTTGTACAGCTCTGTCTGTGACCGCACCAGCTCTCTGGCCGTTCAGAGTTGGGTGTGCACTCAAGAGCCCCTCTGGCTGACTAGCCTCTCGGGGCTCTGAAAGAGTGAACGTGTTGCTAAAGGCGTTTATAAGCAACATTTACGCAACAGTTCACAAACCATAATATGGGAAATTTTCAGCCAGTAAGAAGGTATTTGCATTAAAAACAAAACAGATGACAACGGCATCAAAGCGCAGGGATAATTGCGTGTTGAAGTGATATTTGACTAAAGCAAGGGGGCATGTAGAAAGCCACGTGGAATTGCGGTGTTGTGGAGAAGCAGCTAATTGCTTGCCCCTCTTGTCACTTTGCTTCTTTTAAGGGACTTAAGCAAGGTAGACTCTTAAATTGTGCCTTTATAAATCTTTTCATTTGTGTAATGCGAAAATTATAAATGTGTGATTACCAGTCTCTGTATCCAGCCTCAGTTGTATGGTATATTGTCTCCTTTGGACAGTTAATGAGATGCTGGCTTTTGTGCCATTTATCCTGGGAAATAAATGAATAACTTTCTTTGATGTCTCCTTTTGCCACACTTTCTTTGATTTGGATTGGCGCGTATGTAACGGTGTGTGAGGGTATGGGGGAGTGGGGACATATTTATTTTGACTGTGTGTGTGGATAATAAGAACATACGAAGTCTGGTTTTCAGCTGATTCTGCTTTGCATATACGGGGGTACCTGCTGTCTTCCAAGGCCACCCCCTCAAGAAAATTATGTCTCTAGAATTGGTGACCTGTTTTTAAGAGAACTTATAAAATGTTTCTAAATGAAAAATCATTCCAGCAGGGTCTAATATTGGCAATTTTCCTCTGTCTGCTTTTAGAACTTATTGGCCAACCAGGTCAGACATTATTAAAGTTCAAGGGATCCGGTGGGAAAAGTAATGGTTTTGTGCTACTATGAATTTTAAATGTTGCCATTTTCCTGTGTTACAGCATCATCTGTTCTCACATGGCACTAAAAATGTATAGAAGTTTTAAACCAAATTCAGGGTCAAGGTTAGGAGAGTGATGATGCCTCTGACTCATTCTCCTAGAATTACGTTACCCAAATTATCTGCATACCATTTTGTACTAGGTTTTTTTTTTTTCCCCAAGTCATTTGAAAGAATTTACTGTAAGAAGATTTTTTTTTTTTTTTTTTTGTCTCATCACTTCTTGGAAATTTATACAGATAGGGTTGGAGAATGTGTACTCACTATACTGATAGGTATTCACTGTACTGAAATACTGGGGAGTGCTTCATTTCTGAGAATAACTGTGTTTTGTCCCTCACAAAAGCAATGCCTTTTAAATATGAAACTCTTGGGGAGCGGCACTCCTGGGTGACTCAGTCGATGAAGTGTCTGACTTCGGCTCAGGTCATGATTTCGCATTTTGAGCCTCACATCGGGCTCAGTGCCGACAGCTTGGAGCGTGGAGCCTGCTTCAATTCTCTGTCTCCCTCTCACTCTGTGCCCCTCTCCAGCTTGCACATGCACATGGGACATGGAGCCTGCTTACAAAATAATAATAAAGTTCAAAAAAAAAAAAAAAACCCTGATTAAAAAAAAAATCCTTTATTCCCAAAGATAGTATTATACTATTGTACGATAAAAGGATTGAACTGTAAACAGAAGCCTTTGCCTTTTGTCAAATGAATAGGAAGTCATTTAATTGGTGGTATTTCCAACCCTAAATTCTGTTGCTCACCAGTGGTGTTTGAGAAAGGAAATTCATTATAATAATGATTGGAGAGTGCTCTCAAAGGAATATCATATATCAGGAGTTTAAAATGGTTGGATTCATTAAACCAGAGTTAGGAGAATCAAGGCACCTTTCGAGCAAGGAGTTAATTTTTAGCCACGTGCATTGTTGATTATCGTAACAGCTTTGTTTATGACATTAATCATAATGTCTTATAGAATTGTAGACTTGTGGAGTTGTAGAATGCTGTGCCCATGGCAGAAATTGTTGTTTGCTCCCAGTATCTGTTCTTCACTTCTTTCATGGTGACAGGGTCCTTGATTTTAACCAGGCATACACTCCCAGAACAGAGGCTCCCTCACAGCCCATATGACCAAGGGACCGATATCTGGCTATTGTGAAGTAAGTGCCAATGTCAGGAATCTTCTTTAAAAGACAGCCCTATCTCTCTTCTTCAAGCTGTTTCTCCATCTTCCTGTCTGGATGCCACCATCTTAACCACAGGGGTAAGGGCTGCATCTTAGAGGTGGTAGAGTGTTGAGTCGGAAGCTAGCCTGGATCCCAAGGATTTCCTGGAGCAAAATTGCAATGCTGGAAGAGACAAATTTCTGCCTGGTTTAATCTATAGTTGTGGGTTTCCTGTCCCTTGCAGCTGAACCTTACCCCATCTGATGTAAAGGTGGAGGTGCTGTGTTTTATCAGATCGGAATCCTGCAGTATAGGTGGGGTATAGGTGGGTCAGGCCAAGTGGCTCACCATGTTCGGAGCGCTCAAAGAACGGGACTTGCTGGCTGCAGGTGAGTCAGGTAGCTGTTCGGCAAGGTGCGCACCTTATAATGCCAAGCATCTCTACTTGCCTGGTTCTGGATTTGGTCTCCTTGAGTCAAGTTTCAGACAAGGTTTTTACAGATGTCCTGCAGTGACTCATTTGCATTACCCTCCTGTCTGTTGTAAGGATGGAGAACTAGGTTAGGGTGGGGTAATTGGTTATATAAGAACAGGTCACAGTGCTCTTTCAGGTATCCTTATGCAGAGCCTGGCCATGAACATTGTTTCTTTCCCTGAGGTCACTGATCTCTCTATTGGTATCTCTTAAAAAAAAATAATGGCTGTAGAAAATAATAATAATAATAATAATAATGATTGTTCTGAGTTTTGTGATATTATAGTCCTCTTCTCAAAGTGACAGCAAAGTCTAAATCAGATTTGATATTTCTTTTGTATTTGGTATGGCCAGAATTTCTAGGCCTTTAAAAGTTACTATGTTAATTAGCGTACACCCTCTTATTTTTCTTGTAAAGCTTACAATTGCTTATTTTGAGGCACCACAGTTTTTGAAAACAAAAAATCTTCCCCTTTAGCAATGTTATGTCTGTTACGTATTCACATATTGTCTTTTCTTTTTTTTTTAATTTTATTTATTTTGAGGGTGGAGGAGGGGCAGAGAGTGAGCGAGAGAGAATCCCAAACAGGCTCCGCACTGCTTGATCTCACAAAAGTGTGAGATGATGATCTGAGCCAAAGCCAAGAGTTGGCCACTCAACTGACTGAGCCACCCAGGCGCCCCTACATGTTGTCTACATGAGTATTTATTCTTTGTGCTGTGAGCTGCGGTTTTTTTGCATTTTCCCTTAGAATGGATATGTGTGTTTGATGTGGGGGTATGCACATGTTAAAGAATCAGAGGAGGAGGGTTATTCTGCATTTAGGTCAGTATGTGCAAGATCTTGTGCTAAATGTTGGTGACATAAAGTTTATTTTCTTTTTTTTTTTAAATAATTTAAAACTTTTTTTAAAATTTTTTAATTAATTTATTTATTTTAATATGGAATTTATTGTCAAATTGGTTTCCGTACAACACCCAGTGCTCATCCCAACAGGTGCCCTCCTCAATGCCCATCACCTACTTTCCCCTCCCTCCCACCCCCCCATCAACCCTCAGTTTGTTCTCAGTTTTTAAGTCTCTTATGGTTTGCCTCCCTCCCTCTCTAAGTTTTTTTTTTTTTTGTTCCCCCCCCCCCCATGGTCTTCTGCTAAGTTTCTCAGGATCCACATAGGAGTGAAAACATATGGTATCTGTCTTTCTCTGTATGACTTATTTCACTTAGCATAACACTCTCCAGTTCCATCCACGTTGCTACAAAAGGCCATATTTCATTCTTTCTCATTGCCAAGTAGTATTCCATTGTGTATATAAACCGCAGTTTCTTTATCCACTCATCAGTTGATGGACATTTAGGCTCTTTCCATAATTTGGCTATTGTTGAGAGTGCTGCTATAAACATTGGGGTACAAGTAAAGTTTAAAAGTAGAAAGACAGAACGCCTGCCTTAAAGAACTCAGAGTCTAATGACAAAAAGCAAATGAAGAAAGGAAGAATACTTTAAATTAAAATGCAACATGAGACTTATTTATGGGCTCAGTAAATCCAGAAGTCTGAAGGGTTTCTGAGCTCTTAGACCAAAGCAATTCTATTGAGAGCTGTTGAACAGCAGGGCCAGTGCCCCCAACAGCCAGGGAAAGAACCTTCTAGATACATTTTTGAATGCTTAAAATTCAGATTTTTAAGAACACTGTCTTTCTCAGTGTTTGGTTTTTTTGTTCTTGGTTTTTTTTTTTTGTTTTTTGTTTTTTGTTTTTTTTTTTTTTGGTTTGAAGCCATGTGGTTTCCTCTGGTTTTCTTCCTGGGACATCGTGTAATTGTCAGAATTCTGGTACGGTTCAGGTTTAACATAGTCATTTTGGAAACTCCCAGATTATCCTCCTTCATATTTTTATTCTAAAAGCAATTCTGAAGGAGAACCTTTGCCTTTGCTGTGTCTCAGTGGAATTTAATATTGGGCCAGTGAGAGAATGTAAAGAGAAACTATCCAAAAAGGAAAATGAGAAGCAGCATGCTATAGACTAACTTCATCTCATTGTCTGGAGGACACCATTCTCTTAGCCATGAGGATGAGAGCCACATCTTAAGAGTTGGTGGAAAGGTGAACTAGGACTTGAAGTCACAAGATTGAGTTTTGAGAGGCTCAGTCCTTCAGGAACTAGATGTGTCTGTGTATGTTTTAGTAATTTTTCTGAGCCTACATTTTTTAAAATAAATTTTATTTATTTTTGAGAGAGATAGAAGGAAGGAGAGAGCAAAAGCGAGCGAGCGAGAGAGAGAGAGAGAGAGAGAGAGGGGATCCCAAGCAGGCTCCACATCTTCAGCACAGAGCCCGGCATGGGGCTTGAACTCATGAACCGTGAGATCATGACCTGAGCTGAAATCAAGAGTCAGACACTAAACCAAGTGAGCCACCCAGGCCACCCCCTGAGCCTACATTTTCAAATCTGGATACAGTCATGTCAGTCTTGCTGAATTGATACCCAGTATTGTTTTAAGACTGTGATGTATATGAAATTGTAAAGTATTATACTTGTTGTTTTAGTTTATGGAAAAAAATTTCATTTAAAAAAATTAATTTTTGTTGCTCCCCACCTCCCTCCATTTAGAGGGACAAACTCCTTGGTGTTAGCTTTTCAAAATGTGGGAAATGTGACATCCGGTATAATATTTAGGAAAAGGCTTTGTTGGCTGACCTAACAAGTTCAAATTCCGGTGTGTGTGTGTGTGTGTGTGTGTGTGTGTGTGTGTGTGTGTGTGTGTGAGAGAGAGAGAGAAAGAGAGAGAGTGTGTGCGTGAGAGAGAGAGTGTGTGTGTGTGTGTGTTTCTTTGAGGGCTTTTAATAGAATTGCTTTGGTCTAAGAATTCATGATAGACTAAATGAAATCCTTCAGTCTGCTGGATTTAGTGAGACCATAAATTAGCCTCATGGTGAATGTACCTTTCTTTTTCCCTTTTCGTTTGACACAATTCATTGAAATGATGACTACCCATAAGTGGTTAGAATTTTATGTGTGGGAAACTTGAAGACAAAAACTTTTGAAAGTAAGGTGTTTGTTTCTTCATAGCATCACCTGTATTTGATCCTCTTCAGGATGATTACACTTAAAAGTAGATTTCAGTATATGTTCCCTGATATGTGTATCTTAGAACTGAAAGTGTGTATATTCAGATGGACTTTTCAGCATTTTTACTGTCACAATAGGGCAAAGCTGGGCATGATCCAGTTTTCTTCAGGGGACTAGAGTAGGCTTGTGGATGGGTATGGATCATTGGACCTGCCTATAGATGCTCACTCCCCCTTTAACTGCTCTAGAAAAGGTTGGGAGCAAACAGAGCAGGTGTTGTGTAGAGAGAAGCACTTGTAGGGAGTTCTGTCCTAAGGAGCAGGGCCCAGCAGCCAGGCTGGCACTGGGTTGGGACATAAGGTCCTGTCAAGAGCAAATTCTCAAGTAACTGTAACACTAGAGAAGTTTGGAAAGACAAGATCCCCATTACACAAAAATTCTGGGAAACATATTTCACCTCAGTGGTCTGTGGGTCGAGTCTGGAGAAATAAGAGCCAGTGTAACAGCAAATGGGACTTAACCTCAGGCGCTGGAGGGTCTGGCCAAAGCTACTCAACATTTCTTCTCTGTGAGGTTAAGGTTGGTGTGGAAGTTGTGGGTGGACGGACGTCAGGTCAAGCAGCTCTAGGAGGAACCAGGTAGAGCCTGGTGCTTCTAGAAGGTACAGCTTCTTCCCCAGGTGGATGCTGTCTTGAATTACCTCAGCATTTCTGTCAGGGAAGCCAGTCTTTCTGGTTTCCTCCAATTTGGGAAGGGAGTGCAAGCCGCTGGGGGTCATTCTGATGCTGAGAAGAGAAAAAAAAAAGCTTCTTATATCCAAATGCAGCTTTTCTAAATATTGGGATACACAAATTTTTGTAGCTGCTTATGCACTGGGCACATCCAAATTTGGGGAGACTCTAATACAACATAAATGGCAATTCTGTAGCATAGGGGGCATCTGCTATTGTGTTTTTTGGTTGGATGATATTTTTGGGGAACATACATGAAACCCTGTCATATTTTTAAGATATTACATATATATCAAGAAAAGGTATATTTTCCTCTCTGAATTAAAAAAAAAACTTTTGGGGCGCCTGGGTGGCTCATTAAACATCTGACTTCGGCTCAGGTCATGATCTCACGGTCCGTGAGTTCGAGCCCCGCGTCGGGCTCTGTGCTGACAGCTCAGAGCCTGGAGCCTGCTTCGGATTCTGTGTCTCCCTCTCTCTCTGACCCTCCCCCGTTCATGCTCTGTCTCTCTCTGTCTCAAAAATAAATAAACATTAAAAAAAATAATAAAAGAAAAACT
Source organism: Puma concolor (assembly GCF_028749965.1). Classification (NCBI taxonomy): domain Eukaryota; kingdom Metazoa; phylum Chordata; class Mammalia; order Carnivora; family Felidae; genus Puma; species Puma concolor. The sequence continues at coordinate 82,830,937 of NC_141672.1, forward strand.
TTTAAGCTTATTTATTTTGAGAGAGAGCTCGGATGGGGGAGAAGCAGAGAAAGAGAGGGAGAGAGAGAATCCCAAGCAGACTCTGTGCTGCCAGTGCAGAGCCCGAGGTGGGACTCCAACCCGTGAAACCACAAGATCATGACCTGAGCCAAAACCAAGAGTCGGATGCTTTACCAACTGAGCTACCCAGGCGCCCCTCCTCTCTGAATTTTTTTTCTTATATAAATAATATTAAAACCATTAAAAAACATAAAAAAAGAATAAAGAAATTATCTGTAATCCCAAACTCTTACACATTTTATACAATTATGTCTTCTTTTAGAGACCCTGAACATATGCTTACTTAAAGTTATAATTATAAATATAATATAAATATAACTTTACATGTAATTTTTTTCACTTCAAGTTATAGCTAAACAGATATTCATTTTTAGTCACTACTAGTTGCACATTAACTTTCCTGGGTGATGAATTCAGATCTGTGGAGTTGAACTTAATGGTGAAAAGCTGGAAGCTTTTGATGCAGGATCCATTTTTGTTGTTGTTGAAGCTAGATTAAGTAGATTATTTTTAACTAAGAATCATGTGATACTAGAGTACTGGTTCTTGAAGGTAATTTTATCTCTTGGATGCCATATGAAGAGCATATGTTCACATGCTGACTTTATTAATTTGATTAAGATACTTCACCCCTACCCTTCAGTGTCTAAAATACTACTACTACGTCTATTATTATAGTGATAGAAATGAAATAAAACAGAGCTTGATACCTAAGAAGCTCTTCACCATCATTGCTATCTTTGTCATCAGCATCACACGATCACCAAGATAGTAGGTATTTGTTGAGTGTCTACTCTTTTGTTAAACGGATGGAGTTCAACAGAAATGCGAAAAAGTTCTAGATAGAATATTCTTTAAGAAGTTAGTGTATAAGAAGCATAATCGTGTTGTGCATAGTCTTTGTGACTGAACTCCATCTCTGCTCATCCTCTGGTTTCTCTGAAGACACAGAGAAGTAGGGAAGGCATTTACAGCCATTTAAAATTGGTTTTATTGGAGTGAATGACATTAAGTGCTGAGATTAACTGCCAAAAGGATTTGCTTGTGAATTAAGAGTAAAAGGCTTGTGGTTAAGAGTTAAAATTTTGTGTTTAATAAGAGAAGAGCTTAATGTATTTTAAGGCATTCCATTTGTTGTTTTAATATTCTAAGCATTTATTATTAAAGTGGGGTGGTTGTGGACTAATTATAGTCCATATCATGATGATGAGGAGGTTTTTAGAGAAGATTGAGAATCTACATTTTTTCCCCCAAACTAATGTAGTAGGGAAAATATAGCATCTGAAGCTTCAAATAGTTTGCTTGACCTCATAAGATCACAACTGAAGCTATGTAAAAGCACTAAGTTTTCAGGAAGTGACTTGAGTGTGTATTCCTGCGTTTCTTTGTTAAAATTTTAAAATCTTTGTTAAAATCTTAAATAAAAAGCATCAGTTTGCTAATTGGAGGTTGGGAGTAGGGAATAAAACACTGGGAAGGAGTATGAAATTATTAATACCATTATGTTAATATAACAATATTTAGGAAAAAAGTAAAGATGATAGTGTGATTTTTATAAATTACAACAACTATAAAGTGAATTTGGCCAGTCATTTTTACTAATTTTATATAAGGTCTCTGACCTATTAAATTAAGAAAGATTAGGGGTATAGAATGCATACTTTTGTACAGAAGAAGAATAAGAAAATTTTTAAATGGTTTTAAACAATATTTCTAAATTTTTTTACTCCGTGGAAAGGTTGCTAAAGCAATTGTGCTTGAGGTCACAGAATTAAATTAGCCTGAAGATGTTCATTCATTCATTTACAACAAGAGTTGGCAGAATGGGTAAATTTTTATTTTAAATACTTGAGAAAGTGAAGTTAATTTATTTGGCTTTGATAAGCAGCTGTTTTAAGAAAACTGTCTGAAGTGGATCACAATCAGTAATCTTTTTAGCACTGGATATTAATGAGGAAAAATCAACATTGTTATTTGGTGTTATTTTAGGTCTAAGTCTTTTGCAGAAGAAAAGGCAAAATGACACAGTGTGTAGAAAGATCGCAATTATCAGTTAGTGGTGACAGTTGCCTCATCCCGTTCAAGGTAATAATATCATAGATGGCCTATTGAATTATGCTGAGTGTTGTTTGCTAGAGAAGTGATTTTGTCACTGTAATAAAAACTGGTACTATTGTTTTTTGGTATCTCATTTTGTGTCTTAAACCCTTTTGACAAATACCCTTCTGAAACTAAACTCATTTTAAATGTAAGGGTTACCTGTATTTTCCTCAGCATCGGCCACCATGATAAAAATCTTGAGACCCAAACCAATCATTGAATTTGAAACTGTATTCAATTTGAGGTGGGGGCCTTTTTAGTTTCTCATGGCCTATTTGTCTCTTTTCCTGGGATTATTTAGTTCAAGCCAGAGACCTTCTCCAAAAACAAAACAAACCCCCACAAAACTCTTTCAATACTTGAATAATTGTGAGTTTGAATATTATTACATATGCATATATTTTTATATGTAAAAAATAAATTTTTTAAAATCAACTTTTAAGGTAAACTTCTGGTGTCTCTTTTTTTTTTTTTTTAATTTTTTTTTAACGTTTATTTATTTTTTGGGGGACAGAGAGAGACAGAGCATGAACTGGGGAGGGGCAGAGAGAGAGGGAGACACAGAACCGGAAGCAGGCTCCAGGCTCTGAGCCATCAGCCCAGAGCCTGACGCGGGGCTCGAACTCACGGACCGTGAGATCGTAACCTGAGCTGAAGTCGGACGCTTAACCAACTGAGCCACCCAGGCGCCCCATGGTGTCTCTTTTATTAAACATCTGTCTTCAGACTTGTATCAAAAAAATAAGGTAATTTGGGAGAGACTGGGATTTCAGCAGTAAAATAGTTTTGGCGTTAGACCCAGGAGGTGATTATTTAACCTCTGCTGGGGGACATGGTACCTTATAATCACAGGTGAATGAAAGGAGTTAATTACTTTCCTTCATGTTCTCACCCTGTGGTCTGATTACTTTAAATGCTTAGAAGTCTTAATAAACAATTTAATCACTCTAGCTATTGACCTAGAATAGACCTGTTATGTTAGGCCCACAAAGAAATGTCCAGTGTCAACATGATTACAAGTCATTATTATTAGGATTAAGGCACAGTTTTTTGATAAACTATACTTAAAAGTTTTAGAGCTGTAAGCAGAGAGAAAATTAACAAATTTAAACCTTGAAGTTGCAGAATTGATAAAAATCATAGAACTTTTGAGATGAAAATGAGTTCATAAGTCCTAAGTCTATGTATAGATGGTAAAACTGAGACTTAGAAATATCAAGTGATTTTCACAATTTGATTTTAAGTACTTCCAGAATGAAAATGATTGTTCCTATTGGTACTCCCTTGATAGTACAGCTTTGATGTTCCCCATTGTTTAAAAAATAATTATGGAAAACACAAAGATATCTATCAGAAATTTGTAAGAGAAAACTAGTATTCTGAAGGACTAAAAAATGGTCTTGAATCGGGAAATGACACATTACCTGGAAAAACACTTTCATTATTGTAGCGTCACATTTAAAATTTGCATTTGTACTAGAAAAAAAAGAACTGTCATAGAGAAAAAAAATAATAATTTTGATCTCCTGTTCATCACATCGTTTGGTGATGAGAAGTGGGGACTTTGTGGGTTTGGGATCTCCTGGTGATACAACATATGTTCTAGCATAGTATCTGTTTTTGTTTGTATTTATGGTTTAGTGTATACACATTGGTCGTAGATACATTATGATTACTGAAATAACAAAAATAGGTGATATTCCCACCTGTTAACACAAAGTATTACTCCATTAAGCCCTGCTTGTAGCACAACTTATTTTTTCCTTGATTTATATGATAACGCTTTCTGTAACATTGGCCAAATCATTTCGTCTCCATTACCTTTACTTTTGTTGTTTCTAAAATGAGAGGGTTGGGTTAGAAATCCTATAATATCTCATCTCTTGAGATACTCCTTTCACAAAAATAATTTGATTTAATAATACTCGCATGTTCTATAGGAGTATCCTGAGCCCACTTATTACTAGAAAGAGTAAAAGTTTTCCCAAGTAGAATAAAGAAAGAAGAACATTCTAGACTCCAGAAAGAACATGGTGATTTATAATGATGTGGTGAGATTAGGGGTGCTTAGGGGTTTGAAGATGGGAGTGTGAGAAGCTAGAAGAAAGTGGTCTAAAGTTAGATTGAGAAAGGCTTTGAGTGCTCTGCTGAGGAGTTTAAACTTCATTCTTTGTTTTAATGTTTTTATTTTATTTTTGAGAGAGAGAGAGAGTGTGTGAGCAGGGCGTGGGGGGATGGGAAAGAGAGAGAAGAAGACACAGAATCCGAAGCAGGCTCCAGGCTCCCGAGTTGTCAGCACAGAGCCTGATGTGGGGCTTGAACTCAAGAGCTGTGAGATCATGACCTGAGCCGAAGTCGGATGCTTAACCGACTAAGCCACCCAGGTGTCTCAAACTTCATTCTATAGGTAGTTGAAACCTCCTGGGATTTTCAGGCCCAAAAGGCAATGTAATTAGATGTGTATTTTAGGAGCATTGTTGGTCAATTGGAGGTTGGATTAAAGGGTATAGAGACTGGAAGCAAGGGAAGTGAGTGAATCAGGAAGCTATTTAGCAATTGAGTAGATATGAACAACTTTCAGGGGTAGAATCAACAAGGCTTGGTGACTTGATAGGTGAGGTGTGTGGGAGAGGGAAGAATCAAGAGTGACCCAGAGGTTTCTAACTCAGGTGTCTGTTTATAGAAATAATTCGTTTAAGAGAGGTTGGGGCTGAACTTCATTTCTGGGAGAGAGGGGGTGGTGGTAAATTTGATTTTAGGATACTTGTAACCAAATAGGTGAAATATGCCATAAGTAGCAATAAAATGGAGACCAAGTCTATGGAGAGATGGAGATCAGAAAAAACATATTTGGGAGTTACAGAAGTGGTTATGGGAACACAGCAGGATGTGCCATCACCAGCATGAGCATGTAGGGTGAAAGAGAAGAGGGTTGAAGAGACATTCTGGGAAACCACAGGGAAGATGATGTGCAGCCTGTAGGAGAGAGAAAGATGGGTGTTTAGCAGGGTAGAAGGAAAATCATTAGAAAACAGTACCCTGGAATTCATAGGAGGAAAGTTTTTTTTTAAAGAAAAGAGGGATAATAATAAGAGCAAAATGTTGTCATGAGGTCAGTTAGGATAAGAAATAGACATATTGGGGTAGACATACCCCAAAAACCAAAAGCATACTTGACACACTGTATGTTAGCCAACTTGACAATAAATTATATTAAAAAATATATATATGTCTTCGGGGTTTGGTGGTGAGGAAGTCTCTGTGACCTTTGCTTCTGCTAAAAAGTGAAGTCAGAAGTGAGATTGCTGTGGAGTGGAGGCTGAATAGAATTTATGGAACCAAAGTCCTCCTAGGTAAAGTCATTAAGTCATGAAGAGAAATAGCGATGGACAGTAGTTTGAAACATAGGCAGGTGTGGCTCACGAAGACAGAGCATACTTGGAAGTAAATGAAGAACATGGTGGAAGATACAGAGTTGGAAGTAAGTTGAATTTTAACCAATGAAGGAAAGATTATAAATGTCTATATACAGCTGTTGTTATTCATCTATCATTACCTATTCTCTGTCTCTGCAATCATAATAAAATTAGCACAGACCTAATTTGAGCATTTCTTATCATGTAGCTTAATCTGATTTATTAAATAAGGAAAAAAATCAGAGGAAATAATTGTAGGAAGAATTAATAAATACTTCTTACAAATGTATCTATTACTTATATATTGTGTTGAAGTTATTGGGATTGCTTTAAAGAAAAATGACCACACAGTTGGTCTTGCAAGAGAAAGTGAGTGTTTCTCACCCAGGCTTTTTATTCTTTATCTGATTTATGTTACGGCTTATTCTAAAAAATTAATACCTAAATAAATTAGAAAGGAAATAAGTCTGGATACTTAAGATTTTAACTAAATCAGAACATTTGGAATAGGGCAGGACTTAGAGCAGGAAGGAATCTTAAAGGTCAGTTTATCCAACTCCTCTTGGATTCTTCTTTTTTTTTTAAGTTTATTTATTTTGAGAGAGAGGGAGAGAGAATGAGTGGATGAGTGGGGGAGGGGCAGAGAGAGAGGGAAAGAGAGAGAATATCCCAACCAGGCTCTGTGCTAACACCTGCAGATGTGGGGCTCTGTCTCAAGAACTATGAGATCATAACCTGAGCTGAAATCGAGTTGGGTGCTTTACTGACTGAGCTGCCAAGGTACCCTTGATTCTTCTTTCTTGATTCTCTTTCATATTTTCCAATTTTAATTTATTTGCTAAGATCTCCAGTTAGCTAGAATCTCCTAGAATAAAATCAGTTCCTTTCTCTTTTCACACTAATATCTAATCTTTGAAATAGATTTCCTACAGCTGTTGGTATGTACCACCGTCATTGCTTAATTGGATGTATTTTTGTTATTTCCATCATGATTTCTTCTTTATGAGTTAGTTTGAAATGCATTTTTTTTTAATTTCTGAAAATAAGGGCTTTTAGGGAACTATTTAATCATTGAATTCTAATTTAATGTTTTTTTTCATGAGATGTAGTCAAATCCTGAGCAGAACTTTTAATAGTTTTGTAGGGCTAGAAGACAAGGTTTAAGGAGCAGGGGCCACCAAGGTGGGAGCTGCTCTAAATGTCCCACTTCAAGATGGGACCCTAAAGAGCTATACCCTAGGAGTAAATGTGAACTGAAAGTAAAACATCTACATGTCATTTTGAGGTTCACCTCCTTGGCCCCCAAAATTATTGCCTGAAATTGACTAAGCTGATCCTAGACCTCTTTTGCTCCCAGAATCAAATCAGAATTATCTCTGGAGAAAGATAACATTATTTTAGTATTCAAATTATTTATAAACCAGTTTTTCAAGTAGAATGACATATAGTGAGAGATATTCAGTCACATAAGTAGACATGACAACATGAATGAAAGCTAGTGGAAGCTGTAGAAATAGACTTACAGGGTCTCTACTTACTGTAATACTAAATAGCATTTTTATAATTGGACTTTACTGAAGGAGTTAAGATTGAAGCATACTACAAGGGACTTATTTGGAAAATAATCAAATAGAAAATCTACAAGTGGAAAATACACAAACCAAATTTGGATGGATTTAACAGCAAATTAGACATTATTGAAGAGAGACTTAATGAACTGGAAGATAGAACAGAAGAAAATACCCAGAATGTAACATAGAATAGCAAAGAATAACAGAAAGGTGGAACATATGAAGAGAGAGTAAGAGTTGGAGGATGTAGTAAGGTGGCTCAGTACATGTATTTGTAGTCTCAGGAGGAGGAGATTGCTAAAGCAATGTTTGAAGAAATAACAGTTAAGAATATTCGCCAAATGATGAATGATATCCAGCCACATGTAAGAAATTCAACAGATTCTTAGCAGGAGTTTACAAAATACTGTAATTAAAAATCCTAAAAACTAAAGGTTTTTTAAAAACTCTTGAAACCAGATAGAGAAATAAGATACATTTATCATTGAAAGAGCCAAAATTTGGTATCACCTACACATCTGTACTGATGGATTTACTAAACAAAAGTTATTCCAGAAGGAAGAATGGAGAAGAAAGAAATGAAGGGCAGTAAAATGGTTTACATGTTGGTATATCTGAATAAACAGAGACTGTATAAAACAATAGCAGTGATTTTAAGATATATGCAGAATTAAAACAACGCCCATACTATCTTATATTACAGGAGAGGAGAACTATAGATAGTATCATAAAGTTTCTGTATTTTCCAGGCAGCAGTTCATCACTAATTAATAATAAATTTTGATCATTTGAGGAGGCATATGATTATGTAGGATAATCAGTAAAAAAATAGTATAACTTGTAAAGAATGTACAACTTCCAAGTTGCTGGTGTTCAAATAGTGAAGAGTAAGTATTAAACCAATGAAAACTAAGAAAGGAGAGATAGAGAGTGTATGGTGGGTAAGACAGTAAGATGATCAACTTAATCCTAGATATATCAGCAATTACATTAAATTTAAATGGCTTAGCTGCAATGTGGTATCTGTGGTAAATGTATAAATTACTGGAAAAGATTAGAAAGTCCCAAAATAGACCCTCAGATACTTGGTTTCCTCAAAGGCAATAGTGATAATTTGGTGGGCACGTGGTACGTGGTCAAGTAGATATTTTTACAAAAAGAACAAAAACAAACTGCAATTCCTGTCTTAATGTACAGATTTAAGATAGACCAGAGACCTAAATGTAAAAGCTAACATTATTAGGCTTCTAAAAGAAAATGTATGAAAATATCTTCATGACTGTAGGTAGGCAAAGATTTCTTAGAAAAGACATATAGAAAGTGTGAATAGTCAAAGAATTGATAAATTGAATTTCATCAAAATTAAAGGCTTCTGCACTTCTTTTCGTAAAGAAAATGAAAAAAAAAAAAGCTATGGATTGAAAGAAAGTGTGACAAGCATGCTCAGCAATGGGGACTGTCCTTTAATGCTGGTGGGACTTTAAAATTGTCATGAACACTTGGAAATACCGTTTGATAGTTATCTACGGAAGCAAGAAATGTGTATGTCAGATGACTCAGAATTTCACTTCTATATATATATACTCATTAGAAACGCGAGCACTTTTTCACATAAAGATGGGCAAGATTGTTTACTGCAACCTTATTTTCATTAGCAAAAGACTGGAACCAGTTCAGATGTCCATCAACAATAGAAGAGACGAGACGAATGTGGTATACACTTATACAATAGAATACACTGTGTAACAGTGAAAACAATTTAACTGCCCTGAAAATAACTGGATGACTTTCACAGACATACTGTTGCATGAAAGAAGCCAGATACAGAAGAACACACTGTGGTTCCATTAATGTAAAGTTAGCACAAGGCAGAGCTAACCTGTACAGCTTAGTGATACATATTTGGATGGTAAGACTAGGAAGAAAAGCAGGAAAGAGATTAACAGAAAGATCGGGTTCATTTGTGAGAGGGAAAGGTTGGTGATTGAATAGGGTGTTTTTTGGGGTGCTAGCAGTGTTCTATCTGTTGACCTAGTGGCTCTGTATGTTTTTGTTTTTTATATACTAACCCACTGTTTCATGTTTTTTTTTAGAAATGTGTCTTGTTCACAATAAAAATAGTTTAAAAAGAGAAATATGTAATAGCAAATATAAATGTTAATATCTTACATAATGAAGGTATTTTACAAGATATGTTCAAAACACATAATTTTTAAAATGTGTGTGTCTAGACACATAGACACACACAGAGCAGACACAGAGTAAAAACACAGGAAAGATTCATGTCAGAATGCTAACAATGGACATCTCTGCATTTTACATAGAATGCATACTATTTTATAACCAAGAAACTCTTCATTAAATATTATTTAATGAAATTAGCACTTGTAGAGGGTGTTGTCCTCTGTAGAGAAGACTGATTGGATTATTTATACTGTGTTGTTCAAGGAAGGATTTAAAGCTGCTTTGTATGCAGTAAATAACATTTTGAGCAAAAGACATGTATGCATTCACATAGAGACACTTCAGGCAATGGTGTGGTTATTAACAAAACATACCTTAGCTGCAGGGAGAATAATGGAAATTACCCAACAATTTTTTAATCCTAGACTGCTTCCTGAATTCAATAGTTCTTTTATATTTCAACACAAAAAAGAACAGCATTTTTATGTAGCTGGTAAAAGGAACACTGCAGTTTGATTTTTTTTAAAAAGGGAATATTGTCTGAGGCCATGGAATTTGGTCAAAATGCTTGACATCCCATGGCTTCAATTTTCTATGAAAAAAGCAACAATGCCTACCTCGCAGGTTGTCTGGAGTGTAACGTGATATCATATAAATGCTCAAATGGGGGTACTTGTATACCTGCCTTGTAGAACTGATTTCTGGGAAGTGTTGGAAAGGCAGTTTCATTTTGATTTCATAGCGGCGGGGGGGTGGTGGGGGTGGGGAGGCTCTCCATTTCAGATTTGTGCGTAGGTGTGTAGGAAGGTGGGAGCGAGGGAGGGTGGATGCATTGCTTTCATAGAAGACCTTCCCTGACCAGTACTCTGCATCATTAACCACGTAGAGCCAGTGTTCCATTGCACTCTTTCACAGACTTAGAGAGGCTGTAACTGGGAGGTCTCCAAGTCTCTTGGTTTGTAGGAGTATCCTGCTTCACGTCCCTTTAATTGGTTTACTGCTTTCTGAGTCCCAGAAATAATATTTATTTTGCTCAGAGAATTTTGAGCTCAGTAGGGTGTAGACATTTAAGCTTCCCAGATTCTGTAGCAAAAGGAACTTGAAAATTAAGTAATGGTACTTACTTTTTTATGGTCTTTTTTCCAGAGGTTGGGTATTTGAGAAGAGGAGGAACATAAAATGTGTGGTATCTTCTTCCTTAAGATTCTGTTTTTTTAAGTCTCCACCTGGGAACTTGAGGACTTCCTCCTTGTATGAAAGTTGCATTGCCACAAAGTCTGTGCCTCAGCTCTGCTCTTAGTCTCTGCAGCACTCATGAAACCCTCTGATGTTCATTTTCTCTAATATCCTTCAGGTTACTGAGTATCTTAGCTGGATGGATTTGTGGACACGTTAAGTTAAATTTTGAATGGGGAGCTGGTGTATTGCCTTGTCGTATACCTGGCATTTGAAGAGTCCTGAATGCAACATAAAATGAGAGTACGTAGTACCCCATCAGTATTTAAAGTCTATATGGAAAAATCATATACACCCCCCTGCCCCCCAATTTATGATCTCTGGGCACATCAACTTGGTGACACAGCGACAAGCAGAGGGACAATGTTAAGGAAGCCAAACATAGTACCTACCAGTTAAGAGAATTAGAACTCTTTCCACGTATTGCACCCCATGCACGTGCCGTCATGACGGAGTACCCTTTCTCATTCTGCCTCCATTATGGCTCCTTCTTCCAGGGCACATAGACACCTGGGTGGGTTTGTTTCTTCTTTTTGAAGGTTTAAAAAAAAAAAAAAAAGGCATATATTATTACTCAGAAGAAGTATGGAGGGTGCTCAGTGCAATTCATGGTTGCTTGAGCAGCTCAACAGTGTTCTCAAGGACCTGGGCTTTTTCCATCGTCTCTGCTGATGCTCATTGTTTCGGCTCTGACCTCGTGCTTGTTCCCCGCTGCTGCAACATGACTGCTACTGCTCATGCAGACACTTACACGTGACTCGGGCAACATTTTACATAGCCAGTCTAGGGGTCCACCGGCTTGCTCTTCTTTTCCCAGACAGCTGCAGGGTGAGGTGCTTAGTCTGGGAGGGCAGCATGGGAAAAAAGACAAAACTGAGTTTTGAAGAGGTTTTAAATAATATATCTTGGGCATTTGTACAAAATAAGTGACTGTATTTTTGAACATGTAAATTTAAAACACGTATACGCTAGTGACGCATATAGGCTCCAAAGCCAATGTAGTCTTGAAATATGTGAGATTCAGAGTGTGATTTGCTTCACTAGATCCCTAAAAAATATGTTGGTACTTGACAGTGTTCCAATTTTTGCCTTTTGTGTTTTTTTTTTTTTTTTGCATGTACATGTTGAAAGTCTGTAAGTCAATTACTTAATGTTTCCTTTAATGTTTTTTTAAAATTTTTGATGGCATATTTCTCCTTATGCATGACCTTGGGACATTATAAGATGCTCAGTGAATACTGCTGACTGATTGTGGTACTCAAGATAGACTTTTTAGTTATATATTGTCTTTTTCTCCCCTCTTCTTTGGTTAAAAGCCATATTCCTTGCGAACCTACTGATTGTTGAATTTATTCCAAAACTCCTGCCCTCTTAGCCAGTCAAATCAAACACTGGGAGGTTGCAGTGGGAGAAGGGCAGATGTGGGAAGCCCTTCATGGCTGTACCCCTGAAGACTGTGATGGCTCTCTCCACTTGCCTCTTTCCCTTTGGTATATCAGAATTAACACTCTGGAGGAAAGTAACAAGTAATATACACTGGAGTCAATCAATGTCTCCGTCGCAGTAATACTTTCCTGCCCTTTAAGGTGTGAGGCTTTTTCAGAACACTCTTCTAGAAGCTTAGCACATAGAGGAACAAACACGTAGTCTGATTGGCAAAAACCCAGCAAATGACATTCAGCCCTATACAGCTTTGTCTTGTCACCCAAACCCAAAGCATTTTGGACCCAGGTCTGTCTGTCTTTGTTACTATGTTAAGTAGATCATTTACTCTATGTCGAGACCAGTTTTTACCTCTTCCTGGAATCTTCTCTCTAACCCCTCTGGCCATTGAGAAAATGGGTTACTCCATAGGCTGTGTCCACAGCTTCAGCTGAATTGAATTCTAAGCAGTTTTAAAGGTAGTTTCCTGGATACAGACATGATCTCATCCTCCATTTTTACAGTACCCTCAACTCCTGAACATCTTATCATGCTGAAGTCTTTATTCCTGGGTTTATTTCTCCAGCTGTCTCTTACCCTTCCCATTTTTGGTGTCCACATGTACACTTTTGTTTTATTCACAGTTTTGTTTCCTCCTCATTAGTCATTGGTCATTGCTCATTGGTCCCCAACTTGCCTATACAAGCACATTTATTTCCATTATATTTTCTGATACTTAGAGACTAATATTTTGTTTATCACTAAATGGCTAACCTAACTATATTTTGCAGTATAATGAGGAGATGTGTATTTATTGCACATAAATATCTAACATATTGACTTATTCAGTAGCTTATAAAGATTTGGGGTTAATTTTGCCATTTTTTTTTTTTTTTTCCCAGAAGTTGGTTGTCAGAAACCCTACCTGGGGCATGTGATTTCCTATGAAGTTCACGCAAGCCAGGAATAATAGGAAGATGTTAGAATTGGCTCTTTCAAAGAACGGTTTCTAGTTTTAAGGGGAAATTGAAAAAAATTGGATTACAATGAGTTTATAATTTTATTCAATCATTACTTAGGGCTTTTGAGTTATTGAAACGGTTCTTTAGTAACTATCAGTTTTCCTTGATGAATGTTTATCGTGGTTTTGTTTTTGTTTTTGTTATTTTTTCTTGGTAATCTGATAAGAACGAAAAGTAGTTAGAAGCCAAATCTATGTTGGTATACAGAAGACGACAACACTGTGGCAGCAAGTAAAGAAATATGGTGTCATTGTTATTTCACACTCTCCAAATTACCTGTGATGAGCTTAAGAGGTTTCATTCATGCATAGAAAATTTTTAATTATTCATAGTGCTTTGGTGTACTATAAAAGTCGAATTATTAACACTGTAATTTGTTCAGATAGCATTTAGTAGGAAAATATATCAGAAATAATTAATTGTTCTCAAGATATGATAAGGTAGATCTATCTACAGAGGGCAATCAAAAAGAGTAGCAGTAGGATATTGATTGCTTTTTAGAGAAAAAAAAAATTCTGTTCCATTTCTCAATGTTAACAATTGTGAGAGGAAAATTCCCACTTGGGAAGAATGTTTTCCAGGTTGCTTCACTGCCAGGTGTTTGACATTGTGTGGAGTCTTAGATGAATAAGGCTTATGGCAGTCTTTGGGAATGACGGACTCCAAGGACCTCGGCTTTCTGCTGTGCAGACCTCTGTTTTCAGCCCTGCTAGTGTCTGTAATAATGTTCCGGTGGTTTCTCAGTGCTACTTCCGGTGAAGACTAAAGTTTGTTCCCCTGACTCCAAGATAGCTGCGGAAGAGGATACGCGTCCACTAACAAAATAAATTTAGGATGTTGCCAGTATGTGAACTGCACATTCTGCACTGTTCATGGGGTTTCACCCTTACCATTTACTGATGGAAATACACCTTGCCTCCTTTTAGTCTCCTTTAACATAGCTACGTGCTGCAGATTAGGATTCATAATCATTCTAAAGTTAAAAAACATCTAAATTGTATGATAGTTTGCTGTGAGGCCATCCATATTTTTTCCTTTCCCTTTTTCTCTCTCCTTGACCTAGCAGCAGGAAGCCTTTGTTTGAGGTGTTCATCTGGAACAACTTTTCCACACTTGTTTTCATGTTCTGTTAGATTACAGGGCAGCAGGCCTACCTTTGAAGCTCCTTTCTCTTTTGTTTCTTTGCCGTGCACTCCAGTAATTAACTTTGTCCTTCTTTTATTTGTTCCAGTCAATCGCAGGCCACTCTGCTGAGCATCTTCTCCCAGGAGTACCAGGTTAGAAGTTTTCTCCTTTGTGAGGGTTGACAGGTGCCTAATTGAATGATGAATGTCCCTTTATTTCTTTGTAATTGAACTGCCAGCTCTCTGATTGGGTTGGAGGATGTTCTCCTTTCCACATCGAGCACCGCCTGCGTCTCAGTGGAGGCCTGCCAAGCCTACCCATCCATCTGTCTAATAACATCTAGCCTTTGCTTATTTGGTGGACCTGTAATAAATTATGCTAAACCATTATTATTCTGACAATAATAATTTCCCTGTGTTGCGTGGTTCCATGTGCTAAATGTTTGCTGACTTGCACTGTCAGTGCCGCTTTCCATTGCTGACAGAGATGATGATAAATGACCATTGCTGGAGTGGCAGAAGGCAAGAGAGGCAGAAAATGGAGTCATTTATCATGAGATGACAGGTGTCAGTCAAGTGGCAAGTCTCTATGGAATTACTTTTTGTAGTTTTCAAATAAGTTGTTTTTAAGCAATGTTCTTCCTGGTTAAAAATGGCAATTGGATTGTAAAACTAGAGTGCAGAGGACTTAGATGGAATTGAATTGAGGGAAAATTAATACAAAGGTTGAAAGAGGGAACAAGTTTTTCTTTGCCCTCTGCAACCCTAAGCAAACTTATTTAGATTCAATTACTGTGACCCCGTTGGCTTTTACATGTATACTGTACCTTGTGGTACGGTCTGAAGACATCCCAGCCAAGCAGCAGGGATTAAAATGCATAGCTTCATAGAGTAGAAGGCAAAAAGACCCACCGCCACCCAGATCCCCAAACTATTATTCAGCTGGCCCTATGTGCTAGACATTGGGATGAAGGAATACGTCTTTCTGCTCTTGAACCTGATGTGTGACACAACATAAAGATCTTTTTTGTTTTGTTTCAGAAACATATCAAAAGAACACATGCCAAACATCATACTTCAGAGGCGATCGAAAGTTATTATCAGAGGTATGACCTGCCTGCCCCACTAGAGGGTATCATAGCACCTATTAATTGTAATAATAATTATGAATAAATTAGGTTACTAGATTAATTGTCTGTATAACATTCCAAGGCGTTGTGATATAAGTCTTACTTAAGACTTCAGGTATATCTTTGAGTGATTTCTCAAATGCTATGTTTGAAGAATATGGTGAGACTGTCTTGATTGGGTGTATGTGCGTATACTGTGTAAGAAATCCTTACAGTATTATGAAATCTCAGTTGGCTACTTTAAACTTGCTCTAAGTGTGTATCTTGTATAGATGCGTACGTCAACGTGCACATATCTACATATATGTGTGAAAGTTCTCAAACTAAGTTTTATTTCTTACTTAGATCAGCAAGTCAAAAAATATATTCGAAAATAAGATTGAATTTGGTTGCACTTCTATTTGCATTTGGTTGCACACTCATAGGTACTGGGCTTGCCATTTTAGAATTAAAAAAAGACATGTCAAGTAAGGACGTATGACGATGTGTAATATACAACTGTCACATTTTAAGTGGGGTTTTGTATTTTAAAAAGAAAATCTGGATATTAAATCAACAACGTGGTGTCTAGGGGATATTTTAATTTCAGCCTAGTTTATTATAAATAGTTTTCAACTTCTCTTCTAAAACAGAATCTTTAAAATATCTCTTTTAAAAAGATTCTAAAAAGGTTATTGTCTTTGTGATATGACTGAATAATTTACAACCATAAATGGTAATGGATTACATTAGAATCGTTGGTTGGTTTCTTAAATATTTCAAGGACATATTGGAAAGGAAGACTGTCTGAAATATGCTCTTAAGGTATTACACTTAAGATTGACAGATCAACGTGTCTGTGGTGAGAGTGACACCACCAATTTTAGACGAATGATTTTATGCACGAATATTTTATGAATGAAATGAATGTCTAGATTCAGTGTTGGTATCATGTTTCTGTAAAGTCATTTTTTAAGAACTGAGAAGTGTTTATTAAAAAGTTATTGAAGTTATCCTTTTAAAAAATTACACACTATACCATATATTAGAGTTACGTTCAGTGTTCAGTAGTGGCATCCACTAAAGATACACACACCGCATGCATACACACACTTTTGTGTCTAGGAGAATTCCCCTCTAAACAAGTCTTTGTAAAGTTTGAGTTGATTTTTTTCAACAATTATACCCTCCTCAGTGACACCAACAGTTAACGTTAGAACCTTAATCATCAATAAAAACTGAAGAATGGCTCCCAAAGTGCTATGAAGTCAGCAAGTGCTTTGGAATCCAGTTGGAATCCATACTCTCCAAAGGAAGACTGGACAGTTACTTCCATGTCAAAAAGTACATTTTTGTTTGTAAAAGTTACTGTCTTAGGCCATCATATAAAAGTACGACATGTCCAGTCTTTAAAGCCTTGTTGACATAAGCAGTAGAAAATAGAGCATTCCCTAGAAATTTGGAGATCCACCAGTAGGCTGCGGGGCTGTCCTCTGACGATCATTTTCATTGTTGTAAAAGGCCATTTTAATTAGATGATTGCTGAGATCTCTAAGTGCTGCTTTTTAACATTTAGCTTCATTTAAAAGTACATTTAATTATCAAAGTATGAACATGTTGTATTGGATTATCTGAGTCACTCAAGCCAGAAATAAAAGTCTTCCCTGTAAATATGGTTACTCAGTGATGCACAGTTGAGTGAGCAATAATGAGAATATATTTGTATTTCTTTAAATTATTTAAACGTGAGAATCTCAGTTGTTTCAAGGAGTCACAACATTTTGAAACAAAACTGTGAGATTTGGGCTATAATGGACAGACTAATAAGAAAGCAGCCTCACCAGTTTCTTACTTTACCCCCCTGCTTCCTGACTTTCTGCCCTGTACTCTGTGCTTGGAGATGGGCTATATTGTCACCTTTCAGACATATTGACCTTACAGGCCCCTTGTCAATGTGATGGTTAAATGTCCCTGTATTCTCTGAGGTAAATTGGCCTTAAATGATTTCTGTTTTCCAGTTGATTGTGATAAAGGCAAATTGTGTTATATCAAGACATATTTAAGCAGTTTGACAATGTTAACACTTTCTTTGATTCCTTTTCTTTGAAAAAAGTAATACTCGCACATTATAGAAATTAAACACATTTGTGATGGTCTCAAAAGGAATGAGTGATTGCCCATAATTGTGGCAGCCAGAGATAACCACAGTGGTATTTTTCATTCTAGCCTTTTGTCAATCCATTTTCATATAGATGAGGTCATACTGTATATGCTATTGTGAATCCTGAATTTTATACTTAGAAAAATGTTTATGACATAATATTACTCTGTAGAGAGCTTTTTGCAAACATTTATTGATTGCATTACCTCATCATGTGAAAGTGTCGAAATTTACTGAATTATAACTCTGTTGAACATATATGTTTTCAGTGTTGTAATATAAAAATAATACCGTGGTAAACATTTTGGTACGTAAGTATTTGCGTTTTGGATTAGTTTTCTAAGATTTCTATATATGTAATTACTGGTACAATGAGCATATAAGGATTTTATTTTATGTTCCCAAATTGCTGTCTACAAAGATTGTGATGGCTTCCTACTAGCACTGTCAGAGAATTTCTGTGTCTCTGCATTCTTGCTAGTGTTGAGATGATCTCAATTCAGAACTTGAAGTCTGTATTTATAAGCCATATAATAATCCACCATGTGATTCCATCATGGTTAACTGAAAATTCAAAGTATCCAAATATCAGCCGACAATATTTTCTCAAGCTTTTGAATTATTGAGGAAATTTCCTCAATTCTTCATGTTGTGTATGTGCAGACACAGCTTCTGTGTTCATTTTGAAAATAACTCTGTTCTTTCTCCCTGTGTGAACGGCATGTTATTTCCAAACAGAAAACATACCTGGCAAAATTTATTTCGTTCCATCTAAATTGTTGCACATGGGCTTGGTGTGCACTCACAGAGACACATTCACCAGTGGTCATATTTGCAAGTCCCCATCAGTAGCAAGGTTCAGAAATGTTGTCTCCTCTCTTTTCCCTTCTCCCAGCACACACTGTTTGAGGGCCAGCTGTATGAGCTTTAGAGAATTAGATCAATTGAATTTCATTCAGCTGTTCACACGGAAAAAAGGCTAGCTCAAATATGTTATCGACATTACGTGACATAAATAGTTTCTGAAAATTTGAACCACTTTTTTTATTTAATTAGCACAATTTACTTCGCACTCCCTGTGTCTCATCTACTATGCCAGGAATCAAGGATACAGGTGTGCATAAGACATGGTGCCTGCCCTCAACTGCTCTGTTTTAGTGGGAAAACAGCTGCATGCGTGGAGATGGGCTCCAGAAATTTTAAAGGTAGAATCAACAAAGGTGACACTCAGCCGTAAGCTTCAGATAGAATTTTGGTAGGTTTTGAAGTTCTACCACTATAATTATTATTATGAAAATAATAAAGATCAAATAACTTTGCCTTTAATATTTTAAATCTGTACATGTTATTTTCATCTTAGATGCTAATGAATCTTTCACACTCAAAGAAACATAAAATGGACCTTCTATGAAGATCTTGGGAGGATGGTTTCACCCACAAGATAAACACTTCTTGGTCCTCCTCTGGCAAAGCTAGAGGATGACACATCGCTTCTGTGCAAACTAGTTTTAATTTGCAAATAGGTATTAGGAAGATGGCCCAGGTCACCTTAATGTGGTATTCAGAATCCCATCCTTCTGTCTCAATTATAATGCAGCTCTTTGCTAAGGATCTGTTGGATGAAGGTTCAGCATCTGTTTGTGTAGGTCTCTCTCAAGGAGGTTCCTGTCTAAGTGGAGAGAGAAACATACCATTATAAAGGTATGAAAAGTCTACACTGCACGTTTGCACAAGATACTTTGGGGATGCAGAGAAGGGTAGCACTAGGAATTTCTGATCATGTCCTTACTGAATGTTTTCTGTAATTAGCATGCCCCTGTGATGGCATATCGAAACATTTGAATAAAATGTGTCACTTGAGGACAGTTAAAGTTCCCAGAAAGGACAACTACAACTTCAAAGTAATTTTCACTTAATTTCTTTTCCCTGGTACTCCTGAAGTGCTGCAGGATAGAGTTAGGAAACAGGCTGGAGAATAAATATGGTCAGAATCAGCTCCACCCTTTTCAACATATGAAGGCACCTCAGTAGACCTTGGCAGATAGGGTTCCATTTCAGACCTTTACTGTTTACTGGTTGAGGGAGCCCAGATGGGTTACATCAGTACCCTGGGGGTTTTGTTTCTTGGCAACTAGGTCGCGTAAGCCCATAATTAGGAATGTCCACTGTATTAAGAGTGAACATGTTTCTTTTTTTTTTTTTTAATTTTTTTTTTTCAATGTTTATTTATTTTTGGGACAGAGAGAGACAGAGCATGAACGGGGGAGGGGCAGAGAGAGAGGGAGACACAGAATCGGAAACAGGCTCCAGGCTCCAAGCCATCGGCCCAGAGCCTGACGCGGGGCCCGAACTCACGGACTGCGAGATCGTGACCTGGCTGAAGTCGGACGCTTAACCGACTGCGCCACCCAGGCGCCCCAAGAGTGAACATGTTTCTATACAGATATAGTGGGTTATTGTTTGACCATCTCCTGTTTCTTTAAACCTAATGGACGTTCTCCATTGGTCATTACCAGGATAATGGTTAATGCAGCATTTACATAAAACATATAATTTTGAGTGCAAACAGTTCTCTGGCATAGGCAGTGGTCTGAGGTCTAGCTGTTCTTTGTCATTATTCCCTATCAGCTCTCAAAGCTCTGCTGTGGTCACACTAGAACCTTTCCCGGTCCTCAGACACCCCAGGCATATTCCTGACTTTGCACTTAGGGTTCTCTTGCTGAGAATATTCTTCCTCCCATGGCCTGCTGCTTTCTTTCTTAGGAGCCTCTACCTAAGTGTCACTCCCTTAGAGATGGGCATTCTGACCAACCCATCTAAGTTTACATTTTATCGTAGTATATAACATTAAATTATTACATTACATTATTTCTGTGTTCTCACTGTTTGTCTCTCCACTGAAATATAATCTCTGTGATGGCAGGAACCATGGACGTTTTGTTCCCGGCTGCTTCCTCAGAACCTGGAATAGGCCCAACATGAGTTATCTCTCACAAGTATTTGTGGGATAAATGAATGTTAGGTAGAAAGTTATAAAGATATCCTAATACCAGTGTAGGGTTAACTAATCTGACCCGAAATCTGAACCCTTAAAGAATGTGCGTGTTTGGTGGTTATGAATACTGGATTAGTTGGTCAGACTTGACTGAACTGTTTTGGTTGTTCCTTGAGCAGGCCTGTGAGTGCAATGAAATTGTGAGTTGTGTGACATTCTGAGCTAAACTGTTTCCCAGAGACCTTTCTCTAAACTGCATTTGCTACCTTTTTTTTTTTTTGTCTTTTTTTTCTGAAAGTGCTTATTTCACAATTAGATTCCTAAATAATTTTTTCAAGAAAGTCCCCAATATATGGGAAATGAACTTACTAAATTTATTTTGAAGTTTTAAAAATTTTTTTTTTTTTTCAACGTTTATTTATTTTTTTGGGACAGAGAGAGAGACAGAGCATGAACGGGGGAGGGGCAGAGAGAGAGGGAGACACAGAATCGGAAACAGGCTCCAGGCTCTGAGCCATCAGCCCAGAGCCTGACGCGGGGCTCGAACTCACGGACCGCGAGATCGTGACCTGGCTGAAGTCGGACGCTTAACCGACTGCGCCACCCAGGCGCCCCTATTTTGAAGTTTTAATGATCCTGAGACTCCCTACCTTGAATAATTTGCTTTTATTCCATTTATTTTATAGAAAAATCATACATCTTCACAAACATATTTGTGAAATAACATAATTTAGTATATTCTTATGTTAGTTATATGGGAGCTCTCATATGTTGAGTTTGATTTCTACTATCAAACAAATATTGTTAATTTATTCACTCAAATGGCATATTCTAGAGAAAATATCCATACTAATTCTCTTCTCTTGTCCAATATGGCTGTTGAAAGTTATTAAATCAGTCATTTATTGAAGAAAAAAATATATGTGTATAATGCAATCACCTATTATAAGCCAAGAACTGTTCTAGGCATAATAAATTGAATAAAATACAATTGCTCTATTCTCTTTGGGCTTTCACCCTTACACTGGGGAATGGGTTGAGGTAAACAGGTAACTAGGCAGATACAATATGCTCTGTTAAGTAATGGAGAGATGTACAAGGAGCTCATCGATTGTACCTTGGGACACCTAACTTACTCCTAGCTTGTGGTAGATTGAAGACAGTTAAATGTAAGCTGAATCATGAGTTCTCCAGGTGAAGGCTGGAGTGCAGAACAATGACTAGAGATGAAGCTGGCCAAGGACAGTAGGTGGGAACCAGATCATGAAGACGTTTACAAGAGGTCTTGAGTGATTATAATTTAATCTTGAGATTTAATGTGGGAAAATGGCACATCCAAAGTTTTATTTACAAATAAAATCATTCTGGCTTCCATGTCTAGGATGGATTTGGAGAGGTTTTGTTGTTGTTGTTGTTGTTGTTGTTGTTATTTTTTTAGCTAGGTTAGGGAATGGGAGGGATAGAGGTTATGACAGAAATGCAGGGCAGATAAGGTGATGGCTTGTATTGCCTAACAAGGTGTGCTGACCCACCGATGACAAGTCTGTTCCATTTGTTTCTTAATAAGGTGTCAGCCAGTGCTGTGAAACAAAATAAAAAGGTGTGATGGGTGCATGGATGCCTTTTTTTCAAACCATAAGAGCAAACTTATTTCCTTTCCATAACGTGATTGAGGTATAATAAAGCCAGGGTGTTAGGGACAGTTCTTTTTGAAATCGCTTCCTTGTCCCATGTTAGGAGATGAAAACAGGGGAGACCGATGCGCTCATACTTCGTGCCCCCAACTTCAGTTAGTTAGTTGCCAGTGGTTTTGAGGTGAGTTGTTTTTGTTTTCCTTTTCCCTTTAATGCTTTCCTATGACAGTAACGTACTTTAACTAGAGTTGAGCGTGGCATTTGCCCAGGAGAAACGTGTACACACAGGGGATGCTGACAAGTCTATGCTGGCCTTTTCTTGTCACTACATTACCACTTGGCTTTGTCTGTCTAGGTACCTGAATGGAGTGGGAAGAAATGGAGCTGCCCCAGTGCTCCTGGAGCTGGCCAATGAGGTAATGTTATTGTTACTATTTTACTTAAACCTGCCGAAAACCTAAGGGGCCTATCTAGAGTAGCTTTGCTTAGAATTATAATTAACCTTAAAAAAAGAGATTTTGAGGTGCATTAGACACTTAAATTGCTCCCCGGTCTCTTTGTAGTTTTAATAATTGGACAAAGAACTTCATATATTAATAAGTCAGTTCACATAATTAGTCTCCTTCTTTTAAGGCAAATGTATAAACAGCTTCTTGGTTTCTTTGCGGGAAATTTCAACCAAGCAGCTCAAGACATGCTCTTCTCTGGATGTGTTGTCTTAATTTAGTGTGAGAAATACCTGTGTAAAGTGAAGAGATGTATGGCCGAGAAAATCTGTGCTATTATGAAAATAAAGAGAGACATTGTTTACTTAAAACTGTAATGTTTACTTGATTTTTTTTTTGTTAGCAAACTTTTATAATGATAAAAGATACATGCCTTATACAAAAGTCTCTTTATATGAAGAAGCATACTGTTGTTCGTAACACCAAATATAAAGTGATTTATTGAACTTACTTGTTAACTCTGATCTCTTTCTGTTTGGGGAAACAAATAATAGTCTTACATTTAGAAAAGGAAACCCTAAAGATTTCCCATGAATGAAGAAGCTGTGAGAAGCTCATAATAGTGGCCGAGAGCATACCAAAGAATAAAATATTTAATCCCTAAACTTTGAAATATTTATCTGCTGTAATGAGAGCAATACAAGATTTAGTCTCACTTGGAGCTGCTTATGCAAACCTCACAGGGGCGGAATGCAGTGTGCAGTGGTTTTGTGTTGTGTTATAATGGGCAACATAGCAGCAAGGCAGAGAATGCGTGTGTGCATTAAAGATGACTCAGTGCTGCACGCATTAAGTGCTGTGGCAGCAGCGAGTTGTACTTGCTACATGGGCAAGGAAGGATGGCTTCTCTCGCAGCTTCTGTCTGCTCTGCACCACCACAGTCAGCAAATGAGCAATTACCTATCATTTACTAGAAGGTTTTAATAGTTTGAGGCAGTGTCTACACAATCTGATAGGATAGTTAACATATAAAATGCACTTCTCTTCCTTGCAAACCATACTTTTTCTGTTTCTAAAGCAAGGTGGTTTTTAAATGTCTTCAGACTTGTTTGTTACGAGTTGATTCTATTCACAACTTGAGGTATCTGTGCTGTAGGAATTCAGTGATCGTCCCTTATGAAAAGAAAGAGTGAGCTAACAGCGTCTAGAAAGAACATGATGCAAGCATGGTACTCATTGTTATAGATGATGATACTGCTGGCATACATAAGTTTTACATAGTAGCAGTTTACATTCATTTGAATGTTTAGTGGATATTTCCATTGAGCCTTGCTTATCTGGCTGACCTCAAGTTCCATCTTCTAGTAATACGGAAAATTTTTAGCCACTAACACATTTTTCTCCTGTATCGGTAAAGCTGTTATTTACCATGAATATATAGAATACTTAGCCAAAGAAAATAAAGAGTCGTTAAAGACTTTTTTTCTCTCTCTCCCTTGGCTGCAGATTAGTACAGAGATAATAGCACTTTCTGATTGACTGCTACTGCATTAGGGAAATTTGGGAATAACTCGGACCAGATTATGGCTTCTAAACAACTCAAGCTGCCATTTTTATATGACAGTTAAGGCTTAAAGGACATATGCTTGCATCTGGTGACAATTGATGTGATGGTAATGCTTTATGAGTCAATATATATTTAATCAGTGGAAACTGTAAAAATTGATGAGAAATATATGACATTGGTACATTACAGTGCGTAGTAGCTCTCTTAAACAGGCGCACTGTATTGTTGACTTGGGCAGGGACTCGATGTGGTCATCGTCGATTTTACAAATATCTTAATACTAATTTTCCTATTTCAAGGCTAGAAATGACCATTTTAGGAAATCTCATTTTGTTAGTAATAATAAGATCAGTCATTCTGTTCTCTCCACACAAATATTTTCAAGTGAGATTTGAAGCACTATGAATTTTACTTACATGCTAAATTCTGACATGAAGCATGATGGCCCTATTTCAGAGAAAGATGGACACATGATTAATATGAAAATTAGGGAGATGCAAGTACCTGAACTAATAAGGTAGTCCTTATTCAGGCTGGACTACCTTCAGTAATTTCACCATTTTTCATGTGTCAGCTCTGATGTGGGTTACTAGGAATAAGCAGCTTCGTGGAAAGCATTTCTTTCTACTTGGGGAATTTAAGGGCATCCAAGTACATACATATTTGAAAAAACTGTTCATACAAATGAAGCCAGCCTTTTTGTCTAGTTACTAAATCAAGATAAAATTTTGGTATGAACACAGAACTTGAAAAACTGTCAAGAAATGTCATGGTTATAACATAGGAGGAACATTTGCTATCTACACCTAACATAAAAAGGCTCGTTTTAGGGGAGCGTTAGTGCTCTTGAAAAATACACGCCTGTTTTCTGGTGAAATTAAATCAATGGTTAATAAAAGATCTGAGAACCAAAAAGAAAACAGTATGTTTCCAAATGAGTAGATGCATTTTTAGCTAATTAAAATGACTGTTGGATTGAGTATTCCTGTTTTCTGTTTGATCCTATAGAATAAAAGTTATCTCCTTGGGTTCTTTATTCACTAAATTGATAGGTAACATTTCAGATAAGCCTAAGGATGGTGATCTTACAGTACAGGGATTGTTGTTTGTTATTGTTAACATCTCTACAGTATTGAATGAGATATTAAACAAGACATTTTATATGTAAGGAACACTTATACCAAAACTTTGGTTAAGTCTTTAAAG